>NW_028270180.1:86222816-86591684 GCF_037043375.1 Chiloscyllium plagiosum
GTGAGAAGGACATATATGGAGGGAGAAGGACAGTGTGTGTACTTGGCGATGGTTTTAGAGTGGGATCTTGCTGTGCATTACAGCACTCAGTGTCAAAAGGCGAGTTAGTCTCTGCACTATGTCCTCCAGCCTGCATGTGAGTCTGCATGGGAAGGGGAGAGTGGGAGACACGGAGAAAGTGGGACAGCCAGAGACAGGGGGAGGGTTTGATGGGGTTTTGGGGTTGGTGGAGAAAGGAGGGACTGTGGTCATAGAGAGATGAAGGGAGGGATAGCATGTGATGCAAAGTCTGAGACAGGGTAGAGAAGAGGTCTCCACAAGAAGGATTGTCAATGAGGCCATTCAGGGGCCAATCCTGAGGATCCTGAACCGGACCAGGATCATTTAATGGGGCAGAGGGATGATGGGCAGAAAGGACTCCATCTGTGATGCAAACCTTCCGTAATTCTCGGGCTGGGATCTTGCTGTACATTAAAATAAGTCACAGGTCAGTCAACCCAGACACATTTACCGGTGTGAGAAAGTGAGGACTGCAGATGCTGGAGAGTCAGAGTTACAAAGTGAGGAGCTGGAGAAGCACAGCAGGTCAGCCAGGAGAGTCAATGGTTCAGGCCTGACCTGCTGGGCTTTTCCAGCTCCACACTTTTCCACTCAACTCCCTCTGCCCCAGGGAGTGGGGCTCACAGCAATGTTGGGGGGGGCAGCAAAATATTTGAGGGGGGCACAGTTGGTGAGGTAGGTATTTTGGAAGGAAGGTATTGGGGGAAGGGAATAAATTTGGGAGGAGAGTGAAAATGAGGGGCAAATGTTTTTAGGGGGTTCAAATTTGGGTGAACACTTTCAGGTCTGAAATAAAGAAAAAGAGAAAAGGAGTGTGAGAAAAAGAGAGAGAGGTAGAGAGAGTGGGGATGGAGAAGGGGGATGAGAGAAAGATGGGGCAGAGACAGACAGTGAGAGGGAGGGTGTGAGAGAAAGGCAGATTGAGAGAAAGAGACAGACAGGAAGAGAGAAGGACAAAGAGCGAAGGGGAAGTCAGACTGAGAGAAACAGGCGTTGAAGCATGGACAGACTGAAGGGGCAACACTCAGTATTCCAGTTGGTTCCAGCTCCCTCTCTCTCAATGGGTTTTCACATTCCCTCTCTCCCATGCTCCTGAGGTTTCCTTCAGCTTGTCTCTCTCCCTCTCTCTGGATGGTGAGCTGGTCTCTGTCCCTTGCCATGTTGGTCATCTCAGAAAGCCTCCAGAAAATTCAAGAGATCAGTCTGCAGGTGAACCCTGGTTTTGTTCATTTCTGGATGGTTAACCAGAACTTTCTCTCCTTCTGGCCAGTCAGGAGAATCAGTTAATAGTTTGAAGCGTTGCTGATCATTTGGATGGCTTGTTCCTGTTAGTTTCTTTGTGTAGCAGGACCCGGTGCCTTCCTATCTCGGCCCTCCTTTGTTTGGTGGAGACGTTGTTAGGGATATGTCTGCCCAGGGGAACTGTTGCCTTATGCTGATGGGATAACCATCTGGCTGCTGTCTGGCTTTTGTGATTTGGGATATAACTTGTCCAATATACCCAGCGTCTCTTGGCTGTCTATCTGTGTTTTAGCAAGGAGGCCACAACATTTCACCCATTCCCTCTCCCCCCCACCCAGTCTTTTGAATGGAAAGAAGCGTATACAATGAATTACAAACCTAATTTTAAAAGCTGGTTATGTTTGTTGTCAGAGTAGCCTGCTGTTTGAGCGAAAGACACTTTGTACATTGGTCAAACCGATTGTCATATAGCTGATAAGTGATATCATAGAATCCCTACAGAGCAGAAACAGGCCCTTCAGCCCATCGAGTCCACAATGACCCTCTGAAGAGAATGCAACTCAGATCCATCCCCTGATGATATTCCTGAAACCCTGCATTTCCCATGGCTATTCCAGCTAACCTGAATATCACTCGACACTACGGGCAATCTGTCAATCTGCACCATTGAACAGTGGGAGAAAACCCATGCAGTTGCAGGGAGAATGTACAAACACCACACAGACAGTCGCTCAGGAGTGGAATCAAACCCAGGTCTCTGGCGCTGTGAGGTAACAGTGCTAACCAGTGAGCGACTGTGGCACTTGTAACTGTTTCGACAAAACATATTCCGTTCTGAGAATCCATACAGAATTGAGATGCATAGCCAACATCCAGTGAGCAGAATAAATGCAAGGGAATGAGACCTGCTGGCTCAAGCTCCAGGAATTCCCTCCCTAAGGACTTTGTGGGTCCACCACCTGCAACAGTTCAAGGAGGCAGCTCACCACCAAAACCAGCTCCCGAGCAGCTACGGACAGGCAATCAATACTGGGCCCAGCCAGGAACACTCAAACGCTGCAAATGAATGAAACTAAAGGTGATCACCCGGGGAGTTCCATCTACCTTCCAGTCCCTGGGGGTGTGTCCAGGTATTATTCACCATGATCGTACCCATCTGTTACAGCCTGCAATCCTAACCACTGGTATCCCGAGATATATCATGGTGAGTGCGGTTAGGGACACAGCCAATATGGTCCTCTCTCTCTCTCACTCCTCTCTCTATCTCACCCCTCTCTATCTATCTCTCCCTCAGCGCTTCTCTCTCACACCTCTCTCTCTGTCTCAGCCCTCTCTCACTCTCACCCCTCTCTCTCACCCTCTCTCTCTTACCCCTTCTCTCTCACACACACACCCCTCTCTCTCACCCCTCTCTCTCTTACCCCTCTCTCTTCTCACACCTCTCTCTCTCTCTCAGTGCTTCTCTCTCACACCGCTTCTCTCTCTCAGCCCTCTCTCACTCTCACCTGTCTCTCTCTCACCCTCTCTCTCTTACCGCTCTCTCTTCTCACACGTCTCTCTCACTCTCCCTCAGCGCTTCTCTCTCACACCACTTCTCTCTCTCTCTCAGCCCTCTCTCTCTCTCAACCCCCTCTCTCTCACCTCTCTCTCACCCTCACTCTCTCTCACCCCATCTCTCTTGCACCCTCTCTCACCCCCTCTCTCTCAGGCCCTCTCTTTCAGCCCCCCCTCTCTCTCACCCCCCTCTCTCACACCCCTCTCTCTCTCACCCCCTCTCTCTCAGGCCCTCTCTTTCAGCTCCCCCCTCACTCTCACCCCCCTCTCTCACCCCTCTCTCTCACCCTCTCTCTCTCTCACCCCATCTCTCTTGCACCCTCTCTCACCCCCTCTCTCTCAGGCCCTCTCTTTCAGCCCCCCTCTCTCTCACACCCCTCTCTCTCACACCCCTCTCTCTCTCACACCCTCTCTCTCACCCCTTTCTCTCTCACCCCTTCTCTCTCTCCTACTTTCTTTCACACCCTCTCTCAGGCCCTCTCCTTCAGCCCCCCTCTCTCTCACCCCTCTCTCTCACACACACCTCTCTCTCAACCCCCTTTCTCTCACACCCCCCTCTCTCTCTCTCACCCTCTCTCTCACCCCTTTCTCTCTCACCCCTTCTCTCTCACCTACTCTCTCTCACACCCTCTATCGCAGGCCCTCTCTCTCTCTCTTGCACCCTCTCTCTCAACCTCTCTTTGTGTCACACCCTTCTCTCTCTCTCACCTTCTCTCTCTCTTACCCCTCTCTCTCACACCGCTTCTCTCTCTCACCCTCTCTCTTTGTCAGCCTGTCTCTCTCTCTCACCCCTTATCTGTCTCACACCCCCTCGCTCCCTCACTCCTCTCTCTCTTTCACCCCTCTATCTGTCACCCCTCTCTCTCAACCTTCGCTCTCTAACCCGTCTCTTCCTCTCTCACACCTCTCTCTCTCTCAGCCTCTCTCTCTCACGCCTTCTCTCTCCCTCTCTTTGGCAGCCCTTCTCTCTCTCAGCTCCTCTCTCTCTCCCCAGTCTCTCCCACCCTGATCTCTCTCACAGTCCCTCTCTCTCTCACCCCTCGCTCTCTCTCATCCCTCTCTCTCTGATCCCTCTCTCTCACACACATCTCTCTCATCCTCTCTCTCTCTCACCCCTCTCTCTTACCCCTCTCTCACCCTCTCTCTCAACCCCTCTGTTACCCCTTCTCTCTCAGCCCTCTCTCTCTCAGCCCACCTAGTCACTCCAGTCTTTCCCACCCTGATCTCTCTCACACACTCTCTCTCACCATCTCTCTCTCACCCCTTCACTCTCTCATCCTGTCTCTCTGTCAGCCCGTCTCTTTCTCACCCGCTCTCTCTTCCACCACTCTCTCTCCCTCAACCCCTCTCTCTCAACCCTCTCTCTCATAACCCTCTCTCACACCTCTCTCTCTCACTCTCTCTCTCTCTCTCACCCCTACTCTGTTAGCCCCTCTCTCGCACCCCGCTCTCTCAGGCCCTCTCTCTCTCTGTTTCACCCCTCTCGCTCTGTTTCACCCCTCTGTCTCACCCCCTCTCTCACCCCCTGTCTCTCTCAGCCTGTCTCTCTGTCACCCCCTGTCTCTTTCTCACCTGCTCTCCCTTCCACCCCTGTCTCTCCCTCACCCCTCTCTCTCTCTCTCACCCCTCTCTCTTTCACTCCTCTCTCTCTCACTCTCTCGCTCTTACCCATCTCTCTCTTACACACCTCTCTCTCTCACGCCTTCTCTCTCACCCTCTCTTTCACAGCCCCTCTCTCTCAGCTCTTCTCTCTCTCATCCCTTTCTCTCTCATCCCACTCTCTCTCACACCTCTCTCTCACCTCCTCTCTCACACCCTCTCTCTCACACCCTCAAACTCTCTTACCCCTCTCTCTCTCACACCGCTTCTCTCTCTCACCCGTCTCTCACTCTCACCCCTTTCTCCCTCTCTTATCCCACTATCTCTCACTCTCTCTCAGCTCCTCTCTCTCAAGCCCTCTCTTTCAGCCCATTGCTCTCTCACCACCCCCCCCACACACACACACACACCTCTCTCTCAACCCTCTGTCGCTCTCACACTCCTCTCTCTCTCTCTCTCTCTCTCTCACCCTCTCTCTCAACCTTCTCTCTCACCCCCCCTCTCTCTCAGGCCTTCTCTTTCAGCCCCCCCGTCTCTCACACACCCTTCGCTCTCTCTCTCACCCTCTATCTCTCTCAACCCCTCTCTCTTACCCCTCTCTCTCTCACACACCTCTCTCTCACCCTTTCTCTCTCACCTCTCTCTCACACACACACACCCTCTCTCTCTTACCCCTCTCTCTCACACACCTCTCTCTCACACCCTCTCTATCACCCCCCTCTCTCTCACACCCTCTCTCTCTCATACCTCTCTCTCACCCCTTCTCTCTCACCCCTCTCTCTCACCCCTCTCTCAGGCTCTCTCTTTCAGCCCCTCTCACTCTCTCACCCCTCTCTCTCTCTCTCACACCCTCTCCCTCTCACCCCTCTCTCTCTCCCTCCTCTCTCTCACCCTCTCTCTCTCTCTCACACCTCTCTCTCACCCCCTCTCTCTTACACCCCCTCTCTCTCACACCTCCCTCTCTCTCACCCCTCTCTCATCCCGCTCTCCCTCACATCTTTCTCTCTCATTCCTCTCTCTCACCCCTCTCTTTCACCCCTCACTCTCACACCCCTCTCTCTCTCACGCCCTCTCTTTCCCCCTCTCTCTCACCCCTCTCTCTCTCACCCCCTCTCTCCCTCACCTCGCTCTATCTGTCTCCCCTCTCTCACTCTCCCACACCCTCTCTTTCTTAGCCCTCTCACTCTCTTACCCCCTCTCTCTCATGCTTCTCTCTCACCTCTCTCTCACCTATTCTTTCTCTGCCTGTCTCTCTCTCACCCCCTCTCTCTTTCTCACCTGCTCTCTTCCACTCCGATCTCTCTCACACACGCTCTCTCTCACCCCTCTCTCTCTCACCCCTCTCTCTATTACCTCTCTCTCACACACACACCACTCTCTCTCTCTCAGAACCCTCTTGCTCTACCCAGTCTCTCCCAACCTGATCTCTCTCACTCACCTTCTCTCTCACGCCTCTCTCTCTTACACCTCTCTCTATCTCACCCCCTCTCTCTCTCTCACCCCCTCTCTCTTTCTCACCTGCTCTCTTCCACTCCAATCTCTCTCACACACGCTCTCTCACCCCTCTCTCTCTCACCCCTCTCTCTATTACCTCTCTCTCTCACACACACACACCACTCTCCCTCAGAACCCTCTTGCTCTACCCAGTCTCTCCCAACCTGATCTCTCTCACTCACCTTCTCTCTCACGCCTCTCTCTCTTACACCTCTCTCTATCTCACCCCCTCTCTCTCTCAGACCCTCTCTCTCACCCTCTCACTGTCTTTCACCCCTCTCTCTCTCTTACCTCTCCCTCTCACCCCCTCTCTCTCACACGTCTCTCTCTCTTTCAGCCCTTCTCTCTCTCACACCCCCCCTCACAGACCTCTCTCTACCCTCTGTCTCTCTCACACACCTCTCTCTCTCACCCTCTCTCTCACCCCCTTCTCTCTCTCACACCCTTCTCTCTCTCTCACCCTCTCTCTCTCTAACCCCTCTCTCACTAACCCCTCTCCCTCTTAACCCTCTCTCTCTCTAACCCCCCTCTCTCTAACCCCTCTCCCTCTTAACCCTCTCTCTCTCACACACATCTCTCTCACCCTTTCTCTCTCACCCCTCTCTCTTACCCCCCTCTCTCTCACACACTCTCTCTCTCACCGCTTCTCTCTCACTGCCTCTCTCATCGCCCTCTCTCAGGCTATCTCTTCCAGCCCCTTTCACTCTCTCACCCCTCTATCTCTCTCACCCTTTCTCTCTCACCCCCTTCTCTCTCATACCCTCTCTCTCAGGCCCCCTCTCTCTCTCTCCCCTCTCTCTCTCTCCCCTCTCTCTCTCACCCCTCTCTCTCTCACACCCCTCTCTCTCACACCCCTCTCTCTCTCTCACACACACCCCTCTCCCTCACACACCCCTCTCCCTCACCCTCTCTCTCTCACCCCCTCTCTCTCACCCCCTCTCTCTACTCCCTCTCACCCCCTCTCTCTCATCCCCTCTCTGTCACACACCCCTCTCTTTTACCCCTCTTTCTCACACACCCCCTCTCTCACCCCCTCACTCTCACACCCCTCTCTCTCTCACCCTTCTCTCTCTCTCACCCCCTCTCTCCCTCACCCCGCTCTATCTGTCATCCCCTCCCTCTCTCCCCTCTCTCTCACCCCCTCACTCTCACACCCTCTCTTTCTTAGCCCTCTCACTCACTCACCCCTCCCACTCTCACCACTCTGATTCTCTCTCACCCCTCCCACTCTCACCACTCTCATTCTCTCTTACCCCTCTCTCTTTCACCCCCTCTCTGTCTTACCCCTCTTCTCACCCCCTCTCTCACCCCCTCTCTCTCCCCCATTCTCTCCCCCTTTCTCTCCCCCACTCTGACTCACCCCCTTTCTCTTTATCACCCCGATCTTTCCCATCCCCTCTCTCTCTCACACTCTCTCAGCCTTCTCTCTCTTTCCCCTCTCTCTCTCTTACCCCCTCTCTCTCACGACTCTCACTTACCTTCTCACTCTCACCCTCTCTTTCTCTGCCTGTCTCTCTCTCACACCCTGCCACTCTCTCACCCCTCTCTCTCACCCTTTCTCTCTCATCCCTCTCTCTCATTACCACTCCCTCTCAGACATCTCTCTCTCCTACCCCTCTCTCTTACACCTCTCTCTGTCTCTCACCTCTGTCTCTCACTCCTTCTCTCCCACCCTCTCTTTCAGCCCCTCTCCCTCACACCCCCCTCTCTCTCTCACTCCTCTCTCTCAACCCACTGTCTCTCTCAACCCCTCTCTCTCACCCCTGTCTCTCTTACCCCTCTCTCTTACACACCTCTCTCTCACCCTGTCTCTCAACCTCCGCTCTCTCTCACATCCCTCTCCCTATCTCACCCATTCTCTCTCACCCCCCTCTCTCAGGCCCTCTCTCTCTCATCCAACCTCTCTCTTACACCCCTCTCTCTGTCACACCCCCTCTCTCTCAACCCCCCTCTCTCACCCCTTCTCTCTCACTCCCCTCTCTCTCTCACCCCTCTCTCTCTTACACCCCTCTCTCTGTCACACCCCTCTCTCTCACCCCTCTCACTCTCTCACATCTCTCTCTCATCCCCCTCTCCCAACCCCTCTCTCTCACCCCCCCTCTGTTACACCCCATCCCTCTCACCTTCTCTCTCTTTGTCACTCACTCTCTCTCTTTCTCACTTACAGTCTCTATCTTTTTCACTCACTCTCTCTCTTTCTCACCTCCTCTCTCTCTCACCCCTTCTGTCTCAACTCCTCTCTCTCTCCCACCCTCTCTCTCCCCTCTCTCCCCCACTGTCACTCACCCCCTTTCTCTTTCTCACCCGCTCTCTCCCCCACCCCAATCTTTCTCAACCTCCCTCTCTGTCTCACCCACTCACCCTTATCCCTCTTTCCCCCTCTCTCTCTTACCCCCCTCTCTCTCACACCTCTCTCTCTCACCTTCTCTCTCTCACCCTCTCTTTCTCTGCCAGTCTCTCTCTCACACCCTCTCTCTTCCTCACCCCCTCTCCCTTCCACTCCGATCTCTCTCACACCCCCTCTCTCTCTCACCACTCTCTCTCACCACTCTCTCTCACCACTCTCTCTCACACCCCCCCTCTCTCCCACCCACTCTCTCTCTCACCCCTCTCTCTCTCACACCCTCTCTCTTCCTCACCCCCTCTCCCTTCCACTCCGATCTCTCTCACACCCCCTCTCTATCACACCCCTCTCTCTCACACCCCTCTCTCTCACACACCCCCTCTCTCTCACCCCTCTCTCTCTCACACCCCCTCTCTCTCACACCCCCTCTCACTCACACCTCCCTCTCTCTCACCCCTCTCTCTCACACCCCTCTCTCTCACCCCCCTCTCTCAGCCCCCTCCCTCTCTCCCCAGTCTCTCCCACCCTGATCTCTCACACACACCTTCTCTCACATGCTTCTCTCTCTCACCCTCTCTCTCTCCCACCCCTCTCTCTCTTTCCCCTATCTCTATCTCAACCCCTCTCTCTCAGGCCCTCTCTCTCTCAGCCCCTCTCTCTCTTTCACCTCTCTCTCTCTTACCTCCCTCTTACCCTCTCTCTCACCCTCTGTCTCTCATCTTTGTCTCTCTAACTCAGCCTGTCTCTCTCTCACCCCTGTCTCTTTCTCACCCACTCTCTCTTACACCCCGATCTCTGTCTCACACCCTCTCTCTCCCTCATCCCTCTCTCTCCCTCACCCTTCTCTCCCTCTCACCCTCTCTCTCTCTTGCCCGTCTCTCTCTCTCTCTCTTAACCCTCTCTCTCACCCCCTCTTTCTCACCTCCTCTCTCTCATCCCCTCTCTCTCACCCCTTCTCTCTCACCCCTCGCTTTCAACCTGTCTCTCTCTCAGCCTGTCTCTCTCTCACCCCCTGTCTCTTTCACACCCGCTCTCTCTTCCACCCCGATTTCTCTCACACAAACTCTCTAACTCACCCCTCTCTCTCTCACTCACCCCTCCTTCTCTCTCACCCCCTCTCTCTCACATCCTCTCTCTCTCCTACCCGTCCATTTCTTACCCCTCTCTCTCTCACCTCTCTCTCACACCCTCTCTCTCCCACCCTTCTCTCTCACTCCTTCTCTCTCACTCCCTCTCTCTCACGCCCAAACTTTCAGCCCCTCTCTCACTCTCCCTTCCCTCTCACACACCTCTCTCTCATCCTCTGTCTCTCACTCCTCTCTCTCTTACCACTCTCTCTCTCACCCCTCTCTCTCTTACACCCCTCTCTCTGTCACACCCCTCTCTCTCACCCCTCTCACTCTCTCACATCTCTCTCTCATCCCCCTCTCCCAACCCCTCTCTCTCACCCCCTCTCTGTTACACCCCATCTCTCTCACCTGCTCTCTCTTTACACTCACTCTCTCTCTTTCTCACTTACACTCTCTATCTTTTTCACTCACTCTCTCTCTTTCTCACTCCCTCTCTCTCTCTCACCCCTTCTCTCTCAACTCCTCTCTCTCTCCCGCCCTCTCTCTCCCCTCTCTCCCCCACTGTCACTCACCCCCGTTCTCTTTCTCACCCGCTCTCTCCCCCACCCCAATCTTTCTCATCCTCCCTCTCTGTCTCACCCTCTCACCCTTATCCCTCTTTCCCCCTCTCTCTTACCCCCTCTCTCTCACACCTCTCTCTCACCTTCTCTCTCTCACCCCTCTCTCTTCCTCACCCGCTCTCCCTTCCACTCCGATCTCTCTCACACCCCCCTCTCTCTCACCCCTCTCTCTCTCACCTCTCTCTCTCTCTCACCCCTCTCTCTCACACCCCTCTCTCTCTCACACACCCCTCTCTCTCTCACACCCCCTCTCTCTCACACCCCTTTCTCTCACCCCTCTCTCTCTCACACCCCCTCTCTTTCACACCCCCTCTCTCTCACACTCCTCTCTCTCTCACTCCTCTCTCTCTCACACCCCTCTCTCTCTCACCTCTCTCTCTCTCTCTCACCCCCCTCTCTCAGCCCTCTCTCTCTCTCAGCCCCCTCCCTCTCTCCCCAGTCTCTCCCACCCTGATCTCTCTCACACACCTTCTCACATGCATCTCTCTCTCACCCTCTCTCTCTCCCACCCCTCTCTCTCTCTTTCCCCTATCTCTATCTCACCCCCTCTCTCTCAGGCCCTCTCTCTCTCAGCCCCTCTCTCTCTTTCACCCTCTCTCTCTCTTACCTCCCTCTCACCCTCTCTCTCTCACCCTCTGTCTCTCATCTTTGTCTCTCTAACTCAGCCTGTCTCTCTCTCACCCCGTCTCTTTCTCACCCACTCTCTCTTCCACCCCGATCTCTCTCTCACACCCTCTCTTTCTCCCTCACCCCTCTCTCCATCACCCTTCTCTCCCTCTCACCCTCTCTCTCTCTTGCCCGTCTCTCTCTCTCTCATCCCCTCTCTCTCAACCCCTCTCTCTCACCCCCTCTCTCTCATCTCCTCTCTCTCATCCCCTCTCTCTCACCCCTTCTCTCTCACCCCTCTCTTTCACCCTCTCTCTCTCTCAGCCTGTCTCTCTCTCTCTCTCACCCCCTCTCTCTTTCATACCCGCTCTCTCTTCCACTCCGATTTCTCTCACACAAGCTCTCTAACTCACCCCTCTCTCTCTCACTCACCCCTCTCTCTCTCTGACCCCTCTCTCTCTCACCCTTCTCTCTCTCCAGCTCTCTCTCACATCCCCCTCTCTCTCGCCCTCTCTCACTACTACGGCTCTCTCTCTTAGCCCTCTCTCTCTCACATCTCTCTCTCACCCTCTCTCTCACCCCCTCCCTCTCACATCCTCTCTCACCCTCTCTCTCTCCTACCCATCCATTTCTTACCCCTCTCTCTCTCACCTCTCTCTCTCTCACCCCTTCTCTCTCACCCCTTCTCTCTCACTCCCACTCTTTCAGCCCCTGTCTCTCACTCTCCCTTCCCTCTCACACACCTCTCTCATCCTCTGTCTCTCACTCCTCTCTCTCTTACCACTCTCTCTCTCACCCCATCTCTCTCTTATCCCTCTCTCTTACCCCTCTCTCTCACACCGCTCCTCTCTCTCACACCGCTTCTCTCTCACCCTCTCTCTCTCACCCCCCCTCTCTCAACCCCTGTCTCTCACCCCTCGCGCTCTCACCCCTCTCTCTCTCACTCCCTTTCTGTCTCACCACCCCCTCTCTCAAACCCCCTCACTCTCTCATCCCCTCACTCTCTCACACCCACACTCTCTCACCTCCTCTCTCTCAATCCCTCTTTCTCACCCCCCTCTCTCTCACCCCTCTCTCTCTCCACCTATCTCTCACCCCCCTCTCTCTCACCGCCCCCTCTCTCAACCCCCTCTCTCTCTCACCCCTCTCTCTCACCCCTCTCTCTCTCCCACCTCCCTCTCTCTAACCTATCTCTCTCTCTCATCCCCACCCCTCTCTATCTCTCAACCACGCCCTCTCTCTCACCCCTCTCTCTCCCACCTCCCTCTCTCTAACCTATCTCTCTCTCTCTCAACCCCCCCTCTCTCACCCCCCTCTCTCTCACCCCCCTCTCTCTCACTCCCTCATTCTCTCACCCCCTCTCTCTCAACCCCTCTCTCTCACCCCTCCCGCTCTCACCCCTCTCTCTCAGCAACCCCTCTCTCAACCCCCCTCACTCTCTCATCCCCTCAGTCTCTCACACCCTCAATCTCTCATGCCCTCTCTCTTTCTCAAACCCTCTCTCTCCCCCTTTCTCTCACCCCTCTCTCTCACCCCCTCTCACACCCTTTCTCTCTTACCCCGTGCTCTCTCTAACCCCTCCGCCTCTCACCCCTCTCGCTCCCCCCACTCTCTCTCTCTCCCTCTCTCTTACCCCCTCTCTCTCATCCACCTGTCTCTCACCCTGTCTCTCTCACCCCCTCTCTCACACCCTCTTTCTCTCACAACTCCCTCTCACACCCCTTGTCTCTCACCGCCTCTCTCACCCCTGCTCTCAGTCCCTCTCGTTCATTCCCTCTCTCTCACACCTCTCTCTCACCCCCCTCTCTCACCCCCTCTCACTCTTACACCCTCTCTCTCACACCTCCTCTCTCTCGCACCCCTCTCTCACTCAACCTTGTCTCTCTTTCCCCTCTCTCTTACCCCGTCTCTCTCACGCCTCTCTCTCACCCTCTCTTTCTCTGCCTGTCTCTCTCTCACCCCCCCCCTTTCTCTCTTACCCCCCTCTCTCTCACACACCTCTCTCTCTCACCGCTTCTCTCTCACCCCTCTCTCTCACCCCAGTCTCTCCCACCCTGATCTCTCTCTCAAACCTTCTCTCTCACATCTCTCTCAGCCCTCTCTCTCTCCCCAGTCTCTCCCACACTGATCTCTCTCACACACCTCTCTCTCTCACCCTCTCTCTGTTACCCCTCTCTCTTTCACTCCCCTCTCTCTCTCTTACGTCTCTCTCACCCCGTTTCTCTACCCCTCTCTCACTCACCCCCTTTCTCTTTCGCACCCGCTCTCTCCTCCACCCCGATCTTTCTCTTCTCCCTCTCTCTCACCATCTCACCCTTCTCTCTCTCTACCCTCTCTCTCACCCTCTATCTCTCTCCAACCCCTCTCTCTCACTCACTCTCTCAATCACACCCTCTCCTTCTAACTCCACTCTCTCTTACCCCCTCCACACTTTCTCTCTCCCAAACACCCCTTGACTCTCAACCCCTCTCTCTCACCCGCTCTCTTTATTACTCACACTCTCTCTTTCTCACTTACACACTCTCTCTCTTTCACTCACTCTCTCTCTTTCTCACCCCCTTTTCTCTCACACCCCTCTCGCTCACCCTTTCTATCTCACCCCTCTCTCTCTTATTGCTCTCTCTCACCCCTTTCTCTCTCTTACGCCTCTCTCACACCCCCTCTCTATTTCCCACTCTCACTCACCCCCTTTCTCTTTCTCACCCCACTCTCTCCCCCTCCCCAATCTTTCTCATCCTCCCTCTCTGTCTCACCCTCTCACCCTTCTCCTTCTTTCCCACTCTCTCTCTTACCCCCTCTCTCTCACACCTCTCTCTCACCTTCTCTCTCTCTGCCGTCTCTCTCACCCCCCTCTCTCTGATCCCTCTCTCTCTCTCTCACCCCTCTCTCTCTCACCCCTCTCTCTCAGCCCTCTCTCTCTCTCAGCACCCCTCCCTCTCTCCCCAGTCTCTCCCACCCTGATCTATCTCACAAGCGTCTCTCTCTCACCCTCTCTCTCTCCCACCTCTCTCTCTCTCTTTCCCCTCTCTCTATCTCACCCCGTCTCTCTCACACCCTCTCTCTCTCTCAGCCCCTCTCTCTCTTTCACCCCATCTCTATCTCTCTCTCTTACCTCCCACTCACCCTCTCTCTCTCACCCCTGTCTCTCTAACTCAGTCTGTCTCTCTCTCTCACCCCCCTGTCTCTTTCTCACCCGCTCTCTCTTCCACCCCGATCTCTCTCTCACACCCTCCATCGCCTCACCCCTCTCTCTCCCTCACCCTTCTCTCCCTCTCACCCCTCTCTCTCTCTCACTCACGCCTCTCTCTCTCCCTCTCTCTTACCCCCTCTCTCTCACCCACCTGTCTCTCACCTTGTCTCTCTCACCCCCCTCTCTCACACCCTCTTTCTCTCACAACTCCCTCTCACACCCCTTGTCTCTCACCGCCTCTCTCACCCCTCCTGTCAGTCCCTCTCGTTCATCCCCTCTCTCTCACACCTCTCTCTCACCCCCCTCTCTCACCCCCTCCTCTCTCTCTCTCACCCCTCTCTCTCTCAACCTTGTCTCTCTTTCCCCTCTCTCTTACCCCGTCTCTCTCACGCCTCTCTCTCACCCTCTCTTTCTCTGCCTGTCTCTCTCACCCCCCCTTTCTCTCTTACCCTCCTCTCTCTCACACACCTCTCTCTCTCTCACCGCTTCTCTCTCACCCCTCTCTCTCACCCCAGTCTCTCCCACCCTGATCTCTCTCTCACACCTTCTCTCTCACATCTCTCTCTCAGCCCTCTCTCTCTCCCCAGTCTCTCCCACACTGATCTCTCTCACACACCTCTCTCTCTCACCCTCTCTCTGTTACCCCTCTCTCTTTCACTCCCCTCTCTCTCTTACGTCTCTCTCACCCCGTCTCTCTACCCCTCTCTCACTCACCCCCTTTCTCTTTCGCACCCGCTCTCTCCTCCACCCCGATCTTTCTCATTCTTCCTCTCTCTCTCACCCTCTCACCCTTCTCTCTCTCTACCCTCTCTCTCACCCTCTATCGCTCTCCAACCCCTCTCTCCCACTCCCTCTCTCTCACCCCCTCACCTCCACTCTTTCTCTGACCCCCTCTCATACTTTCCCCTCTCTCTTTCTCCCCCTCTCTCTCTTTTTCACCCTCCTCTCTCTCTCTCACCCCCTTCTCTCTCTCCCTCTCATCTCACCCTCTCTCTCACATCCCCTCTTCCACACTCTCTCTGCACCCTCTCTCTCCCCCTCTCTCTTTTCCCCCTCCCTTACATACCCTTTACTCTCCCCACCTCTCTGACACCCTCTCTCACACCCCACTCTCTCACCCCCTCTCTCCCTATCCCCTCTCTCTCAGCCCCCTCTCTCTCTCAGCCCCCTTTCTCTCTCAGCCCACTCGCTCTCTCATCCCGCTCTCTCTCACCCCCTCTCTCCCTACCCCCCTCTCTCAGCCCCCCTCTCTCAGCCCACTCGCTCTCTCACCCCGCTCTCTCTCACCCCCTCTCTCCCTACCCCCCTCTCTCAGCCCCCTCTCTCTTTCAGCCCACTCGCTCTCACACCCCGCTCTCTCTTACCCCCTCTCTCCCTACCCCCCTCTCTCAGCCCCCCTCTCTCAGCCCACTCGCTCTCTCACCCCGCTCTCTCTCACCCCCTCTCTCCCTACCCCCTCTCTCTCAGCCCCCTTTCTCTCTCAGCCCACTCGCTCGCTCACCCCGCTCTCTCTCAACCCCTCTCTCCCTACCCCCTCTCTCTCTCAGCCCCCTTTCTCTCTCAGCCCGTTCACTCTCTCACCTCCTCTCTCTCAGCCCCCTCTCTCTCTCAGCCCCCTTTTCTCTCTCAGCCCGTTCACTCTCTCATCCCACTCTCTCTCACCCCCTCTCTCCCTCACCCCCTCTCTCTCAGCCCTCTTTCTCTCTCACCCCGCTCTCTCTCACCCCCTCTCTCCCTACCCCCTCTCTCTCAGCCCCCTTTCTCTCTCAGTCCGTTCACTCTCTCACCCCACTCTCCCTCACCCCCTCTCTCCCTACCCCCTCTCTCTCAGCCCCCTTTCTCTCTCACACCATGCTCTCTCTCTCTCATCTCACCCCTCTCTCATACCCTCTCTCTCTCACCCTCTTAACCTCTCACTCTCTCTCTGTTTCTCACACCCCCTCTCTCTCACACCCACCTTTCTCTCTCACCCCCTTTCTCTCTCAACCACCTCTCTCTCACCCCACTCTATCTCTCATCTCCTCTCTCTGCCCCTCTCTCTCAGCCCCCTCTCACTCAGCCCACTTTCTCTCTCAAACCCCCTCACCCCACTCCCTCTCTCATCTCTCCACTCTCTCTCACACACTCTCTCTCTCTCCCCCCTCACTCTCTCTATCACCCCCCTCAATCCCCCCTCTCTCTCCCCTCTCTCACACCCTCTCTCTCTCACTGCCTTCTCTCTCACCCCCCTCATCCCATCTCTCAGCCCCCCTCTCTCTCACACGCTTCTTTCTCACCCTCTCTCTCCCACCCCCTCACCCCCACTCTCTCACCTGCTCTCTCGCTCTCTCAAACCACCTCTCTCTCTTAACCCCTCTCTCTCACGCCCTCTCTTCCACCCCCTCTCAGTCTCACCTCCACTCGTTCTGTCCCCCTTTGTCTCTCCCCCTTTGTCTCTCCCTCTTTCTCTCTCGACCCCCTCACATCACCCCCTCTCTCACACCCCTCTTTCTCACTCACCCGCACGCTCTCTCTCACCCCACTCTCTCTCACACCCCCTCTCTCTCACCCCCTTCTCTCTCCCTCACCCTCTAATCTCACCCCTCTCTCACACACCTCTCATCCCCTCTCTCTCTCACCTGCTCTCTCGCTCTCTCAAACTATCTCACTCTTACCCCCTCTCTCTCATTCCTCTCTCTTTCACTCTCACCCGTCTCTCTTTCTCAGCATCACTACCTCACGCCCTTCTCTCTCTCCACCCCCTTTCTCACTCCCCTCTCAACCCCTCACCCACATTCTCTCTCGATCTCAAACCTCCTCTCTCTCTTACCCTTCTCTCTCTCACTCCCTCCCTCTCTCCCACTCAGTGTCTCTCTCTCTCACCCCATCTCACTCACACCGTCTCTCTCTCTCAACTGCTCTCTCTCCCACGCCCTCTCTCCCAGCCCCTCTCTATCTCACCTCCACTCTTTCTCTGACCCACTCTCACACCCCCTTTGTCTCTCCCCTTTTCTCTCTCACGCCCCTCACATCGCCCTCTCTCTCTCTCACCCTCTCTCACTCACCCGCTGTCTCTCCCACCCTACTCTCTCTCCCACCCCTCTCTCTCCCACCCACTCTCTCTCACCCTCTCTCTCTCTCATCCTTCTCTCTCTCCCTCACCCCTCTATCTCCCATCCCCATCGCTCTCCCACCCTGTCTCTCTCGAACCCCATTCTCTCTCACACCCTCTCTCTCAACCCCCCTCTCATCCCCCTCTCTCTCATTCCCCTCTCTCTCATCCCCCTCTCTCTCGATCCCTCTCTCTCAACCCCTCTCTCTCACTCCTCCCCCTCACTCTCTTCTCTCTCTCAACCCGTCACTCTCTCTCTCCCCTCTCTCTCTCTCACCCCTCTCTCTCTCACCCCCTCTGTCTCACCCCCTCTCTTTCTCACTCCATCTCTCTTTTACCCCTCTCTCTCTCTCCCCCTCTCTCTCACGCCCCCTCTCTCCCCCCTCTCCCCCTCTCCCACCCCCTCCCACCCCGTCTCATTCACTTTCCCTCTCTCTCAGCCCCACTCTCTCTCACTCTCTCCCTTACCCTTCTCTCTCTCACCCTTCTCTCTCACCCCGCTCTCTCACCGCCCCTCTCTCACACTCCCCTTTCTCTCACCTACCTCTCTCTCTCTCTCATCCCTTCTCTCTCACCGCCACTCTCTCTTACTCTCTCTCATCCCTCTCTCTCACTCTCTCTCTCATCCCTCTCTCACCCCCTCTCTTTCTCGCTTCCTCTCTCCACCCACTCTCTCTCACTGCCCCTCTCTCTCAACACCCCACTCACCCCTCTCTCTCCCCTCTCTCTCTCCCAAACCACTCTCTCACTTCCCCTCTCTCACCCCCTCTCTCACCCCCTCTCTCTCTCACCGCCCCTCTGTCTCACCCGCTTTCTCTCGCACCCCCTCTCTCACCCCATCTGTCTCAGCCCTTCTGTCTCACCACCCCTCTCTCTCATACCCCTCTCTGAACCCCCATCTCACAACCCCCATCTCTCAACCCCCTCACTCTCTCCCACCTCACTCCCTCTCTCAACCTCTCACCCTCTCTCTCTCACCCCTCTCTCTCTCTCGCACCCCAATCTCTCTTATTCTTATTCCCCTCTCTCTCACCTCGCTCTCTCACTCTCTCTCTCACACACACTCACACACATCCTTCCTCTCTCCCACCCCTCTTTCCGTCTCTTTCTAATCCAGTCTCTGTCCTTCTCACCCCGCTCGCTTTACCCCCTCTCACTCTCACCCGCTCTCCCTCACCCCTCTCTCATAACCCCCTCTCTCTCACTGTCTCTTCCTCATCCCCTCTCCCTCCTTCTCACCCCCTCTCTCTCTCCAAAACTCCTCTCTCTCACTTTCTCTTTCTCACTCCTCTCATCCTCCTCTCTCTCTCATCCGCTCTCTTTCGCTCTCTCAAACCCCCTCTCTCTCGCAACCCCTCTCTCTCACCCAATCTCTCTCAACCCCCTCCTCCTCCTCTCTCTCTCTCACCCGCTCTCTCTCGCTCTCTCAAACACCCTCTCTCTCTCAACCCTTCTCTCTCACCCTCTCTCTCTCACCTCCCATCCTCCTCTCTCTATCTCACCCGCGCTCTTTCACTCTTTCAAACCCCCCTCTCTCTCAACCCCTCTCTCTCTCACGCCCCTCATCCTCCTCTCTCTCACCCACTCTCTCAAGCCCCCTCTCTCTAAAACCCCTCTCTCTCTCACCCTCTCTCGCTCACACCATCATCCTCCTCTCTCTCTCACCCTCTCTCTCTCACCGCTCTCATCCTCCTCTCTCTCTCTTTCACCCGCTCTCTCTCGCTCTCTCAAACCCCCCCTCTCTCTCTCACCCCCTCCTCCTCTCTCTCTCACCCCCTCCACCTCCTCTCTCTCTCACCAGGTCTCTCTCGCTCTTTCAAACCTCCTCTCTCTCTAAACCCCTCGCTCTCACCGTCTCTCTCACCCCCCCTCATCATCCTCCCGCTCTCTCACACAATCGCTCTCACCCCCCTCATCCTCCTCTCTCTCTCTCACCCGCGCTCTCTCGCTCTTTCAAACCCCCCCTCTAAAACCCCTCTCTCTCACCCCCCTCATCCTCTCTCTCTCTCACTCGCGCTCTCTCGCACTCTCAACCCCCTCTCTATCTAAAACCCTCTCTCCCAACCCCTCTCTCTCACAACCCCGTCATCCTCCTCTCTCTCTCTCACCCGCGATCTCTCGCTCTCTCAAACCCCATCTCTCTCTCAACCCTCTCTCACCCTCGCTCTCTCACCCCCCTCATCCTCCTCTCTCTCCCTCACCCGCTCTCTCTCGCTCTCTCAAACCCCTCTCTCTAAAACCCCTCTCTCAACCTCTCTCTCTCACCCCCCTCATCCTCCTCTCTCTCTCTCACCCGTGCTCTCTCGCTCTCTCAAACCCCATCTCTCTCTAAAACCCCTCTCTCTCACCCTCGCTCTCTCACACCCCTCATCCTCCTCTCTCTCTCTCTCACCTGCTCTCTCGATCCCTCAAACCCCCCTCTCTAAAACCCCTCTCTCTCACCCTCTCTCTCTCACCCCCCTCATCCTCCTCTCTCTCTCTCACCCGCGCTCTCTCACTCTCTCAAACCCCCTCTCTCTCTAAAACCCCTCTCTCGCACCCTCTCTCTCTCACCCCTCTCATCCTCCTCTGTCTCTCTCACCCGCTCTCTCTCACTCTCTCAAACCCCGTCTCTCTCTATAACCCCTCTCTCTCACCCTCTCTCTCTCACCCCCTTCCTCCACCTCTCTCACTCTCACCCGCGCTCTCTCGCTCTCTCAAACACCCTCTCTCTCAACCCCTCTGTCTCACCCTCTCTCTCTCACCCCTCTCATTCTCATCCCTCTCTCTCACCCGCTCTCTCTTGCTCTCTCAAACACCTTTTCTCACACCCTCTCTCACCCCCCTCATCCTCGTCTCTCTCTCTCTCTCACCCGCTCTCTCGCTCTCTCAAACCGCCTCTCTCTCTCAACCCCTCTCTCTCACCCTCTCTCTCTTGCTCTCTCAAACACCTACTCACACCCGCTCTCACCCCCCTCATCCTCGTCTCTCTCTCACCCGCTCTCACTCGCTCTCTCAACCCCCCTCTCTCTCTCAACCCCTCTCTCTCACCCTCTCTCTCTCACACCCCTCATCCTCCTCTCGCTCTCTCACCCTCTCTCTCTTGCTCTCTCAAAACCTTTCTCTCTCTAAACCCCCTCTCTCTCACCCTCTCTCTCACCCCCCTCATACGCCTCTCTCTTTCTCACCCGCGCTCTCTCGCTCTCTCAAATACCCTCTCTCTTTTAAACCCCTCTCTCTAACCCCCCTCATCCTCCTCTCTCTCTCTTACCCGCGCTCTCTCGCTCTCTCAAACCCCGTCTCTCTCTCTATAACCCCTCTCTCGCACCCTCTCTCTCTCACCCCTCTCATCCTCCTCTGTCTCTCTCACCCGCTCTCTCTCACTCTCTCAAACCCCGTCTCTCTCTATAACCCCTCTCTCTCACCCTCTCTCTCTCACCCCCTTCCTCCACCTCTCTCACTCTCACCCGCGCTCTCTCGCTCTCTCAAACACCCTCTCTCTCAACCCCTCTCTCACCCTCTCTCTCTCACCCCTCTCATTCTCCTCCCTCTCTCTCACCCGCTCTCTCTTGCTCTCTCAAACACCTTTTCTCACACCCTCTCTCACCCCCCTCATCCTCGTCTCTCTCTCTCTCACCCGCTCTCTCGCTCTCTCAAACCGCCTCTCTCTCTCAACCCCTCTCTCTCACCCTCTCTCTCTTGCTCTCTCAAACACCTACTCACACCCTCTCTCACCCCCCTCATCCTCGTCTCTCTCTCACCCGCTCTCACTCGCTCTCTCAACCCCCCCCCTCTCTCTCAACCCCTCTCTCTCACCCTCTCTCTCTCACACCCCTCATCCTCCTCCCGCTCTCTCACCCTCTCTCTCTTACTCTCTCAAAACCTTTCTCTCTCTAAACCCCCTCTCTCTCACCCTCTCTCTCTCACCCCCCTCATCCGCCTCTCTCTTTCTCACCCGCGCTCTCTCGCTCTCTCAAATACCCTCTCTCTTTTAAACCCCTCTCTCTAACCCCCCTCATCCTCCTCTCTCTCTCTCACCCGCGCTCTCTCGCTCTCTCAAACCCCGTCTCTCTCTCTATAACCCCTCTCTCTCACCCTCTCTCTCTCACTCCCCTCCTCCACCTCTCTCACTCTCACCCGCTCTCTCTCGCTCTCTCAAACCCCCTCTCTCTCAACCCCTCTCTCTCACCCTTTCTCTCACCCCTCTAATTCTCCTCCCTCTCTCTCACCCGCTCTGTCTTGCTCTCTCAAACACCTTTTCTCACACCCTCTCTCACCTCCCTCATCCTCGTCTCTCTCTCTCACCCGCTCTCTCTCGCTCTCTCAAACCCCCTCTCTCTCAACCCCTCTCTCTCACCCTCTCTCTCACCCCTCTCATTCTTCTCCCTCTCTCTCACCCGCTCTCTCTTGCTCTCTCAAACACCTTTTCTCACACCCTCTCTTACCCCCCTCATCCTCGTCTCTCTCTCTCTCACCCGCTCTCACTTGCTCTCTCAAACACCTACTCTCACATCCTCTCTCACCCCCCTCATCCTCATCTCTCTCTCACCCGCTCTTACTCGCTCTCTCAAACTCCCTCTCTCTCTCAACCCCTCTCTCTCTCACCCCCCTCATCCTCCTCCCGCTCTCTCACCCGCTCTCTCTTGCTCTCTCAAACCCTTTCTCTCTCTAAACCCCCTCTCTCTCACCCTCTCTCTCTCACCCCCCTCATTCTCCTCTCTCTCTCTCACTCGCGCTCTCTCAAATCCCCTCTCTCTTTAAAACCCCTCTCTCTCACCCTCTCTCATCCCCTCATCCTCCTCTCTCTCTCACCCGCGCTCTCTCGATCTCTCAAATCCCCTCTCTCTCTAAAACCCCTCTCTCTCAACCCCTCTCTCTCACCCCTCTCTCTCACGCCCCTCATCCTCCTCTCTCTCACCCACTCTCTCTCTTTCTCTCAAACACTCTCTCTCTCCAAAACCCCTCTCTCTGACCCTCTCTCTCTCACCGCCATCCTCCTCCTCTCTCTCTCACACACTCTCTCTCTCACCGCCCTCATCCTCCTCCCCCTCTCTCACCCGCTCTCTCGCTCTCTCAAACCCCCTCTCTCTCAACCCCTCTCTCGCACCCTCTCTCTCTCATCCCCCTCATCCTCCTCTCTCTCTCACACCCGCTCTCTCAAACCCCCTTTCTCTCTAAAACCCCTCTCTCTCACCCTCTCTCACTCTCTCACCACCCTCATCCTCCTCTCTCTCTCTCACCCACTCTCTCTCATACTCTCAAACCCTCTCTCTCAACCCGTCGCTCTCACTCTCTCTCTCTCACCCCCCTCATCCTCCTCACTCTCTCTCACCCGTTCTCTCTCACTCTCTCAAAAACCCTCTCTCTCTAAAACCCCTCTCTCACATCCTCTCTCTCACACACCCGTTTCATCCTCCTCTCTCTCTCTCTCACCCGCTCTCTCAAACCCCGTCTCTTTCTATAACCCCTCTCTCACCCTCTCTCTCACCCCCCTCATCCTCTTCTCTCTCTCTCTCACCCGCTCTCTCTCGCTCTCTCAAACCCCCCTCACTCTAAAAGCCCTCTCTCTCACACTCTCTCTCTCACTACCCCTCATCCTCCTCTCACTCTCTCTCACCCGCTCTCTCTCGCTCCCTCAAACCCCTCTCACTCTAAAACCCCTCTCTCTCACCCTCTCTCTCTCACCCCCCTCATCCTCCTCTCTCTCTCTCACCCGCTCTCTCTCGTCTCTCAAACCCCCTCCCTATCTAAAACCCCTATCTCTCACCCTCTGTCTCGCACCCCCCTAATCCTCCTCTATCTCTCTCACCCGCTCTCTCGCTCTCTCAAACCCCCTCTCTCTCTAAAACCCCTCTCTCACCCGCTCTCTCAACCCCCTCATCCTCCTCTCTCTCTCACCCTCTCTCTCTCACCCCCTCATCCTCCTCTCTCTCTCTCACCCGCTCTCTCTCACTCTCTCAAACCCCTCTCTCTCTAAAACCCCTATCTCTCACCCACTGTCTCTCACCCCCCTAATCCACCTCTATCTCTCTCACCCGCTCTCTCTCGCTCTCTCAAACCCCCTCTCTCTCTAAAACCCCTCTCTCACACACTCTCTCTCACACCTGTCTCATCCACCTGTCTCTCTCTCACCCGCCATCTCTCGCTCTCTCAAACCCCATCTCTCTCTATAACCCCTCTCTCTCACCCTCTCTCTCACCCCCTCATCCTCTTCTCTCTCTCTCTCTCACCCGCTCTCTCAAAACCCCTCTCTCTCAACTCCTCTCTCTCACCCTCTCTCTCTCATCCCCCTCATCCTCCATGCACTCTCTCTCACCCGCTCTCTCTCGCTCTCTCAAACCACCTCTCTCTCTAAACTCCTCTCTCTCACACTCTCTCTCTCACCCCCTCCTCCTCCTCTCTCTCTCTCACCCGCTCTCTCTCGCTCTCTGAAACCCCCTCTCTCTCTAAACTCCTCTCTCTCACGCTCCCTCTCTCACCCCCCTCATTCTCCTCTCTCTCTCTCACACGCTCTCTCTCGCTCCCTCAAACTCCCTCTCTCTCTCAGCCCCTCTCTCACCCTCTCTCTCTCTCACCCCCTCATCCTCCTCTCTCTCTCTCACCCGCTCTATCTCGCTCTCTCAAACCACCTCATTCTCTAAAACCCCTCTCTCTCACCCTCTCTCTCTCTCACCCCCCTCATTCTCCTCCCTCTCTCTCACCCACTCTCTCTTGCTCTCTCAAATACCTTCGCTCACACCCTCTCTCACCCCCCTCATCCGCCTCTCTCTCTCACACCCGCTGTAACTCGCTCTCTCAAACCGCCTCTCTCTCTCAACCCCTCTCTCTCACCCTCTCTCTCTCACCCCCCTCATTCTCCTCCCTCTCTCTCACCCGCTCTCTCTTGCTCTTTCAAATACATTCGCTTACACCCTCTCTCACCCCCCTCATCCTCCTCTCTCTCTCTCACCCGCTCTAACTCGCTCTCTCAAACCCCCTTTCTCTCACAACCCCTCTTTCTCACCCTCTCTCTCTCACCGCCTCATCCTCCTCTCTCTCTCTCACCCGCTCTCTCTCGCTCTCTCAAACCACCTCTCTCTCGCAACCCCTCTCTCTCACCCTCTCTCTCTCACCTCCCTCATCCTCCACTCTCTCTCTCTCATCTGCTCTCTCTCGCTCTCTCAAAGCCCCTCTCTCTCTCAACCCCTCTCTCTCACCCCCTCATCCTCCTCCCTCTCTCTCACCCGCGCTCTCTCGCTCTCTCAAACCCCCTTTCTCTCTAAACCCCCTCTCTCTCACTCTCTCTCTCACCCCCTCATGCTCCTCTCTCCCTCTCACCAGCACTCTCTCGCTCTCTCAAACCCCTCTCTCTAAAACCCCTCGCTCTCACCCTCTCTCTCTCACCGCCCTCATCCTTCTCTCTCTCTCTCACCCACTCTCTTGTACTCTCAAACGTCCTCTCTCTCAACCCCTCGCTCTCACCCTGTCTCTCTCAGCCCCCCTCATCCTCCTCATTCCCTCTCACCCACTCTCTCTCACTCTCTCAAACCACCTCTCTCTCTCAACCCCTCTCTCTCACCCTATCTCTCTCACCCCCCCTCATCCTCCTCTCTCTCTCTCACCCATTCTCTCTCGCTCTCTCAAACGCCCTCTCTCTCTCAACCCATCTCTCTCACCCTCTCTCTTTCAAGCTCCTCATCCTCCTCTCTCTCTCACCTGCTCTCTCTCAAACCCCCTCTCTCTCTAAAACCCCTCTCTCTCACCCTCTCTCTCTCACGCCCCTCATCCTCCTCTCTCTCTCACACCCGCACTCTCACGCTCTATCAACCCCCCTCTCTCACTATAACCCCTCTCTCTCACCCTCTCTCTCTCATCCCCCTCATCCTCCTCTCTCTCTCACACGCTCTCTCAAACCAGCCCCTCATTCTAAAACCCCTCTCTCTCACACTCTCTCTCACCCCCCTCATCCACCTCTCTCTCTCTCTCACCCGCGCTCTCTCGCTCCCTCAAACCCCTCTCTCTCCAAAACCCCTCTCTCTCACCCTCGCTCTCTCACCCCCCTCATCCTCCTCTCTCTCTCTCTCACCCGCTTTCTCTCGCTCTCTCAAACCCCCCCTCTCTAAAACCCCCATCTCTCACCCTCTCTCTCTCACCCGCGCTCTCTCGAACCCCCTCTCTCTCTCAACCCTTCTCTCTCACCCTCTCTTTCTCACCCCCTCATCCTCCTCTCTCTCTCACCCGCTCTCTCAAACCCCCTCTCTCTAAAACCACTCTCTCTCACCCTCTCTTTCTCACCCCCTCATCCTCCTCTCTCTCTCACCCGCTCTCTCAAACCCCCTCTCACTAAAACCCCCCTCTCTCACCCTCTCTTTCTCACCCCCTCATCCTCCTCTCTCTCTCTCACCTGCTCTCTCTCGCACTCTCACACCCCCTCTCTCTCTCAGCCCCTTTCTCTCACCCTCTCTCTCTCCCACCGCTCTCATCCTCCTCTCTCTCTCTCATCCTCTCTCTCGCCCCCCTCATTCTCCTCCCTCTCTCTCACCCGTTCACTCTTGCTCTCTCAAACACATTCGCTTACACCCTCTCTCACCCCCCTCATCCTCCTCTCTCTCTCACCCGCTCTAACTCGCTCTCTCAAACCCCCTCTCTCTCTCATCCCCTCTTTCTCACCCTATCTCTCTCACCGCCTCATCCTCCACTCTCTCTCTCTCACCCGCTCTCTCTCGCTCTCTCAAACCCCCCCCCCTCTCAACCCCTCTCTCTCACCCTCTCTCTCTCACTCCCCTCATCCTCCACTCTCTCTCTCTCTCACCCACTCTCTCTCGCTCTCAAACCCCTCTCTCTCTCAACCCCTCTCTCTCACCCCCTCATCCTCCTCTCTCTCTCTCACCTGCTCTCTCTCGCTCTCTCAAATCCCCCCTCCCTCTAAATGCCCTCTCTCTCACTCTCTCTCTCTCACCCCCTCATGCTCCTCTCTCCCTCTCACCAGCACTCTCTCGCTCTCTCAAACCCCTCTCTCTCTAAAACCCCTCTCTCTCACCCTCTCTCTCTCACCGCCCTCATCCTCCTCTCTCTCTCTCACCCACTCTCTCGTACTCTCAAACGTCCTCTCTCACAACCCCTCGCTCTCACCCTCTCTCTCTCACCCCCCTCATCCTCCTCACTCTCTCTCACCCGCTCTCTCTCACTCTCTCAAACCACCTCTCTCTCTAAACCCCTCTCTCTCACCCTCTCTCTCTCACCCCCTCATCCTCCTCTCTCTCTCTCACCCATCCTCTCTCGCTCTCTCAAACACCCTCTCTCTCTAAACCCTTTCTCTCTCACCGTCTCTATCTCACCCCCCTCATCCTCCTCTCTCTCTCTCACCCGCTCTCTCAAACCCCCCTCTCTCTAAAACCCCTCTCTCTCACCCTCTCTCTCTCACATGCCTCATCCTCCTCTCTCTCTCACCTGCTCTCTCTCACTCTCTCAAACATTCTCTCTCTCAAAAACCCCCTCTCTCACCCTCTCTTTCTCACACGCCTCATCCTCCTCTCTCACTCTCTCAACAGCTCTCTCTCGCTCTCTCAAACCCCCTCTCTCTCAACCCCTCTTTCTCACCCGCTCGCTCTCTCACCCCCTCCTCCTCCTCTCTCTCTCTCACTCGCTCTCTCTCGCTCTCTCAAACCCCTCTCTCTCTATACCCCCTCTCTCATCCTCTCTCCTCATCCTCCTCTCTCTCTCTCACCCGCTCTCTCTCGCTCTCTCAAACCCCTCTCTCTCTAAAACCCCTCTCTCTCACCCTCTGTCTCTCACCCCCCTCTCTCTCGCTCTCTTAAATCCCCTCTCTCTCTCAACCCCTCTCTCTCACCCCCCTCATCCTCCTCTCTCTCTCACCCTCTCTCTCTCACCCCCGTCATCCTCCTCTCTCTCTCACCCGCTCTCTCTCGCTCTCTCAAACCCCCTCTCCCTCTCAATCCCTCTCTCTCACCCTCTCTCCTCATCCTCCTCTCTCTCTCACCCGCTCTCTCTCGCTCTCTCAATTCCCTCTCTCTCTAAAACCCCTCTCTCTCACCCTCTGTCTCTCACCCCCCTCATCCTCCTCTCTCTCTCTCTCACCCATGCTCTCTCAAACCCCCCTCTCTCAACACCTCTCTCTCACCCTCTCTCTCTCACCCCCCTCATCCTCCTCTCTCTCTCACCCGATCTCTCAAATGCCCTCACTCTCAAACCCCTCTCTCTCTCACCCTCTCTCTATCTCTCACCCCCCTCATCCTCCTCTCTCTCTCTCACCCGCTCTCTCAAACACCCTCTCTCTCTAAAACCCCCCTCTCTCAGCCTCTCTCTCTAACCCCCCTCATCCTCCTCTCTCTCTCTCACCTGCTCTCTCTCGCGCTCTCAAGCCCCCTTTCTCTCTCAACCCCTCTCTCCCACCGTCTCTTTCTCACCCTCTCATCTTCCTTCTCTCTCACCCGCGCTCTCTCGCTCTCTCAAACCCCCTCTCTCTGTCAACCCCTCTGTCTCAACCTCTCTTTCTCACCCCCCTCATCCTCCTCTCTCTCTCACCCGCTCTCTCTCGCTCTCTCAAACCCCCTCTCTCTCAATCCCTCTCTCACCCCCCTCATCATCCTCTCTCTCTCACCCACTCTTTCTCGCTCTCTCAAACCCCTCTCTCTCTAAAACCCCTCACTCTCACCCTCTCTCTCACCCCCCTCATTCTCCTCTCTCACCCGCTCTCTCTCGCTCTCTCAAACCCCTCTCTCTCTAAAACCCCTCTCTCTCTCACACCCCTCATCCTCCTCTCTCTCTCTCTCACCCTCTCTCTCTCACCCCGCCCATCCTCCACAATCTCTCTCACCCTCTCTCTCTCACCCCCCATACTCCTCTCTCTCTCACCCGCTCTCTCTCGCTTTCTCAAACCCCCTCTCGCTCAAACCCCTCTCTCTCTCAACCCCTCTCTCTCACCCTCTCTCTCTCACCCTCTCTCTCTCACACCCTCATCCTCCTCTCTCTCTCTCACCCGCTCTCTCTTGCTCTCTCAAACCCCCCTCTCCCTCAACCCTCCTCTCTCACCCTCTCTCTCTCTCACCTCCCTCATCCTCCTCTCTCTCTCTCTGACCCGCGCTCTCTCGCCCTCTTAAACCCCCTCGCTCTCTCAACCCCTCTCTCACCCTCTCTCTCTCACCCCCCTCATCCTATTCCCTCTCTCTCACCCGCTCTCTCTTGCTCTCTCAAACCCCTTCTCTCTCTAAACCCCCTCTCTCTCACCCTCTCTCTCTCACCCCCTCATCCTCCTCTCTCTCTCTCACCCGCTCTCTCGCTCTCTCAAACCCCCTCTCTCTCTAAAAACCCCTCTCTCTCACCCTCTCTCTCTCTCACCCCCTCATCCTTCTCTCTCTCTCTCGCCCGCTCTCTCTCGCTCTCTCTCTCCCTTCTCTCCCTCAATCCCTCTCTCTCACCCTCTCTCTCTCTCACCCCCCTCATCCTCCTCCCTCTCTCACCCGCTCTCTCTCGCTCTCTCAAACCCCCTCTCTCTTTGTCAGCCCCTCGCTTTCTCACCCCCGCTCTGTCAACCCCTTTCTCTCTTACCCCCTCACCCGCGCTCTTTCTCACCCCTCTCTCTCTCTCAAATCTCCTCTCTCATACCCTTCTCTCTTACTCACCTCTCTTGCACCCCTCCCGCGCTCTCACACACTTCTCTCTGTCTCTCTCAACCCCTCTCTCTCACCCCCTCCCTCTCTCCCACCCTCTCTCTATCTCTTTCTCATCCCCTCTCTCTCCTTCTCACTCCCTCTATCTCACCCCCCTCATTCTCACCCTCTCTCTCACCCCCTCCCTCTCTCAACCCCCCTCTCTCATTCCCCATCTCTCACCCACCTCTCTCTCTCAGCCCCCTTCACCCCCTCTCACACACCTCTCTCTCTCCCACCCCCTCACACCCCATCTATCTTCCCCCCCACCTCCCTCACCCCTCTCCAAACCCCTTTCCCACCCCCAACCCCCACACACACCCTCACCCACCTACCCCTCTCACCCCTCTCTCTCACCCCCCTCTTACACCCCCTCTCTCTCTCAAACCCCTCTCTGTCACCCCTCTCTTTCTCTCACCACTCTAACTTTCTTACCTTCTCTCCTTCCCTCTCCCCTCTCTCTCCCCCGTCTCTCACTACACTCTCACCCTCTCTCTCACCTCTCCCTCTCTCTCACACACCCCTCTCTCTCACGTCCTCCCTCTCTCATCCCATCCCTCTCTCACACCCTTCCACTCTCACACTCTCCCTCTCTCCTCCCTCTCTCTCCCCTCTCTCTCACCCCTCTCTCTCTCACACCCCTCTCTATCACCCTCCCTCTCTCATCCCGTCCCTCTTTCCCCCTCCCACTGACATCCCTCCTCTCTCACACTCTCCCGATCTCACCCCTCTCTCTCTCAGCCCATCTGTCTCTCAATCCATCTCTCTCTCAGCCCCTCCCTCTCTCAGCCCCTCTCTCTCTCAGCCCCTCCCGCTCTCACCCACCCTCTCTTGCACCCCCTGTCTCCCTCAGCCGTTCTCTCTCACTGCCCCCTCTCTCTCACCCCCTCTCTCATTCCACTCTCTCTCCCCCTTTCTATTACACCCTCTCTCTCACACCCTACTAACTCTCTCACCCTTTCACCCCCCTCTTCACCACCTCTCCCCCTCTCTCTCCCCCTCTCTCACCCGTCTCTCTCTCACGCCCTCTCTCTTACCCACTCTCTTTCTCACGCCCTCTCTCTCTCACCACTCACTGTCTCTCTCGCCCCTCTCTCTCACTGCCTCTCTCTCAACACCCTCTCTCTCAGCCTCTCTCTCTCTCAGCCACTTTCTCTCACACCCCCTTTCTCTCTCACCTTGTTATCTCTCTCCCCCTCGCTCTATCTTACCCCCTCTCCCTCCACCCTCCTCTGTCACTCTCACCCCTTTCTCTCTGTCACCCCTCACCCTCTCTCCCCTTTATACCCTCTCTCACTCCCTCTCTCGCTCACCCCTTCACTCTATCTCCCCCGCCCACACCCCGTGTCTCTTACCCACCTCTCTGTGTCTCTCTCTCACACCCCTCTCTCTCGCACCCCTGTCTCTCTCCCGCACTCTCTCTCGCTCTATTGTCTCTGTCTCTTGCTCCCTTTTTCTCTCTCTCATTCCCCTTCCCTCCCGTGCTCTGTCTCACACCCCCGCTCTCTCTCTCTCTGTATACTCCCTCTCTCGCGCCCTCTTTCTCTCGTTCACCCCATTTCTCTCTCTCTTTTGACCCCTTTCTTCCTCCCTCCTCCTTGCTCTCATTCTGTCACTCTCTAGCGCCCACTCTCTCAGCCCATCTCCCTCACACCACTCTAACTCTCTCATCCATTCACTCGTTCTCTCTCTGTCTGTCTGTCTCTCTCTCTCTCTCTCAACCCATCATTCACTGTCTATCTCAGCCCCTCTCTCACCACTTTCACTCTCTGTCTCACGTCCCATCTCTCTCATCCCTCTTTCGCTCGCTGCCCCCCTTTCTCTCTCACCCCTTCTCTATCTCTCCCCTTTCTCTCAATCCCTCTCTCTCACCCCCTCTCTCTCCCACTCTCTCTCCCATGTCCTCTCTCTCACCCCCTCCCACACATTTACTCTTTCTCTGACCCCTCTCTTTCTCTCCCCTCTCTCTCATTCTCAGCCCCCTCTCTCTCCCCTCTCTCTTTCTCCACTCTCTCCCTTTCTCAGCCCTCTCTCCCTTTCTCACCCCACTCTGTCTCACCCCTTTCTCTCTCACACCCTCTCTCTCAACCCCTCTCTCTCACCCTCTCTCTATCACCCCCTCATCCTCCTCTCTCTCTCACCCGCTCTCTCTCGCTCTCTCAAACCCCCCCTCTCTAAATCCCCTCTCTCTCACCCCTTGCTCTCTCTCTTACCCTTCTCTCTCTCACATCCCACTCTCTCACCCACTTCTCTCTCACCCCCTCATCTGCTCTCTCACTCCTCTCTCATTCCCAAACTCTCTCTCTCTTACATCCTCACCCATACTCTCTCTCAGACCCCTCTCTCTCTTACCCCTCTCTCTCTTTCACCCCCTCCCTCTCTCCAACCCCCTCCCTCTCTCCCACCTTCTCTCTGTCTCTTTCTCATACCCTCTCTCTCCTCACTCCCTCTCTCTCACCCCATCTCACTCTCACTCCATTTCTCTCAAACCCTCTCTCTCTCTCATGCCCTTTCTCCCACCCCCTCTCTGTCTCACCTCCAGTCTTTCTCTGACCCACTCTCACTCCCCCTTTGTCTCTCCCCCTTTCTCTCTCACCCCCCTCACATCGCCCTCTCTCACTCACCCCACTCCCTCACCCACCCCCTCTCTCTCCCACTCCTCTCTCTCTCCCTCTCTCTCTAACCCCCTCTCTCATCCTCTCTCACTCTCTCAACCCCTCTCTCTACCCCTTCTCTCTCACACTCCCCCACTCTCTCTCACTCCCTTCTCTCCCTCAACCCTCTCTCTCTCTCTCAACCCCTCTCTGTCTCTACCCCTCCCCCTCTCTCTCACCCCACTCTGTCTCACCACCCCCTCTCTCAACCCAGCTCACTCTCTCATCCCCTCACTCTCTCCAACCCTTACTCTCTCACCCCTCCCTCTCTCAACCCCTCTATCTCAGCCCTTCTCTCTCACCCCTCTCTCTCTCACCCCCTCACCCCTCTCCCTCACCCCCTCTCTCTCGCCCATTCTCTCTCACACCCTCTCCTTCTCACTCCACTCTCTCTTATCCCCTCCCCACTTTCTTTCTCTCAATTACCCCTTCTCTCTCACACCCCTTACCCCCACCACCTCTCTCTCAACCCCCTCTCTCACCCACGCTCTCTTTCTCACTCACTCTCTCTTTCTCACTTACACTCTCTCTCTTTTTTTACTCACACTCTCTCTTTCTCAACCCCTCTCTCACCCACGCTCTCAAACCCTCTCTCTCTTTCCCCCTCTTTCTCCCCTTCTCTCTCCCACTCTCTGCCCAATTTTTTCATCCCCTCTCCCCCCTCTCTCTCTCCACTCTCTCTCTACCCCCTCGCTAGCCCCCCAATCTCGAACTCCTCTCTCCCCCTGTCTCTCACATCCCCTTTCTCTCGCTCCCATCTCACTCTCTCACCCCACTCTCTCTCTCTCTCTCACCCCACATTTCACTCCTTCCCACCCCTTCTCTCTCACACCCCTTCTCTCTCACACCCCTCTCTCTCTCACCCCCTCTCTCTCAACACCTTTCTCTCACCCCCTCTCTCTCACCCCCCTCTCTTCCTCTCCTCCACTCCTTCCCCCTCACTCCCCTCCCCATCTCTCTCCCACCTCTCTCTCCCCCTCTCTCTCCTCTTCTCTCTGACACTTCTCTCCCCCTCTCTCTGCCCCCTCCCTCACCCCCTCTCCTCCGCTCTCTCCTCCTCACAACCCCCTCTCGCATCTCTCTCCCCCCCTCTCCCCCTCTCTCTCCTCCTCTCTCCCCTCCTCTCTCGCCTCCCTCTCTCTCCGCCCTCTCTCTCTCTCGCATCCTCTCTCTCTCTCACTCTTCCACTCGCTCTCTTCCTCTTACTCTCTCTCACTCTCTCACCCTCTTCTCACACTCTCTCTTCTCCCTGGCTATTTCCCTCTCTCTTGACTCCCTCTCTCTCTCATCTCACGGTCTCTCTCGCTTGCTCTCTCTCGCTCTTTTTCTCTCTCTCTCTCTCTGTCGCTCATGCTCTCTGTCTGTCTGTCTGTCTGTCTCCCTCTCTCTCAGTCCACCCTACTTCTCTCACTCTTGCTCTATCGTTCTCTCTGTCTGTTGCTCTCTCTCTCTCCGTCTCTCTCTCTCTCAGTCCTCCCCCTCACCTCTTCTCTCTCGCAACCCATCTTTCTCAACCCCTCTCTCTCACCCCTCGCTCTCTTACTCCTCTCTCTCACACACTCCCTCTCTCTCACTCCCCCCTCTCTCACTCCCATCTCACTCTCTCACCCCCCTCTCTCACCACAATCTTTCTCTCTCTGTCCCACCCCCTCTGTATCTCACACCTTCTCTCTCATCTCCCTCTCACCCCACCCCTCTCTCTCACCCCTTCTCTCTCACCCCCTCTCACCCCTACCCCCTCTCTCTCACCCCCCCTCTCTCACCCGCGCTCTCTTTTTCACTCACTCTCTCTCTTTCTCACCCCCTCTCTCTCACCCCTTCTCTCTCAACTCTTCTCTCTCCCGCCCCCTCTCTCTCTCTTCCCTCTCTCCCCCTCCCTCTCCCCTCTCTTGCCCCCCACTCTCTACCCCCACTCTCTCACTCCCATCTCACTCTCTCACCCCACTCTCACTCTCTCCCGCACTCTCTCTCTCTTAGCCCACGTCTCACTCTCTCCCCCCACTCTCTCTCTCTAAGCCCACGTCTCTCTCTCTCACTCACATCTCACTCTCTCACCCCACTCTCACCCTCTCCCCCACGTCTCTCTTTCGCCCACCCTCTCTATCTCCTACCCTTTCTCTCTCACACCCCTTCTCTCTCACACAGCCCTGTTTCTCACCCCCTCTCTCAATTCCTCTCTCTCACCCCCTCTCTCTCAACACCTCTCTCACCCCCCTCTCTCCTCCTCTCTCTCACCCCCTCTCTCCCCCTTCTCCTGTCTGTCTCTCTCAGTCACCTTATCTCTCTCACCTCTTCTCTCACACTCTTGCTCTATCGTTCTCTCTGTTCTGTTGCTCTCTCGCTCCGTCTCTCTCTCTCAGTCCTCCCCCTCACCTCCTCTCTCTCAACCCATCTTTCTCAACCCCTCTCTCTCCCCTCTCTCTCTAACCCTCTCTCTCTCACCCCCTCTTTCCCCCGTCTCTCTCTCTCAACCCCCTCTCTGTCAACCCCTCTATCTCAATCTCTCTCTCCCCCTCTCTCTCAACCGCTCTCTCTCACCCCCTTTCTCCCACTCCCCTTTCTCTCACGACCCTTCGTTCTCTCACCACCTTCTCTCTCAACCCCGCTCTCTCACCCCTCTCTGTCTCACCTCCCCCCCTCACCCCCTCCCTCTCTCCCACCCTCTCTTTATCTCTTTCTCATCCCCTCTCTCTCCTTCCCTCTCCTTCACTCTCACCCCTCTCTCTCTCTTCCCCTCTCTCACCCTCTCTCTCTCACTCCTATCTCTCTCTTTCTCAACCCCACTCTCTCTCATTCCCCATCTCTCACCAACCTCTCTCTCACACCCACTCTCTCTCACCCACCTCTCTTTCTCAACCCTCCTCACTCCCTCTTACCCAGCTCTCTCTCACACACCTCTCTCTCCCACCCCTCTCTCTCCCACCCCCTCTCACACCCCCTCTATCTCCCTCCCAGCTCCCTCACACCCCCACCCCCATCACCCCCACACTCCCTCACCTACCTACCCCTCTCACCCCCTCTCTCACCCCCCTTACTCCTCCTCTCTCTCTCAAGCCCCTCTCTCTGTCACCCCTCTCTTTCTCTCACCACTCTAACTCTCTTACCTTCTCTCCCTCTCTCTCTACCCCTCTCTCCCCCTCTCTCACTCCTCTCTCTCCCCCCTCTCACACTCCTCTCTCTCACCTCTCTCTCTCTCACCCCTCTCTCTCTCCCGCCCTCCCTCTCATCCCGTCCCTCTCTCACCCCCTTCCACTCTCACACCCTCCCTCTCACCCCGCTCTTTCTCCCCTCTCTCTCACCCCTCTCTCTCTCACACCCCTCTCTATCACCCTCCCTCTCTCATCCCGTCCCTCCTTCCCCCTCCCACTCTCATCCCTCCTCTCTCACACACTCCCCATCTCACCCATCTCTCTCTCTCAGCCCCTCCTCCTCTCACCCACCCTCTCTTGCACCCCATGTCTCTCTCAGCCCCTCTCTCTCACTGCACCCCTCTCTTACCCCCTCTCTTATTCCACTCTCTCTCACACCCTACTAACTCTCTCTCACTCCTCGCAACCCCTCTTTCTCACCCCGTCGTTTTCTCAACCCCTTCTCTCTCTCAACCCCTCTCTATCTCAACCCTGCTCTCTCACCCCTCTCTCAACACCCCCTCACTCTCTCATCCCCTCACTCTCTCACCCCCTCACTCACCCCTCTCTCTCTTCCCCTATCTCTCACTCCCCTCTCTTTCTCTCTCAACCCGTCTCTCTCACCACTCTCTGTCACACCCTCTCTCTCACCCCTCTCTTTCTCTGTCAAGCCCTCTCTCTGACCCCTCTCTCTCACTCCCTCTCTGTCTCACACCCCCCTCTCTCACCACCCCCTCTCTCAACACCCTTCAATCTCCTATCCCCTCACTCTCTCACCCCCTCAGTCTCTCACCCCCCTCTCTCTCAATCCCTCTCTCTCACACCTCTCTCTCGCCCCCTCTCACCCCGTCCCTCTCTCACCCCCTCTCACACCCTTTCTCTCTTACCCCGCGCTCTCACTGTAACCTCTCCCCCTCTCGCTCAACCCCTCTCTCTCACTCACTCTCTCAATCACACCCTCTCCTTCTCACTCCACTCTCTCTCTCTTACCACCTCTCCACTTTCTCTCTCTCAATCACCCCTTGTCTCTCTCACCCTCTCTCTCACCACTCTCTCTCATTCCCTGTGTCTCTCCCCCCCACCACCCCCTCTCTCAACCCTCCTCACTCTCTCATCCCCTTTCACTCTTATCCTGCGCTCTCTCTAACCCTTCCCCCTCTCACGTCTCTCGCTCACTCACTCTCTCTTCCCCTCTCTCTCGGACCCCTCTCTTTCCCTCTCAACCCCTCTCTCTCACTACTCTCTCTCTCACACCCTCTCTCTCACCCCTCTCTCTCTCTCTCACCCCTCCCTCTCTCACCCACCCTCTCTTGCACCCCATGTCTCTCTCAGCCCCTCTCTCTCACTGCACCCCTCTCTTACCCCCTCTCTTATTCCACTCTCTCTCACACCCTACTAACTCTCTCTCACCCCTCGCACCCCCCTCTCTCACCCCCAGTCGTTTTCTCAACCCCTTCTCTCTCTCAACCCCTCTCTATCTCAACCCTGCTCTCTCACCCCTCTCTCACACCCCTCACCAAACCCTCTCTCAACACCCCCTCACTCTCTCATCCCCTCACTCTCTCACCCCCTCACTCACCCCTCTCTCTTCCCCTCTCTCTCTCACTCCCCTCTCTTTCTCTCTCAACCCTTCTCTCTCACCACTCTCTGTCACACCCTCTCTCTCACCCCTCTCTTTCTCTATCAACCCCTCACTCACCCCCCTCTCTCACCACTCCCTCTCTCTCTGTCACACCCATCTCCCTCTCACACCCCTCTCTCTCCATCACCCCTCTCTCTCCCAGCCCAATCTCTTTCACATCCGCCCCTCTCTCTCACACACACTCTCACACACCCTCCCTCTCTCACCACCTCCCTCTCTCCCACCATCTCTCTGTCTCTTTCTCTCCCCTCTCTCTCCTTCTTGCTTCCTCTCTCTCACCCCCTCTCTCTCACCCGCTCTCTCACACCCTCTCTCTCCCACCCCCTCTCTGTCACTCACTCCCACCTCTCCCTCAGCGCCCTCTCACCCAGCTCTCTCTCTCTCACCCCCTCTCTCTATCCCAAACCACCTCTCTTCCTCCCTCTCACTCTTTCACCCTCTCTCTCTCACACCCCACCCCTCTCTCTCACCCACCTCAGTCTCACCCCCCACCCCTCTCACTCTCAACCCCCCTCTCTCTCTCACCTCCTCTCTCTGAACCCCTCTTTCTCACTCCCTGTGTCTCTCACCACCCCTCTCTCACCACCCCTACTCTCATCCCCTCTCTCTCACCCCTCTCTCTGTCACCCCTTCTCATTCCTCCTCACTCTCTCACCCCCTCACCCCTCTCCCTTTCTCTCTTACCCCGCACTCTCTCTAACCCCTTCCACTCTCACCCCTCTCGGTCACCCCCTCTCTCTCTTACCCTATCTCTCTCTCTCACCCCTCTCTTTCTTTCTCAACCCCTCTCTCTCACACACACTCTCTCTCACCCCTCTCTCTCTGAACTCGCTTTCTCTGTCAACCCCTCTCTCTCACTCCCCCTCTCGCTCACCGTCCCCCTCTCACCACCCCCTCTCTTGCTCACCGTCCCCCTCTCACCGCCCCCTCTCTCACCACCCCCTCTCTCAACACCCCTCAGTGTCTCACCCCCTCTCTCTCAACCCCTCTCTCTCTCACATCCATCTCTCTCTCACTCCCCTCTCTCTCACCCCTCTCTCTCCGTCACCCCTCTCTCTCCCACCCCAATCTCATTCACATCCCCCTCTCTTGCACACACTCTCACACACCTTCGCTCTCTCACCCCTTCCTCTCTCCCACCATCTCTCTGCCTCTTTCTCATCCCCTCTCTCTCCTTCTCGCTCCCTCTCTCTCACCCCTCTCTCTCTCACCCCTCTCTCTCTCCCACCTCCCTCTCTCTCTCCCACCTCCCTCTCTCTCAACCCTCTGTCTTACACCCCCCACCCACTCTCTCTTACACACCCAACCCCCTCTCCCTCTCAACCCCTCACTCTCACCCCTTGCTCTCACCCCTCTCCCACACTCCCTCTTTTTCACTCCCTCTATCTCTCACCACCCCCTCTCTCAAACCCCCGCACTCTCTCATCCCCTCACTCTCTCACCCCCTCTCACTCACGCCTCTCTCAACCCCTCTCTGTCACCCCCCTCTCTCTCTCACCCCCCTCTCTCTCTCTCACGTCTCTCTCTCACTTCCTCTCTGTTTCACCCCCTTGTCTCTCACCACCCCCTCTCTCAACCCCCTTCACTCTCTCATCCCCTCACTCTCTCACACCTCCAATCTCTCATGCCCGCTCTCTTTCTCAAACCCTCTCTCTCTCATTCCATCTGTCACCCCTCTCTCTCACGCCCTCTCACACCCTTTCGCTCTTACCCTGCGCTCTCTCTAACCCCTCCCCCACTCTCTCACCAGTCTCTCTCACCCACTCTCTCAATCACACCCTCTCCTTCTCACTCCACTCTCTCTCTTACCCCCTCCCCACTTTCTCTCTCTCAATCACCCATTGTCTCTCACCCCCTCTCTCACCCCTCTCTCTAACTCCCTGTGTCTCTCACCCCACTCTCACCACCCCCTCGCTCAACCCCCCTCACTCTTTCATCCCCTCTCTCTCACCCCTCTCTCTCTCACCCCCTCTCACCTCTCCTCCTTCTCTCACCCCCTCACCCCCTCCCTCTCTCACTCCCTTTCTCTCTTACCCCGCCCTCTCTCTCTAACCCCTCCCCCTCTCACACCCCCTCTCTCACCCACTCTCTCTCACCCCTCGCTCTCTCACCACTCTCTCTCACCCACTCTCTCTCACACCCTCTCCTTCTCACTCCACTCTCTCTCTCTTACCCCCCACATTTTCTCTCTCAATCAACCTTTCTCTCTCAACCCCTTCTCACCCCCAGCCCCCTCTCTCTCCACCTCTCTCTGCCCCCTTTCTCTCCCCTCTCTCTGCCCCCCTCTCTCTCCCCCTCTGTTTCCCTCTGTCTCTCACATCCCTCTCTCTCCATCCCATCTCACGCTCTCACCCCACTTTCTCACTCTCACCCCACGTCTCTCTCTCTCTCTCCACCTCCTATTCCTTACATCCCTTCTCTCTCACACCCCTTCTCTCTCTCACACCCCTTCTCTCTCACACCTCTTCTCGCTCTCACACTCCTTCTCTCTCACTCCATCTCTCTCTCACCACCCCTTTCTCAACCGCCCTCACTCTCTCATCCCCTCACTCTCTCACACCCTCAATCTCTCACGCCCTCTCTCTTTCTCAACCCCTCTCTCTCATCCCTCTCTCTCTCTCATCCCCTCTCTCACCCCTCTCTCTTACTCCCTCTCACATCCTTTCTCTCTTACCCCACGCGCTCTCTCTAACCCCTCCCCCTCTCACCCCTCTCGCTCACCACTGTCTCTCACCCACTCTCTCAACACACTCTCTCCTTCTAACTCCACTCTCTCTCTTACCCCCTCCCCACTTTCTCTCTCTCAATCACCCCTTGTCTCTCAACCTCTCTCTCTCGCACCCTCTCTTTCACCCACTCTCTCTTTCTCACTCAAGCTCTCTCTTTCTCACTTATACGCTCTCTTTTTCACTCACTCTCTCTCTTTCTCATCCCCTCTCTCTCACCCCCTCTCTCTCTCACCCCCTGTCTCTCTCACCCTCTCTCTCCCCTCTCTCTCCCCTTCTCTCTACCCCCTCTCTTGCCTCCCACTCTTTACCCTTTCTCTCCCCCTGTCTCTCACAACTCCTCTCTCTCACTCCCATCTCACTCTCTCACCCCACTCTCTATCTCTTAGTCCACGTCGCTCTTTCTTTCCCACCCCCTCTGCCTCACACCCCTTCTCTCTCACATCCCTTCTCTCTCACACCCCTTCTCTCTCACACCCCTGTTTCTCACCCCCCCTCTCACTTCCTCTCTCTCATCCCCTCTCTCTCATCACCTCTCTCTCTCAGCCCCCTCTCTCCCCCTCTCTCTCCACCCCTCTCTCTCCCCCTCTCTCTCCCCCTCTCTCTTTCCCCCTCTCTCTCCCCCCCTCCCCCTCTCTCTCCTCCTCTCTCGCTCATCCTCTCTCTCACCCCTCTCTCTCAACCACTCTCTCTCTCACACCCTCTTTCTCACTCCACTCTCTCTCTTACGCCCTCCCCACTTTCTCTCTCTCAATCACCCTTTGTCTCTCACACCCTCTCTCTCACACCTCTCTCTCACTCCCTCTGTGTCTAACCGCCCCCTCTCACCACCCCCTCTCTCAACCCCCCTCACACTCTCATCCCCTCTCGCTTATCCCTCTCTCTGTTTCCCCTCTCACCCCTCCTCCCTCTCACCCCCTCACACCCTCCCTCTCTCACCCACTTTCTCTCTTACCCCGCGCTCTCTCTCTAACCCCTCCCCCTCACGCCTCTCGCTCACCCCCCTCTCTCACCCACTCTCTCTCACCCCTCGCTCTCTCACCACTCTCTCTCACCCACTCTCTTCTCACACCCTCTCCTTCTCACTCCACTCTCTCTCTTACCCCCCACTTTTTCTCTCTCAATCAACCCTTCTCTCTAAACCCCTTCTCACCCTCACCCCCCTCTCTCTCCACCTCTCTCTGCCCCCCTCCCCTCCATCTCCCTCTGTCTCTCTCACCCCCAATGTCTCCATCCCATCTCACTCTCTCACCCCACTCTCTCGCTCTCACCCCACGTCTCTCTCTCCCTCTCCACCCCTATTTCTCACACCCCTTCTCTCTCACACCCCTTCTCTCTCTCTCACCCCTCTCTCCCTCATACCGACTCTCTCTCAAACACACCCTCTATCTCACACCAACTCCTTCACCCCCTCTTTCTCATCCTTCTCTCACTCCCCTCTCTCTCTCCTCCCCTCTCTCTCCCCTCTTCCCCCCACCCTCTCTCTCCCCTGTCTCTCCACCCTCTCTACACGCTTTCTCTCCAGCCCCTCTCCCCCACTCTCTCTCTCCCCCTCTCTCTCCCCCCTTTCTCTCCACCTATCTCTCCCCATTCTCACACCCTCTCTTACCATCCTCTCTCTCACCCCCCTCTCTCACCCCCCTCTCTCCCCCCTCTTTTTCTCTCTCCCGTAATCTGTCTCCCATCTCTCTCTGTCGCCCTCTCTCTGCCCCCTCTCTGTCACCGTCCCTCTGTCTCCCCTCCCTCTGTCCCCCTCTCTCTGTCCCCATCTCTCGCCCCACCCCCTGTCCGCATCTCTCTGCCCCCTCTCTCTTTCGCACTCTCTCTGCCCCTTCTCTCTCCCCCGCTCTCTGACCCCCTCTCTCTGTCGCCCTCTCTCTGCCCACTCTCTGTCACCGTCTCGCTGTCCCCCCTCCCTCTGTACCACACTCTCTGTCCCCCCTTCACTGTCCCCTCTCATTGTCGTCCTCTCTATGCCCCCTCACTGTCACCGTCTCTCTGCCCCCTCTCTCTGTCCCCGTTTCTCTGTCCCCCTGCTCACAGTCCCCTTCTCTCTGCCCCCTCTCTGTCACCGTCTCTCTGCACCCCTCTCTCTGTCCCTGTTTCTCTGCCCCCCTCTCTCTGCCTGCTCTCTGTCACCGTTTCTCTGTCCCACCTCCCTCTGTCCCCCTCCCTCTGTCCCCCCTCCCTCTGTCCCCCTCTCCCTGTCCCCTCTCTCTGTCCCCTCTATCTGCCCCCCTCTCTCTGCCCCCCTCTCTCTGTCCCCCTCTCTCTGCCCCCCTCTCTCTGCCCCCTCTCCCTCTGTCACGTCTCTCTTTCACCCTCTCTCTGTCCCCCTCTCTCTGTCCCCCTCTCTCTGCCCCCTCTCTCTGCCCCCTCTCCCTCTGTCCCCCTCTCTCTTTCACCCTCTCTCTGCCCCCCCTCTCTGTCCCCCTCTCTCTGTCCCCCCTCTCTCTGTCCCCCTCTCTCTGTCCCTCCTCTCTCTGCCCCCCCTGTCGCCCTCTCTCTGCCCCCACTCTGTCACCATCTGTCTGTCCCCTCTCCCTCTGTCACCTCTCGCTCTGTCCCCTCCCTCTGTCCCACCTCCCTCTTTCCCCTCTCTCTCTGTCCTGCCCTGACTGTCCCCTCTCTTTGTCGTCCTCTCTCTGCCTCCTCTCTGTCCCCTCTCTCTCTCTGTCCCCCCTCTTTCTGCCCCCTCTCTCTGTTGCCCCTCACTCTGTCCCACCTATCTCTGGCCCCCTCTCTCTGTTCCCCCCTCAGTCCCCCCGTCCCTCCCTCTGTCCCCCCTCTCCCTGTCACCCTCTCTCTCTGTGCCCCCTCTCTCAGTCCCCCGCTCTCTGTTCCCCCCTCTGTCCCCCCCACTGTGTCCCCCCCTCTGTCCCCTCTCTCTGTCCCCCTCTCTCTGTCCACCTCTCTCAGTCCCACTCTCTTTGTTCCCCCCTCTGTTCCCCTCCTCTGTGTCCTCCCTCTGTCCCCTCTCTCTGTCCCCCTCTCTCTCTGTCCCCCTCTCTCTCTGTCCCCCTCTCTCTCTGTCCCCCTCTCTCTCTGTCCCTCTCTCTCTCTGCCCCCTCTCTCTGCCCCTCTCTCTCCCCCACTCTGTACCCTCCATCTGTCCCCCTCCCTCTGTCCCCCTCCCTCTGTCCCCCTCACTCTGTTCTCCCTCTCTCTGTCCCCCCTTCTCTGTCCCCCCTCTCTGTCCCCTTCTCTCTGCCCCCCCCCCACTCTGGTCCCCCCCGTCCCCCACTCTGTCCTCTCTCTCTCTGTCCCCTCTCTCTCTGTCCCCCTCTCTCTATCCCTCTCTCTCTGCCCCCCTCTCACTGCCCCCTCGCTCTGTTCCCCGCTCTCTGTCCCCCCATCTCTATCGCCCTCTCTCTACCCCTCTCTCTCCCCCACTCTGTACCCTCCATCTGTCTCCCTCCCTCTGTCCCCCTCCCTCTGTCCCCCTCCCTCTGTTCTCCCTCTCTCTGTCCGCCTCTCTCTGCCCCCCCACTCTGGTCCACCCCGTCCCCCCCTCTGTCCCCGTCTCTCTGTCCCCTCTCTCTCTGTCCCCATCTCTCTCTATCCCTCTCTCTCTCTGTCCCGCTCTCTCTGCCCCCTCGCTCTGTTCCCTCTCTCTCTGCTCCCACTTTCTCTGTCTCCCTCATTCTGTCCCCCTCTCTCTGCCCCCCCTCTGAAACCCTCTCTCTCTGTCCCCATCTCTCTCTGTCCCTCCTTCTCGCTGTCCCCGTCTCTCTGTCCCACTCTCTCTGTTCACTCTCTCTCTCTGTCCCGGTTCTCTCTCTGTCCGCATCTCTTTCTGTCCCCCCTCTCTATCCCTCCTCTCTCTGTCCACTGCCTCTCCGTCCACCCCTCCTCCCCCGTTCCCCACTCAGTCCATCCCCCTCTCTCTGTCCCCCAGTCTCTGTCCCCGGCTCTCTGTCCCCCTCTCTCTGACGGACTCTCTCTCCCCAAATCTGTACCCCTCTCTCAGTCCCCCACTCTCTGTCCCCCTCCCTCTGTCCCGCTCTCTCTGTCCCCCCTCTCTAATCCCCACCTCTCTCTGTCCCCACTCTCTGTCCCACTCTCCCTGCCCCCTCTCTGTCACCGTCTCTCTGTCCCCGCTCATTCTGTCCCCCTCTCTCTGTCCCCGTCTCTCTGTCCCCCTCTCTCTCTGTCCCCTTCTCTCTGTCCCCCTCTCTCTGTCCCCCTCTTTCTGCCCCCTCTCTCTGTCCCCCCTCTCTCTGTCCCCCTCTCTCAGCCCCCTCTCTCTCTGTCCCTCTCTCTCTCTGTCCCCCTCTCTCTCTGTCCCCCTCTCTCTCTGTCCCCCTCTCTCTGTCCCCACTCTCTGTCCCACTCTCTCTGCCCCCTCTCTGTCCCCCCTCTCTCTGTCCCCCTCTCTCAGCCCCCTCTCTCTCAGCCCCCTCTCTCTCTGTCCCCCTCTCTCTCTGTCCCCCTCTCTCTCTGTCCCCCTCTCTCTGTCCCCCTCTCTCTCCCCCTCTCTCTGTCCCCACTCTCTGTCCCACTCTCTCTGCCCCCTCTCTGTCACCGTCTCTCTGTCCCCGCTCACTCTGTCCCCCTCTTTCTGCCCCCTCTCTCTGTCCCCCTCTCTCTCTGTCCCCCTCTCTCTGTCCCCCTCTCTCTCTGTCCCCTTCTCTCTCTGTCCCCCTCTCTCTGTCCCCCTCTTTCTGCCCCCTCTCTCTGTCCCCCCTCTCTCTGTCCCCCTCTCTCAGCCCCCTCACTCTCTGTCCCCCTCTCTCTCTGTCCCCCTCTCTCTCTGTCCCCCTCTCTCTCCCCCTCTCTCTGTCCCCCTCTCTCTCTGTCCCCCTCTCTCTCTGTTCCCCTCTCTCTGTCCCACTCTCTCTGTAGCCCTCTCTCTCTGTCCCCCTCTCTCTCTGTCCCCCTCTCTCTGTCCCACTCTCTCTGTAGCCCTCTCTCTCCCCCTCCCTCTCCCCCACTCTTCCCCCATTCTCTTGCCCCCACTCTCTTTCCCCCCTCCCTATGACCCCCTCTGTCTCCCGCTCTCTCAGTCCCCCCTCCCTCTGTCCCCCTCTTTCTGCCCCCCCTCCCTGTCCCCGTCTCTCTGTCCCCATGCTCTCTCTGACCCCATCTCTCTCTATCCCTCTCTCTCTCTGCCCCCCTCTCTCTGCCCCCTCGCTCAGTTCCATCTCTCTCTGCTCCCACTTTCTCTGTCTCCCTCATTCTGTCCCCCTCTCTCTGCCCCCCTCTGAAACCCTCTCTCTCTGTCCCTCTCTCTCACTGCCCCCCTCTCTCTGCCCCCTCGCTTTGTTCCCCGCTCTCTGTCCCCCCGTCTCTATCGCCCTCTCTCTGCCCCCTCTCTGTCACTGTCTCTCTGCCCCCTCTCTCAGTCCACCCTCTCTCTGTCCCAAACCTCTGTCGCCCCCTCTCTGTAGCCCTCTCTCTGCCCCCTGACAGTCACCATCTCTCTGTTCCCCCCCGTCCACCCCTCTCTGTCGCCCGCTCTCTGCCCCCTCTCCGTCACCATCTCTCTGTACTCACTCGGTCTTTCCTCCTCCCTCTGTCCCCCTCTCTCTGTCCCCCTCTCTCTGTCCCCCCATCTCTGTCCCCCTCTCTCTGCACCCGCCCAGTCACCATCTCTCTGTCCCCCCTCCTTCTGTCCCCCTCGCTCTGTACCACTCTCTCTGTCCCCCTCCATCTGTCCCCCTCTCTCTGTACCTCCCTGTCTATCCCCCCCTCGCTCTGTAGCCCCTCTCTCTGTCCCCCCTCTCTCTGACCCCCTCTCTCTCTGTCCCCCTCTCTCTGTCCCCCTCTCTCTGTCCCCCTCTCTCTGACCCCCCTCTCTGTCCCCCTCTCTCTGTCGCCATATCTGTCACCGTCTCTCTGTCCCCCTCTCTCTCTGTCCACCTCTCTCTCTGTTCCCATCTCTCTCTGCCCCCGCCTCTCTGTCCTCCCTCTCTGTCCCCCTCTCTGTCCCCCCCTCTCTGTCACCCCCCTCTCTCTGTCCGCCTCACTCTGTCCCCCTCTCTCTAGCCCCCCTCCCTCTGTTCCCCCTCTCTCTGTCGCCCTCTTTCTGACCCCCTCTCTCTCTGTCCCCCTCTCTCTGTCCCCTCTCTCTCTGTCGCCCTCTTTCTGACCCCCACTCTCTCTGACCCCCCTCTCTGTCCCCCTCTCTCTGCCCCCTCTCTCTGTCCCCCTCTCTGTCCCCTCTCTCTGTCCCCCTCTCTCTGTCCACCCCTCTCTCTGTAGCCCCTCTCTCTGCCCCCCTCTCTCTGTCCCCCACTCTCTCTGTTCCCCCTCTCTCTGACCCCCTCTCTCTGTCCCCCTTCTCTCTGACCCCCTCTCTCTCTGTCCCCCTCTCTCTGTCGCCAAATCTGTCACCGCCTCTCTGTCCCTCTCTCTCTGTCCAACCCTCTCTGTCCCCATCTCTCTCTGTCCCCCCCTCTCTGACCCCCGTCCCCCTCTCTCTGTCCCCCCTCTCTGTCCCACTCTCTCTGCCCCCTCTCTGTCACCGTCTCACTGTCCCTGCTCACTCTGTCCCCTTCTCTCTGTCCCCGCGTCCCGCTGACCCCCTCTTTCTGTCCCCCTCTCTCTGCCCCATCTCTCTCTGTCCCCCCTCTCTGTCCCACTCTCTCTGCCCCCTCTCTGTCACCGTCTCTCTGTCCCCGTTCACTCTGTCCCCTTCTCTCTGTCCCCGCGTCCCGTTGTCCCCCTCTTTCTGTCCCACTCTCTCTGTCGCCCTCTTTCTGTGCCACTCTCTCTGTCCCCCTTTCTCTGTCCCCCTCTCTCTGCCCCTCTCTCTCTCCCCCACACTGTACCCCCTCTCTGTCCCCCTCTCTCTGCCCCCCCTCCCACACTGTACCCCGCTCTCTGTCCCCCAATCTCTGTCGCCCCTCCCTCTGACCCCCTATATCTCCCCATCTCTCTGTCCTGCTCTCTCTGTCCCCCACTACCTCCCCCTCTTTCCGTCCCCTCTATCTGACCCCTTCTATCACCCACACTCTCTGTGCCCCTCTCTGTCTGTACCTTTTCTCTGCCCCCTCTCTCTCTGTCCCCGCACTCTGTCTCCTCTCTCTCTGTCCCCTCTCTCTGTCCCCCCTATCTCTGTCCCCCTCTCTCTGCCCCCTCTCTCTCTCTCCCTCTCACTCTGCCTCCTCTCTCTCCCCCACTCTCTGTCCCCTCTCTCTGACCCCCACTCTCTGTCCACCACTCTCTGTCCCCCACTCTCTGTCCCCCTCTCTCTAACCCCCAATTTCTGTCCCCCACTCTCTGTCCCCTCCTCTCTCTGACCCCCTCTAACTCCCTCACTCTCTGTGACCCTCTCTCTGTCGCCCACTCTCTGCCCCCTCTCTCTCTGTCCCCGCATCCCTCTGTCCCCCTCTCTCTGTCCCACCTCTCTGTCCCCCTCTCTCTGTCCCCCTCTCTCTCTGTCCCCCTCTCTCTCTGTCCCCATCTCTCTCTGTCCCCCTCTCTCTGTCCCCCTCTCTCTCTGCCCACTTTCTCTGTCCCACTCTCTCTCTGTCCCCCCTCTCTGTCCCCCCTCTCTGTCCCTCTTTCTCTCTGTCCCTCTCTCTCTGTCCCCCTCTCTCTCTGTCCCCGTCTCTGTTCCCCCCTCTCTCTGTCCCCTCTCTCTGTCCCCCTCTCTCTCTGCCCCCCTCTCTCTCTGTCCCCATCTCTCTCTGTCCCTCCTTCTCGCTGTCCCCCTCTCTCTGTCCCACTCTCTCTGTTCACTCCCTCTCTCTGTCCCGGTTCTCTCTCTGTCCGCATCTCTTTCTGTCCCCCCTCTCTATCCCTCCTCTCTCTGTCCACCCCTCCCCCCCGTTCCCCACTCAGTCCATCCCCCTCTCTCTGTCCCCCAGTCTCTGTCCCACCTCTCTGTCCCCCTCTCTCTGTCCCCCTCTCTCTCTGTCCCCCTCTCTCTCTGTCCCCATCTCTCTCTGTCCCCCTCTCTCTGCCCCCTCTCTCTCTGACCACTTTCTCTGTCCCCCTCTCTCTCTGTCCCCCTCTTTCTGTCCCCCTCTCTCTGTCCCCCCTCTCTCTGTCCCCCTCTCTCTCTGTCCCCCTCTTTCTGTCCCCCTCTCTCTGTCCCCCCTCTCTCTGTCCCCCTCTCTCTCTGTCCCCCTCTCTCTGTCCCCCTCTCTCTGTCCCCCTCTCTCTGTCCCCCTCTCTCTGTCCCTCTCTCTCTGTCCCCTCTCTCTGTCCCACTCTCTCTGTAGCCCTCTCTCTCCCCCTCCCTCTCCCCCACTCTGTCCCCCACTCTCTGTGCCCCCACTCTCTTTCCCCCCTCCCTATGACCCCCTCTGTCTCACGCTCTCTCAGTCCCCCCCTCCCTCTGTCCCCCTCTTTCTGCCGCCCCCTCCCTGTCCCCGTCTCTCTGTCCCCATGCTCTCTCTGACCCCATCTCTTACTGTCCCCCCTCTCCCTCCACTCTCTGTCCTCTCCCCCTCTGTACCGCACGACCTCATCTGTCCCCCTCTCTCTGTCCCCCCTCTCTCTGTCCCCCGCTCTCTGTCCCCGCTCTCTGTCCCCCTCTCTCTGTCCCCGCTCTCTGTCCCCCTCTCTCTGTCCCCATGCTCTCTCTGTCCCCATCTCTCTCTATCCCTCTCTCTCTCTGCCCCCCTCTCTCTGCCCCCTCGCTCAGTTCCATCTCTCTCTGCTCCCACTTTCTCTGTCTCCCTCATTCTGTCCCCCTCTCTCTGCCCCCCTCTGAAACCCTCTCTCTCTGTCCCTCTCTCTCACTGCCCCCCTCTCTCTGCCCCCTCGCTTTGTTCCCCGCTCTCTGTCCCCCCCATCTCTATCGCCCTCTCTCTGCCCCCTCTCTGTCACTGTCTCTCTGCCCCCTCTCTCAGTCCACCCTCTCTCTGTCCCAAACCTCTGTCGCCCCCTCTCTGTAGCCCTCTCTCTGCCCCCTGACAGTCACCATCTCTCTGTTCCCCCCCGTCCACCCCTCTCTGTCGCCCGCTCTCTGCCCCCTCTCCGTCACCATCTCTCTGTACTCACTCGGTCTTTCCCCCTCCCTCTGTCCCCCTCTCTCTGTCCCCCTCTCTCTGTCCCCCTCTCTCTGTCCCCCTCTCTCTGTCCCCCCATCTCTGTCCCCCTCTCTCTGCACCCGCCCAGTCACCATCTCTCTGTCCCCCCTCCTTCTGTCCCCCTCGCTCTGTATCACTCTCTCTGTCCCCCTCCATCTGTCCCCCTCTCTCTGTACCTCCCTGTCTATCCCCCCCTCGCTCTGTAGCCCCTCTCTCTGTCCCCCCTCTCTCTGACCCCCTCTCTCTCTGTCCCCCTCTCTCTGACCCCTCTCTCTGACCCCCCTCTCTGTCCCCCTCTCTCTGTCCCCCTCTCTCTGACCCCTCTCTCTGACCTCCCTCTCTGTCCCCCTCTCTCTGTCGCCATATCTGTCACCGTCTCTCTGTCGCGCTCTCTCTGTCCACCTCTCTCTCTGTTCCCATCTCTCTCTGCCCCCGCCTCTCTGTCCTCCCTCTCTGTCCCCATCTCTCTGTCCCCCTCTCTGTCCCCCCCTCTCTGTCACCCCCCTCTCTCTGTCCGCCTCACTCTGTCCCCCTCTCTCTAGCCCCCCTCCCTCTGTCCCACTCTTTCTGTTCCCCCTCTCTCTGTCGCCCTCTTTCTGACCCCCTCTCTCTCTGTCCCCCTCTCTCTGTCCCCTCTCTCTCTGTCGCCCTCTTTCTGACCCCCACTCTCTCTGACCCCCCTCTCTGTCCCCCTCTCTCTGCCCCCCTCTCTCTGTCCCCCACTCTCTCTGTTCCCCCCTCTCTCTGACCCCCTCTCTCTGTCCCCCTTCTCTCTGACCCCCTCTCTCTCTGTCCCCCTCTCTCTGTCGCCATATCTGTCACCGTCTCTCTGTCCCTCTCTCTCTGTCCAACCCTCTCTGTCCCCATCTCTCTCTGTCCCCCCCTCTCTGACCCCCGTCCCCCTCTCTCTGTCCCCCTCTCTCTGCCCCCTCTCTCTGTCCCCCTCTCTGTCCCCTCTCTCTGTCCCCCTCTCTCTGTCCACCCCTCTCTCTGTAGCCCCTCTCTCTGCCCCCCTCTCTCTGTCCCCCACTCTCTCTGTTCCCCCTCTCTCTGACCCCCTCTCTCTGTCCCCCTTCTCTCTGACCCCCTCTCTCTCTGTCCCCCTCTCTCTGTCGCCATATCTGTCACCGTCTCTCTGTCCCTCTCTCTCTGTCCAACCCTCTCTGTCCCCATCTCTCTCTGTCCCCCCCTCTCTGACCCCCGTCCCCCTCTCTCTGTCCCCCCTCTCTGTCCCACTCTCTCTGCCCCCTCTCTGTCACCGTCTCTCTGTCCCCGCTCACTCTGTACCCTTCTCTCTGTCCCCGCGTCCCGCTGACCCCCTCTTTCTGTCCCCCTCTCTCTGCCCCATCTCTCTCTGTCCCCCCTCTCTGTCCCACTCTCTCTGCCCCCTCTCTGTCACCGTCTCTCTGTCCCCGTTCACTCTGTCCCCTTCTCTCTGTCCCCGCGTCCCGTTGTCCCCCTCTTTCTGTCCCACTCTCTCTGTCGCCCTCTTTCTGTGCCACTCTCTCTGTCCCCCTTTCTCTGTCCCCCTCTCTCTGCCCCTCTCTCTCTCCCCCACACCGTACCCCCTCTCTGTCCCCCTCTCTCTGCCCCCCCTCCCACACTGTACCCCGCTCTCTGTCCCCCAATCTCTGTCGCCCCTCCCTCTGACCCCCTATATCTCCCCATCTCTCTGTCCTGCTCTCTCTGTCCCCCACTACCTCCCCCTCTTTCCGTCCCCTCTATCTGACCCCTTCTATCACCCACACTCTCTGTGCCCCTCTCTGTCTGTACCTTTTCTCTGCCCCCTCTCTCTCTGTCCCCGCACTCTGTCTCCTCTCTCTCTGTCCCCTCTCTCTGTCCCCCCTATCTCTGTCCCCCCTCTCTCTGCCCCATCTCTCTCTCTCCCTCTCACTCTGCCTCCTCTCTCTCCCCCACTCTCTGTCCCCTCTCTCTGACCCCCACTCTCTGTCCACCACTCTCTGTCCCCCACTCTCTGTCCCCCTCTCTCTAACCCCCAATTTCTGTCCCCCACTCTCTGTCCCCTCCTCTCTCTGACCCCCTCTAACTCCCTCACTCTCTGTGACCCTCTCTCTGTCGCCCACTCTCTGCCCCCTCTCTCTCTGTCCCCGCGTCCCTCTGTCCCCCTCTTTCTGTCCCACTCTCTCTGTCCCCCTCTCTCTGTCCCCCTCTCTCTGTCCCACCTCTCTGTCCCCCTCTCTCTGTCCCCCTCTCTCTGTCCCCCTTCTCTCTGACCCCCTCTCTCTCTGTCCCCCTCTCTCTGTCGCCATATCTGTCACCGTCTCTCTGTCCCTCTCTCTCTGTCCAACCCTCTCTGTCCCCATCTCTCTCTGTCCCCCCCTCTCTGACCCCCGTCCCCCTCTCTCTGTCCCCCCTCTCTGTCCCACTCTCTCTGCCCCCTCTCTGTCACCGTCTCTCTGTCCCCGCTCACTCTGTCCCCTTCTCTCTGTCCCCGCGTCCCGCTGACCCCCTCTTTCTGTCCCCCTCTCTCTGCCCCATCTCTCTCTGTCCCCCCTCTCTGTCCCACTCTCTCTGCCCCCTCTCTGTCACCGTCTCTCTGTCCCCGTTCACTCTGTCCCCTTCTCTCTGTCCCCGCGTCCCGCTGACCCCCTCTTTCTGTCCCACTCTCTCTGTCGCCCTCTTTCTGTGCCACTCTCTCTGTCCCCCTTTCTCTGTCCCCCTCTCTCTGCCCCTCTCTCTCTCCCCCACACTGTACCCCCTCTCTGTCCCCCTCTCTCTGCCCCCCCCCACACTGTACCCTGCTCTCTGTCCCCCAATCTCTGTCGCCCCTCCCTCTGACCCCCTATATCTCCCCATCTCTCTGTCCTGCTCTCTCTGTCCCCCACTACCTCCCCCTCTTTCCGTCCCCTCTATCTGACCCCTTCTATCACCCACACTCTCTGTGCCCCTCTCTGTCTGTACCTTCTCTCTGCCCCCTCTCTCTCTGTCCCCGCACTCTGTCTCCTCTCTCTCTGTCCCCTCTCTCTGTCCCCCCTATCTCTGTCCCCCCTCTCTCTGCCCCCTCTCTCTCTCCCTCTCACTCTGCCTCCTCTCTCTCCCCCACTCTCTGTCCCCTCTCTCTGACCCCCACTCTCTGTCCAACACTCTCTGTCCCCCACTCTCTGTCCCCCTCTCTCTAACCCCCAATTTCTGTCCCCCACTCTCTGTTCCCTCCTCTCTCTGACCCCCTCTAACTCCCTCACTCTCTGTGACCCTCTCTCTGTCCCCCTCTCTCTGTCCCCCTCTCACTGCCCACCTCTCTGTCCCCCTCTCTCTGTCCCCCTCTCTCTGTCCCCCTCTCTCTCTGTCCCCCTCTCTCTCTGTCCCCATCTCTCTCTGTCCCCCTCTCTCTGTCCCCCTCTCTCTCTGCCCACTTTCTCTGTCCCACTCTCTCTCTGTCCCCCCTCTCTGTCCCCCCTCTCTGTCCCTCTTTCTCTCTGTCCCTCTCTCTCTGTCCCCCTCTCTCTCTGTCCCCGTCTCTGTTCCCCCCTCTCACTGTCCCCTCTCTCTGTCCCCCTCTCTCTGTCCCCTCTCTCTGTCCCCCTCTCTCTCTGCCCCCCTCTCTCTCTGTCCCCATCTCTCTCTGTCCCTCCTTCTCGCTGTCCCCCTCTCTCTGTCCCACTCTCTCTGTTCACTCCCTCTCTCTGTCCCGGTTCTCTCTCTGTCCGCATCTCTTTCTGTCCCCCCTCTCTATCCCTCCTCTCTCCGTCCACCCCTCCCCCACGTTCCCCACTCAGTCCATCCCCCTCTCTCTGTCCCCCAGTCTCTGTCCCCCTCTCTCTGTCCCCCCCTCTCACTGTCCCCCTCTCTCTCTGTCCCCCTCTCTCTCTGTCCCCATCTCTCTCTGTCCCCCTCTCTCTGTCCCCCTCTCTCTCTGCCCACTTTCTCTGTCCCCCTCTCTCTCTGTCCCCCTCTTTCTGTCCCCCTCTCTCTGTCCCCCCTCTCTCTGTCCCCCTCTCTCTCTGTCCCCCTCTCTCTGTCCCCCTCTCTCTGTCCCCCTCTCTCTCTGTCCCCCTCTCTCTCTGTCCCCTCTTTCTGTCCCACTCTCTCTGTAGCCCTCTCTCTCCCCCTCCCTCTCCCCCACTCTGTCCCCCACTCTCTGTGCCCCCACTCTCTTTCCCCCCTCCCTATGACCCCCTCTGTCTCCCGCTCTCTCAGTCCCCCCCTCCCTCTGTCCCCCTCTTTCTGCCGCCCCCTCCCTGTCCCCGTCTCTCAGTCCCCATGCTCTCTCTGTCCCCATCTCTTACTGTCCCCCCTCTCCCTCCACTCTCTGTCCTCTCCCCCTCTGTACCGCACGACCTCATCTGTCCCCCGCTCTCTGACCCCCTCTCTCTGTCCCCCTTCTCTCTGACCCCCTCTCTCTCTGTCCCCCTCTCTGTGTCGCCATATCTGTCACCGTCTCTCTGTCCCTCTCTCTCTGTCCAACCCTCTCTGTCCCCATCTCTCTCTGTCCCCCCCTCTCTGACCCCCGTCCCCCTCTCTCTGTCCCCCCTCTCTGTCCCACTCTCTCTGCCCCCTCTCTGTCACCGTCTCTCTGTCCCCGCTCACTCTGTCCCCTTCTCTCTGTCCCCGCGTCCCGCTGACCCCCTCTTTCTGTCCCCCTCTCTCTGCCCCATCTCTCTCTGTCCCCCCTCTCTGTCCCACTCTCTCTGCCCCCTCTCTGTCACCGTCTCTCTGTCCCCGTTCACTCTGTCCCCTTCTCTCTGTCCCCGCGTCCCGTTGTCCCCCTCTTTCTGTCCCACTCTCTCTGTCGCCCTCTTTCTGTGCCACTCTCTCTGTCCCCCTTTCTCTGTCCCCCTCTCTCTGCCCCTCTCTCTCTCCCCCACACCGTACCCCCTCTCTGTCCCCCTCTCTCTGCCCCCCCTCCCACACTGTACCCCGCTCTCTGTCCCCCAATCTCTGTCGCCCCTCCCTCTGACCCCCTATATCTCCCCATCTCTCTGTCCTGCTCTCTCTGTCCCCCACTACCTCCCCCTCTTTCCGTCCCCTCTATCTGACCCCTTCTATCACCCACACTCTCTGTGCCCCTCTCTGTCTGTACCTTTTCTCTGCCCCCTCTCTCTCTGTCCCCGCACTCTGTCTCCTCTCTCTCTGTCCCCTCTCTCTGTCCCCCCTATCTCTGTCCCCCCTCTCTCTGCCCCATCTCTCTCTCTCCCTCTCACTCTGCCTCCTCTCTCTCCCCCACTCTCTGTCCCCTCTCTCTGACCCCCACTCTCTGTCCACCACTCTCTGTCCCCCACTCTCTGTCCCCCTCTCTCTAACCCCCAATTTCTGTCCCCCACTCTCTGTCCCCTCCTCTCTCTGACCCCCTCTAACTCCCTCACTCTCTGTGACCCTCTCTCTGTCGCCCACTCTCTGCCCCCTCTCTCTCTGTCCCCGCGTCCCTCTGTCCCCCTCTTTCTGTCCCACTCTCTCTGTCCCCCTCTCTCTGTCCCCCTCTCTCTGTCCCCCTCTCTCTGCCCACCTCTCTGTCCCCCTCTCTCTGTCCCCCTCTCTCTGTCCCCCTCTCTCTCTGTCCCCCTCTCTCTCTATCCCCATCTCTCTCTGTCCCCCTCTCTCTGTCCCCCTCTCTCTCTGCCCACTTTCTCTGTCCCACTCTCTCTCTGTCCCCCCTCTCTGTCCCTCTTTCTCTCTGTCCCTCTCTCTCTGTCCCCCTCTCTCTCTGTCCCCGTCTCTGTTCCCCCCTCTCTCTGTCCCCTCTCTCTGTCCCCCTCTCTCTCTGCCCCCCTCTCTCTCTGTCCCCATCTCTCTCTGTCCCTCCTTCTCGCTGTCCCCCTCTCTCTGTCCCACTCTCTCTGTTCACTCCCTCTCTCTGTCCCGGTTCTCTCTCTGTCCGCATCTCTTTCTGTCCCCCCTCTCTATCCCTCCTCTCTCCGTCCACCCCTCCCCCCCGTTCCCCACTCAGTCCATCCCCCTCTCTCTGTCCCCCAGTCTCTGTCCCCCTCTCTCTGTCCCCCCCTCTCTCTGTCCCCCTCTCTCTCTGTCCCCCTCTCTCTCTGTCCCCATCTCTCTCTGTCCCCCTCTCTCTGTCCCCCTCTCTCTCTGCCCACTTTCTCTGTCCCCCTCTCTCTCTGTCCCCCTCTTTCTGTCCCCCTCTTTCTGTCCCCCTCTCTCTGTCCCCCCTCTCTCTGTCCCCCTCTCTCTCTGTCCCCCTCTCTCTGTCCCCCTCTCTCTGTCCCCCTCTCTCTCTGTCCCTCTCTCTCTGTCCCCCTCTCTCTGTCCCCATCTCTCTCTGTCCCCCTCTCTCTGTCCCCCTCTCTCTCTGCCCACTTTCTCTGTCCCCCTCTCTCTCTGTCCCCCTCTTTCTGTCCCCCTCGCTCTCCCCCTCTCTCTGTCCCCCCTCTCTCTGTCCCCCTCTCTCTCTGTTCCCCTCTCTCTGTCCCCCTCTCTCTGTCCCCCTCTCTCTCTGTCCCCCTCTCTCTCTGTCCCCCTCTCTCTCTGTCCCCTCTTTCTGTCCCCCTCTCTCTGTCCCCCTCTCTCTCTGTCCCCCTCTCTCTCTGTTCCCCTCTCTCTGTCCCCCTCTCTCTGTCCCCCTCTCTCTCTGTCCCCCTCTCTCTCTGTCCCCTCTTTCTGTCCCCCTCTCTCTGTCCCCCTCTCTCTCTGTCCCCCTCTCTCTCTGTCCCCCTCTCTCTCTGTCCCCCTCTCTCTGTCCCCCTCTCTCTGTCCCCCTCTCTCTGTCCCCCTCTCTCTCTGTCCCCCTCTCTCTGTCCCACTCTCTCTGTAGCCCTCTCTCTCCCCCTCCCTCTCCCCCACTCTGTCCCCCACTCTCTGTGCCCCCACTCTCTTTCCCCCCTCCCTATGACCCCCTCTGTCTCACGCTCTCTCAGTCCCCCCCTCCCTCTGTCCCCCTCTTTCTGCCGCCCCCTCCCTGTCCCCGTCTCTCAGTCCCCATGCTCTCTCTGTCCCCATCTCTTACTGTCCCCCCTCTCCCTCCACTCTCTGTCCTCTCCCCCTCTGTACCGCCGACCTCATCTGTCCCCCTCTCTCTGACCCTCTCTCTGTCCCCCTCTCTCTGTCCCCCCTCTCTCTGTCTCCCTCTCTCTGTCCCCGCTCTCTGTCCCCCTCTCTCTGTCCCCGCTCTCTCTGTCCCCCCTCTCTCTGTCCCCCTCTCTCTGACCCTCTCTCTGTCCCCGCTCTCTGTCCCCCTCTCTCTGACCCTCTCTCTGTCCCCCTCTCTCTGTCCCCCCTCTCTCTGTCCCCCTCTCTCTGTCCCCGCTCTCTCTGTCCCCCCTCTCTCTGTCCCCCTCTCTCTGACCCTCTCTCTGTCCCCCCTCTCTCTGTCCCCGCTCTCTGTCCCCTCTCTCTGTCCCCCCTCTCTCTGTCCCCCCTCTCTCTGTCCCCCTCTCTCTGTCCCCGCTCTCTCTGTCCCCCCCTCTCTGTCCCCCTCTCTCTGACCCTCTCTCTGTCCCCCTCTCTCTGTCCCCCTCTCTCTGACCCTCTCCCTGTTTCCCTCTCTCTGACCCTCTCTCTGTCCCCCTCTCTCTGTCCCCGCTCTCTGTCCCCCTCTCTCTGTCCCCCCTCTCTCTGTCCCCCCTCTCTCTGTCCCCCCTCTCTCTGTCCCCCTCTCTCTGTCCCCGCTCTCTGTCCCCCTCTCTCTGTCCCCGCTCTCTGTCCCCCTCTCTCTGTCCCCTCTCTCTGTCCCCCTCTCTCTGTCCCCTCTCTCTGTCCCCGCTCTCTGTCCCCCTCTCTCTGTCCCCTCTCTCTGTCCCCCTCTCTCTGTCCCCTCTCTCTGTCCCCCGCTCTCTGTCCCCTCTCTCTGTCCCCCGCTCTCTGTCCCCCTCTCTCTGTCCCCCTCTCTCTGTCCCCCTCTCTCTGTCCCCCTCTCTCTGTCCCCCCTCTCTGTCCCCCTCTCTCTGTCCCTCTCTCTGTCCCCCTCTCTCTGACCCTCTCTCTGTCCCCCTCTCTCTGTCCCCACTCTCTCTGTCCCCCTCTCTCTGTCCCCCTCTCTCTGTCCCCCGCTCTCTGTCCCCCTCTCTCTGACCCTCTCTCTGTCCCCCCTCTCTCTGTCCCCCCTCTCTCTGTCCCCCCTCTCTCTGTCCCCCTCTCTCTGTCCCCCACTCTCTGTCCCCCCTCTCTCTGTCCCCTCTCTCTCTGTCCCCCTCTCTCTGTCCCCCGCTCTCTCTGTCCCCCTCTCTCTGTCCCTCTCTCTCTGTCCCCCTCTCTCTGTCCCCCACTCTCTGTCCCCCCTCTCTCTGTCCCCTCTCTCTCTGTCCCTCTCTCTCTGTCCCCGCTCTCTGTCCCCCTCTCTCTGTCCCCGCTCTCTGTCCCCCTCTCTCTGTCCCCCTCTCTCTGACCCTCTCTCTGTCCCCCTCTCTCTGTCCCCACTCTCTCTGTCCCCCTCTCTCTGTCCCCCTCTCTCTGTCCCCCGCTCTCTGTCCCCCTCTCTCTGACCCTCTCTCTGTCCCCCCTCTCTCTGTCCCCCCTCTCTCTGTCCCCCCTCTCTCTGTCCCCCTCTCTCTGTCCCCCACTCTCTGTCCCCCTCTCTCTGTCCCCCTCTCTCTGACCCTCTCTCTGTCCCCCTCTCTCTGTGCCCCTCTCTCTGTCCCCGCTCTCTGTCCCCCTCTCTCTGTCCCCGCTCTCTGTCCCCCTCTCTCTGTCCCCCCTCTCTCTGTCCCCCTCTCTTTGTCCCCCGCTCTCTGTCCCCCTCTCTCGGTCCCCCTCTCTCTGTCCCCCCTCTCTGTCCCCCTCTCTCTGTCCCCCTCTCTCTGTCCCCCTCTCTCTGTCCCCCTCTCTCTGCCCCCCTCTCTCTGTCCCCCTCTCTCTGCCCCCCTCTCTCTGTCCCCCTCTCTCTGTCCCCCCTCTCTCTGTCCTCCCTCTCTCTGTCCCCGCTCTCTGTCCCCCTCTCTCTGACACTCTCTCTGTCCCCACTCTCTCTGTCCCCCTCTCTCTGTCCCCCCTCTCTGTCCCCCTCTCTCTGTCCCCCTCTCTCTGTCCCCACTCTCTCTGTCCCCCTCTCTCTGTCCCCCCTCTCTGTCCCCCTCTCTCTGTCCCCGCTCTCTGTCCCCCTCTCTCTGTCCCCGCTCTCTGTCCCCCTCTCTCTGTCCCCCTCTCTCTGTCCCCCTCTCTCTGTCCTCCTCTCTCTGTCCCCCTCTCTCTGTCCCCCCTCTCTCTGTCCCCCTCTCTCTGCCCCCCTCTCTCTGTCCCCCCCTCTCTGTCCCCCCTCTCTGTCCCCCTCTCTCTGTCCCCCACTCTCTGTCCCCCTCTCTCTGTCCCTCTCTCTCTGTCCCCCTCTCTCTGTCCCCGCTCTCTCTGTCCCCCTCTCTCTGTCCCCCTCTCTCTGTCCCCGCTCTCTGTCCCCCTCTCTCTGTCCCCGCTCTCTGTCCCCCTCTCTCTGTCCCCACTCTCTCTGTCCCCCTCTCTCTCTCTGTCCCCCTCTCTCTGTCCCCCTCTCTCTGTGCCCCTCTCTCTGTCCCCCCTCTCTGTCCCCCTCTCTCTGTCCCCCTCTCTCTGTCCCCACTCTCTCTGTCCCCCTCTCTCTGTCCCCCTCTCTCTGTCCCCGCTCTCTGTCCCCCTCTCTCTGTCCCCCTCTCTCTGTCCCCCTCTCTCTGTCCCCGCTCTCTGTCCCCCCTCTCTCTGTCCCCCCTCTCTCTGCCCCCCTCTCTGTCCCCCCTCTCTCTGTCCCCCCTCTCTCTGTCCCCGCTCTCTGTCCCCCTCTCTCTGTACCCCCTCTCTCTGACCCTCTCTCTGTCCCCCTCTCTCTGACCCTCTCTCTGTCCCCGCTCTCTCTGTCCCCCTCTCTCTGTCCCCCCTCTCTCTGTCCCCGCTCTCTGTCCCCCGCTCTCTGTCCCCCTCTCTCTGTCCCCCTCTCTCTGTCCCCCCTCTCTCTGTCCCCGCTCTCTGTCCCCCGCTCTCTGTCCCCCTCTCTCTGTCCCCCTCTCTCTGTCCCCCTCTCTCTGACCCTCTCTCTGTCCCCCGCTCTCTGTCCCCCTCTCTCTGACCCTCTCTCTGTCCCCCTCTCTCTGACCCTCTCTCTGTCCCCCGCTCTCTGTCCCCCCTCTCTCTCTGTCCCCCGCTCTCTGTCCCCCTCTCTCTGTCCCCCTCTCTCTGTCCCCCTCTCTCTGTCCCCGCTCTCTGTCCCCCTCTCTCTGTCCCCCTCTCTCTGTCCCCCTCTCTCTGTCCCCCCTCTCTGTCCCCGCTCTCTGTCCCCCTCTCTCTGTCCCCCTCTCTCTCTGTCCCCCTCTCTCTGTCCCCCGCTCTCTGTCCCTCTCTCTCTGTCCCCCCTCTCTCTGTCCCCCGCTCTCTGTCCCCCTCTCTCTGACCCTCTCTCTGTCCCCCTCTCTCTGACCCTCTCTCTGTCCCCCGCTCTCTGTCCCCCTCTCTCTGTCCCCCGCTCTCTGTCCCCCTCTCTCTGTTCCCGCTCTCTGTCCCCCTCTCTCTGTCCCCCGCTCTCTGTCCCCCGCTCTCTGTCCCCCCTCTCTCTGTCCCCCTCTCTCTGTCCCCCTCTCTCTGTCCCCCTCTCTCTGTCCCCCTCTCTCTGTCCCCCCTCTCTCTGTCCCCCTCTCTCTGCCCCCCTCTCTCTGTCCCCCTCTCTCTGTCCCCCTCTCTGTGCCCCCCTCTCTCTGCCCCCCTCTCTCTGTCCCCCTCTCTCTGTCCCCCTCTCTCTGTCCCCCTCTCTCTGCCCCCCTCTCTCTGTCCCCCTCTCTCTGTCCCCCTCTCTCTGTCCCCCTCTCTCTGTCCCCCTCTCTCTGCCCCCCTCTCTCTGCCCCCCTCTCTCTGTCCCCGCTCTCTGTCCCCCTCTCTCTGTCCCCGCTCTCTGTCCCCCTCTCTCTGTCCCCGCTCTCTGTCCCCCTCTCTCTGTCCCCCTCTCTCTGTCCCCTCTCTCTGTCCCCCCTCTCTCTGTCCCCCCTCTCTCTGTCCCCCTCTCTCTGTCCCCCTCTCTCTGTCCCCCCTCTCTCTGTCCCCCTCTCTCTGACCCTCTCTCTGTCCCCCGCTCTCTGTCCCCCTCTCTCTGTCCCTCTCTCTCTGACCCTCTCTCTGTCCCCCGCTCTCTGTCCCCCTCTCTCTGTCCCTCTCTCTCTGACCCTCTCTCTGTCCCCCGCTCTCTGTCCCCCTCTCTCTGTCCCTCTCTCTCTGACCCTCTCTCTGTCCCCCGCTCTCTGTCCCCCTCTCTCTGTCCCCTCTCTCTGTCCCCCCTCTCTCTGTCCCCCTCTCTCTGACCCTCTCTCTGTCCCCCCTCTCTGTCCCCCGCTCTCTGTCCCCCTCTCTCTGTCCCCCCTCTCTCTGTCCCCCTCTCTCTGACCCGCTCTCTGTCCCCCTCTCTCTGTCCCCCTCTCTCTGTCCCCCTCTCTCTGACCCTCTCTCTGTCCCCCCTCTCTCTGTCCCCCTCTCTCTGTCCCCCTCTCTCTGTCCCCCTCTCTCTGTCCCCGCTCTCTGTCCCCGCTCTCTGTCCCCCTCTCTCTGTCCCCTCTCTCTGTCCCCCCTCTCTCTGTCCCCCTCTCTCTGCCCCCCTCTCTCTGTCCCCCCTCTCTCTGTCCCCCCTCTCTCTGTCCCCCTCTCTCTGTCCCCCTCTCTCTGTCCCCCGCTCTCTGTCCCCCTCTCTCTGTCCCCCCTCTCTCTGTCCCCCTCTCTCTGACCCTCTCTCTGTCCCCCTCTCTCTGTCCCCCTCTCTCTGTCCCCCTCTCTCTGTCCCCTCTCTCTGTCCCCCCTCTCTCTGTCCCCCTCTCTCTGTCCCCCTCTCTCTGTCCCCCTCTCTCTGTCCCCTCTCTCTGTCCCCCCTCTCTCTGTCCCCCCTCTCTCTGTCCCCCTCTCTCTGTCCCCCTCTCTCTGTCCCCCCTCTCTCTGTCCCCCTCTCTCTGTCCCCGCTCTCTGTCCCCCTCTCTCTGTCCCCCTCTCTCTGTCCCCCTCTCTCTGTCCCCCTCTCTCTGTCCCCGCTCTCTGTCCCCCTCACTCTGTCCCCCTCTCTCTGTCCCCCCTCTCTCTGTCCCCCCTCTCTCTGTCCCCCCTCTCTCTGTCCCCCTCTCTCTGTCCCCGCTCTCTGTCCCCCTCTCTCTGTCCCCCTCTCTCTGTCCCCGCTCTCTGTCCCCCCTCTCTCTGTCCCCCCTCTCTCTGTCCCCCCTCTCTCTGTCCCCTCTCTCTGTCCCCCTCTCTCTGACCCTCTCTCTGTCCCCCCTCTCTCTGTCCCCCTCTCTCTGTCCCCCTCTCTCTGTCCCCGCTCTCTGTCCCCCCTCTCTCTGTCCCCCCACTCTCTGTCCCCCCTCTCTCTGTCCCCCCGCTTTCTGTCCCCCCGCTCTCTGTCCCCCTCTCTCTGTCCCCGCTCTCTGTCCCCCTCTCTCTGTCCCCCTCTCTCTGTCCCCCTCTCTCTGTCCCCCTCTCTCTGTCCCCCTCTCTCTGTCCCCCTCTCTCTGTCCCCGCTCTCTGTCCCCCCTCTCTCTGTCCCCCTCTCTCTGTCCCCCTCTCTCTGTCCCCGCTCTCTGTCCCCCCTCTCTCTGTCCCCCCTCTCTCTGTCCCCCGCTCTCTGTCCCCCGCTCTCTGTCCCCCTCTCTCTGTCCCCCTCTCTCTGTCCCCCTCTCACTGTCCCCCTCTCTCTGTCCCTCTCTCTCTGTCCCCGCTCTCTGTCCCCGCTCTCTGTCCCCCTCTCTCTGTCCCCCTCTCACTGTCCCCCTCTCTCTGTCCCCCGCTCTCTGTCCCCCTCTCTCTGTCCCCCTCTCTCTGACCCTCTCTCTGTCCCCCTCTCTCTGTCCCCCTCTCTCTCTCCCCTCTCTCTGTCCCCCTCTCTCTGTCCCCCTCTCTCTGTCCCCGCTCTCTGTCCCCCCTCTCTCTGTCCCCCTCTCTGTCCCCGCTCTCTGTCCCCCTCTCTCTGTCCCCGCTCTCTGTCCCCCTCTCTCTGTCCCTCTCTCTCTGACCCTCTCTCTGTCCCCCGCTCTCTGTCCCCCTCTCTCTGTCCCTCTCTCTCTGACCCTCTCTCTGTCCCCCGCTCTCTGTCCCCCTCTCTCTGTCCCCCTCTCTCTGTCCCCCTCTCTCTGTCCCCCGCTCTCTGTCCCCCTCTCTCTGTCCCCCCTCTCTCTGTCCCCCTCTCTCTGACCCTCTCTCTGTCCCCCTCTCTCTGTCCCCCTCTCTCTGTCCCCCTCTCTCTGTCCCCCTCTCTCTAACCCCCAATTTCTGTCCCCCACTCTCTGTCCCCTCCTCTCTCTGACCCCCTCTAACTCCCTCACTCTCTGTGACCCTCTCTCTGTCGCCCACTCTCTGCCCCCTCTCTCTCTGTCCCCGCGTCCCTCTGTCCCCCTCTTTCTGTCCCACTCTCTCTGTCCCCCTCTCTCTGTCCCCCTCTCTCTGTCCCCCTCTCTCTGACCCTCTCTCTCTGACCCTCTCTCTGTCCCCTCTCTCTGTCCCCCTCTCTCTGTCCCCGCTCTCTGTCCCCCGCTCTCTGTCCCCCTCTCTCTGTCCCCCTCTCTCTGTCCCCCTCTCTCTGTCCCCCCTCTCTCTGTCCCCCGCTCTCTGTCCCCCTCTCTCTGTCCCCCTCTCTCTGTCCCCCTCTCTCTGTCCCCTCTCTCTGCACCCCTCTCTCTGTCCCCCTCTCTCTGTCCCCCGCTCTCTGTCCCCGCTCTCTGTCCCCCCTCTCTCTGTCCCCCTCTCTCTGTCCCCCTCTCTCTGTCCCCCTCTCTCTGTCCCCTCTCTCTGCCCCCCTCTCTCTCTGTCCCCCCTCTCTCTGTCCCTCTCTCTCTGACCCTCTCTCTGTCCCCCTCTCTCTGTCCCCGCTCTCTGTCCCCCCTCTCTCTGTCCCCGCTCTCTGTCCCCCTCTCTCTGTCCCCCTCTCTCTGTCCCCCCTCTCTGTCCCCCTCTCTCTGTCCCCTCTCTCTGTCCCCCTCTCTCTGTCCCCGCTCTCTGTCCCCCTCTCTCTGTCCCCCCTCTCTCTGTCCCCCTCTCTCTGTCCGCCTCTCTCTGACCCTCTCTCTGTCCCCCTCTCTCTGTCCCCCTCTCTCTGACCCTCTCTCTGTCCCCCTCTCTCTGTCCCCCTCTCTCTGACCCTCTCTCTGTCCCCCTCTCTCTGTCCCCCTCTCTCTGTCCCCCCCTCTCTGTCCCCCTCTCTCTGCTCCCTCTCTCTGACCCCTCTCTCTGTCCCCCCTCTCTGTCCCCCTCTCTCTGTCCCCCTCTCTCTATCCCCCCTCTCTGTCCCCCTCTCTCTGTCCCCCTCTCTCTGTCCCCCGCTCTCTGTCCCCGCTCTCTGTCCCCCCCCTCTCCGTCCCCCCTCTCTCTGTCCCCCTCTCTCTGTCCCCCCTCTCTCTGTCCCCCTCTCTCTGTCCCCCCTCTCTCTGTCCCCCCCTCTCTGTCCCCCCTCTCTCTGTCCCCCTCTCTCTGTCCCCCCTCTCTCTGTCCCCCTCTCTCTGTCCCCCTCTCTCTGTCCCCCCTCTCTCTGTCCCCCTCTCTCTGTCCCCCCTCTCTCTGTCCCCCTCTCTCTGTCCCCCCTCTCTCTGTCCCCCCCTCTCTGTCCCCCCTCTCTCTGTCCCCCTCTCTCTGTCCCCCCTCTCTCTGTCCCCCTCTCTCTGTCCCCCTCTCTCTGTCCCCCCTCTCTCTGTCCCCCCTCTCTCTGTCCCCCCCCTCTCTGTCCCCCCTCTCTCTGTCCCCCTCTCTCTGTCCCCCCTCTCTCTGTCCCCCTCTCTGTCCCCCGCTCTCTGTCCCCGCTCTCTGTCCCCCCCCTCTCTGTCCCCCCTCTCTCTGTCCCCCCTCTCTCTGTCCCCCTCTCTCTGTCCCCCCTCTCTCTGTCCCCCCCCTCTCTGTCCCCCCTCTCTCTGTCCCCCCTCTCTCTGTCCCCCTCTCTCGGTCCCCCCTCTCTCTGTCCCCCCTCTCTGTCCCCCCTCTCTCTGTCCCCGCTCTCTGTCCCCCCTCTCTCTGTCCCCCCCTCTCTGTCCCCCTCTCTCTGTCCCTCTCTCTCTGTCCCCTCTCTCTGTCCCCCTCTCTCTGTCCCCCTCTCTCTGTCCCTCTCTCTCTGTCCCCCTCTCTCTGTCCCTCTCTCTCTGACCCCCTCTCTCTGTCCGCCCTCTCTCTGTCCCTCTCTCTCTGTCCCCTCTCTCTGTCCCCCTCTCTCTGTCCCCCCTCTCTCTGTCCCTCTCTCTCTGTCCCCTCTCTCTGTCCCCCTCTCTCTGTCCCCCTCTCTCTGTCCCCTCTCTCTGTCCCCCTCTCTCTGTCCCCCCTCTCTCTGTCCCTCTCTCTCTGTCCCCTCTCTCTGTCCCCCTCTCTCTGTCCCCCCTCTCTCTGTCCCTCTCTCTCTGTCCCCTCTCTCTGTCCCCCTCTCTCTGTCCCTCTCTCTCTGTCCCCTCTCTCTGTCCCCCTCTCTCTGTCCCCCTCTCTCTGTCCCCCTCTCTCTGTCCCCCCTCTCTCTGTCCCTCTCTCTCTGTCCCCTCTCTCTGTCCCCCTCTCTCTGTCCCCCCTCTCTCTGTCCCTCTCTCTCTGTCCCCTCTCTCTGTCCCCCTCTCTCTGTCCCCCTCTCTCTGTCCCTCTCTCTCTGTCCCCCTCTCTCTGTCCCCCTCTCTCTGTCCCCCTCTCTCTGTCCCCCTCTCTCTGACCCTCTCTCTGTCCCCCTCTCTCTGTCCCCCCCTCTCTGTCCCCCCTCTCTCTGTCCCCCCCTCTCTGTCCCCCCCTCTCTGTCCCCCCTCTCTCTGTCCCCTCTCTCTGTCCCCCTCTCTCTGTCCCCCCTCTCTCTGACCCTCTCTCTGTCCCCCTCTCTCTGTCCCCCTCTCTCTGTCCCTCTCTCTCTGTCCCCCTCTCTCTGTCCCCCTCTCTCTGTCCCCCTCTCTCTGTCCCCCTCTCTCTGACCCTCTCTCTGTCCCCCTCTCTCTGTCCCCCCTCTCTCTGTCCCTCTCTCTCTGTCCCCTCTCTCTGTCCCCCTCTCTCTGTCCCTCTCTCTCTGTCCCCTCTCTCTGTCCCCCTCTCTCTGTCCCCGCTCTCTGTCCCCCTCTCTCTGTCCCCCTCTCTCTGTCCCCGCTCTCTGTCCCCCTCTCTGTCCCCCGCTCTCTGTCCCCCTCTCTCTGTCCCCCTCTCTCTGTCCCCCCTCTCTCTGTCCCCCTCTCTCTGTCCCCCTCTCTCTGTCCCCGCTCTCTGTCTCCTCTCTCTGTCCCTCTCTCTCTGACCCTCTCTCTGTTCCCCCTCTCTCTGTCCCCGCTCTCTGTCCCCCTCTCTCTGTCCCCCTCTCTCTGACCCTCTCTCTGTCCCCCTCTCTCTGTCCCCCCTCTCTCTGTCCCCCTCTCTCTGTCCCCCTCTCTCTGTCCCCCCTCTCTCTGTCCCCCGCTCTCTCTGTCCCCCTCTCTCTGTCCCCCTCTCTCTGTCCCCCCTCTCTCTGTCCCCCTCTCTCTGTCCCCCTCTCTCTGTCCCTCTCTCTCTGACCCTCTCTCTGTCCCCGCTCTCTGTCCCCGCTCTCTGTCCCCCTCTCTCTGACCCTCTCTCTGTTCCCCCTCTCTCTGTCCCCGCTCTCTGTCCCCCTCTCTCTGTCCCCCTCTCTCTGACCCTCTCTCTGTCCCCCTCTCTCTGTCCCCCTCTCTCTGTCCCCCCTCTCTCTGTCCCCCTCTCTCTGTCCCCCTCTCTCTGTCCCCCTCTCTCTGTCCCCCTCTCTCTGTCCCCCCCTCTCTCTGTCCCCTCTCTCTGACCCTCTCTCTCTGTCCCCGCTCTCTGACCCTCTCTCTCTGTCCCCGCTCTCTGTCCCCCTCTCTCTGTCCCCCTCTCTCTGTCCCCCGCTCTCTGTCCCCGCTCTCTGTCCCCCTCTCTCTGTCCCCGCTCTCTGTCCCCCGCTCTCTGTCCCCCTCTCTCTGTCCCCCCTCTCTCTGTCCCCCGCTCTCTCTGTCCCCCTCTCTCTGTCCCCCTCTCTCTGTCGCCATATCTGTCACCGTCTCTCTGTCACGCTCTCACTGTCCACCTCTCTCTCTGTCCCCCCCCTCTCTGTCCTCCCCTCTCTGTCCCCCCCCTCTCTGTCCTCCCCTCTCTGTCCTCCCCTCTCTGTCCTCCTCTCTCTGTCCTCCCTCTCTGTCTCCGCTCACTCTGTCCCCCTCTTTCTGTCCCCCCTCTCTCTGTCCCCCCTCTGTGTCCCCCTCTCTCTGACCCCCTCTCTCTCTGTCCCCCTCTCTCTCTGTCTCCCTCTCTCTGTCGCCATATCTGTCACCGTCTCTCTGTCGCTCTCTCTCTCTGTCCACCCCTCTCTCTGTTCCCATCTGTCTCTGTTCCTCCCTCTCTGTCCCCTCCTCTCTGTCCCTCTCTCTCTGTCCCCCCCGTCACCCCCTCTCTGCACCCCTCTCTCTGCCCCCCTCTCTCTGCCCCATCTCTCTCTGTCCCCCCTCTCTGTCCCACTCTCTCTGCCCCCTCTCTATCACCGTCTCTCTGTCCCCACTCACTCTGTCCCCTTCTCTCTGTCCCCGCGTCCCGCTGACCCCCTCTTTCTGTCCCACTCTCTCTGTCCCCCTCTCTCAGTCCCCTTCTCTCTGCCCCCTCTCTGTCCCCTCTCTCTGTCCCCCTCTCTCTGCACCCCCCCATACTGTAACCCTCTCTGTCCCCCAATCTCTGTCGTCCCTCCCTCTGTCCCCCTCTATCTCCCCCTCTCTCTGTCCTGCTCTCTCTGTCCCGCTCTACATCCCCCTCTTTCCGTCCCCTCTATCTGACCCCATCTATCACCCACACTCTCTGTGCCCCTTTCTCTCTGTACCTTCTCTCTGCCCCATCTCTCTCTGTCCCCGCACTCTGTCCCCTCTCTCTCTGTCCCCTCTCTCTGTCCCACCCTCTCTCTGTCCCCCCTCTCTCTGTCACCCTCTCTCTGCCCCCTCTTTCTCTGTCCCTCTCTCTCTGCCCCCTCTCTCTCCCCCACTCTCTGTCCCACTCTCCCTGTTGCCCTCTCTCTGCCCACTCTGTCCCCCTCTCTCTGACCCCCACTCTCTGTCCCCTCTCTCTGACCCCCACTCTCTGTCCACCACTCTCTGTCCCCCACTCTCTGTCCCCCTCTCTCTAACCCCCAATTTCTGTCCCCCACTCTCTGTCCCCTCCTCTCTCTGACCCCCTCTAACTCCCTCACTCTCTGTGACCCTCTCTCTGTCGCCCACTCTCTGCCCCCTCTCTCTCTGTCCCCGCGTCCCTCTGTCCCCCTCTTTCTGTCCCACTCTCTCTGTCCCCCTCTCTCTCTGTCCCCTTCTCTCTGTCCCCCTCTCTCTGCTCTGTCCCCCCCTCTCTCTGTCCCCCCCCTCTCTCTGTCCCCCTCTCTCTCTGTCCCCCTCTCTCTGCTCTGTCCCCCCCTCTCTCTGTCCCCCCCTCTCTCTCTGTCCCCCTCTCTCTCTGTCCCCATCTCTCTCTGTCCCCCTCTCTCTGTCCCCGCTCTCTCTGTCCCCCACCCCGTCCCCTCTCTCTCTGTCCCCCTCTCTCTCTGTCCCCCCTCTCTCTGTCCCCCCTCTCTCTCTGTCCCCCTCTCTCTCTGTCCCTCTCTCTCTGTCCCCCTCTCTCTCTGTTCCCCCTCTCTCTGTCGCCCTCTCTCTGACCCACACTCTCTCTGTCCCCTCTCTCTCTGTCCCCCTCTCTCTCTTTCCCCATCTCTCTCTGTCCCCCTCTCTCTGTCCTCCCCCCCGTCCCCTCTCTCTGTCCCCCTCTCTCTCTGTCCCCCTCTCTCTGTCCCACTCTCTCTCTGTCCCCATCTCTCTCTGTCCCCCTCTCTCTGTTCACTCTCTCTCTCTCTGTCCCGGTGCTCTCTCTGTCCGCATCTCTTTCTGTCCCCCCTCTCTATCCCTCCTCTCTCTGTCCACTCCCTCTCCGTCCACCCCTCCCCCCCGTTCCCCACTCAGTCCATCGCCCTCTCTCTGTCCCCCAATCTCTGTCCCTGGCTCACTGTCCCCCTCTTTCTGTCCCCTTCTCTCTGTCCCTCTCTCTCTCTGTCCCCCTCTCTCTGTCCCCGCTCACTCTGTCCCCTTCTCTCTGTCCCCGCGTCCCTCTGTCCCCTCTTTCTGTCCCACTCTCTCTGTCCCCCTCTCTCTGTCCCCCTCTCTCTCTGTCCCCCGCTCTCTCTCTCTCCCACTCTCTCTGTCCCCCTCTCTATGTCCCCTTCTCTCTGTCCCCCGCTCTCTCTGTCCCCCTCTCTCTGTCCCCCTCTCTCTCTGTCCCCCTCTCTCTGTCCCCCTCTCTCTGTCCCCCTCTCTCTCTGTCCCCCGCTCTCTCTCTCTCCCACTCTCTCTGTCCCCCTCTCTCTGTCCCCTTCTCTCTGTCCCCCGCTCTCTCTGTCCCCCTCTCTCTGTCCCCCTCTCTCTCTGTCCCCCTCTCTCTGTCCCCCTCTCTCTGTCCCCTCTCTCTGTCCCACTCTCTCTGTAGCCATCCCTCTCCCCCTCCCTCTCCCCCACTCTGTCCCCCACTCTCTGTGCCCCCACTCTCTGTCCCCCCTCCCTATGACCCCCTCTATCTTCTGCTCTCTCGGTGACCCCCTCCCTCTGTCCCCCTCTTTCTGCCCCCCCCGTCCCCGTCTCTCTGTCCCCATGCTCTCTCTGTCCCCATCTCTTACTGTCCCCCCTCTCCCTCCACTCTCTGTCCTCTCCCCCTCTGTACCGCATGACCCCATCTGTTCCCCTCTCTCTGACCCTCTCTCTGTCCCCCTCTCTCTGTCCCCCCCTCTTTCTCCCTCCCTCTTTCACCCTATTTCTGTCCTCCTCTCTCTGTCCCCCTCTCTCTGTCCCCCTCTCTCTGTCACCGTCTCTGTGTCCCCCTCTCTCTCTGTCCCTCCCCCCCGGCCGTCTCTCTCTCTCTGTCCACCTCTCTCTGTCCCCCTCTCTCTCTGTACCCCCTCTCTCTGTCCCCTCTCTCTGTGTCCCCTCTCTCTGTACCCCCTCTCTCCGTCCCCCCTCACTGTCCCCGTCTCTCTGTCCCTCCTCTCTCTGTCCCCCTCTCTCTGTCCCCCTCTCTCTGTCCCCCTCTCTCTGTCCCTCCTCTCTCTGCCCCCACTCTCTCTGTCCCACTCTTTCTGCCCCCCGACCCCTCTCTCTGTCCCCTCTCTCTCTGTTCCCCTCTCTCTATCCCTCTCTCTCTGTCCCCTCTCTCTCTCCCCTGCTCTTTGAGCCCCCCGTCTCCCTCTCTCCATCTGTCCCCTCTCTCTGTCCCCCTCTCTCTATCCCCATCTCACTGTCCCCTCTCTCTCTCTCCCGCTCTCTGACCTCCTCTCTGTCATCCTCTCTTTCTGCCCCCTCTCTCTGCCCCCTCTCTCTCTGCCCCCCTCTCTCTCTGACCCCTTCTCTCTGACCCCCGTCCCCCTCTCTCTGTGTCCTCTCTCTCTCCCCGCTCTCTGACCCCCTCTCTGTCGCCCGCTCTCTCTGCCCCCTCTTTCACTGTCCCCCCCTCTCTGTTCTCCCCCTCTGTCCCCCCTCTCTCTGTCCCCCTCTCTCTGTCCCCCTCTCTCTCTGTCCCCCACTCTCTCCATCTCACCACTCTCTGTCCCCTCTCTCTCCCACCCGCATCTCTCTATCCCTCCTCTTTGTCCCCCTCTCTCTCTGTCCCCCACTCACTCAGTCCCGCTCTCTGTTCTCCCATCTCTGTCCCCCTCTCTCTCCCACCCGCCTCTCTCTCTGTCCCCCCTCTCTCTGTCACCCCCCTCTCTGTCCCCCTCTCTTTGTCCCCCCTCACTCTGTCGCCCTCTCTCTCTGTCCCCTTCTCTCTGTCTCCCTCTCTCTATCCCCCTCTCTCTGTCCCCTCTCTTTCTCCCCCGCTCTTTGACCCCCTCTCTGTCGCCCTCCCTCTCTGCCCCCTCCTCACTGCCCCCTCTCTCTGTCCCCCTCTCACAGTCTCCTCTCTCTCCCACTCGCTGACCACCTCTCTGTCACCCCCTCTCTCTACCCCCTCTCTCTCTGCCCCCCTCTCTCTGTCCTCCCCTCTCTGTTCCCCTTCTCTTTGCCCCCCCTCTCTCTGCCCCCCTCTCTCTGTTCCCCTCTCTCTGTTCCCCTCTCTCTGTTCCCCCCTCTCTCTGTTCCCCTTCTCTTTGTCCCCCTCTCTCTGTCCCCCATTTCTCTGTCCCCCTCTCTCTTCCACCTGCATCTCTCTGTCCTCTTCTCTCTGCCCCCCTTTCTCTGACACCCTCTCTTTCCCCCACTCTGTAACCCTTTCTCTGTCCCCACTCCCTCTGACCCCCTCTATCTTCCCCACTCTCTGTGCCCCACTCTCTGTCCCGCGCTCTCTGTCCCTCGCTCTCTGTCCCCCACTCTCTGTCACCCTCTCTCTGTTCCCCCTCTCTCTCTGTCCCCCCTCTCTCTGTCCCCCCACTCTCTGTCACCCTCTCTCTGTCCCCCCTCTCTCTGTCCCCCCTCTCTCTGTTCCCCCTCTCTTTGTCCCCCCTCTCTCTGTCCCCCGCTCTCTGTGTACTCTCTCTCTCCCCGCTCTCTGACCCCTCTCTGTCGCCCGCTCTCTCTGTCGCCCCTCTCTCTGTTGCCGTCTCTCTGTCCCCCTCTCTCTCTGTCCCTCTCTCTCTCTCTGTCCCTCTCTCTCTGCCCCCCTTTCTCTGACACCCTCTCTTTCCCCCACTCTGTAACCCTTTCTCTGTCCCCACTCCCTCTGACCCCCTCTATCTTCCCCACTCTCTGTGCCCCACTCTCTGTCCCGCGCTCTCTGTCCCCCACTCTCTGTCACCCTCTCTCTGTCCCCCAGCTCTCTGTCTCCCCCTCTCTCTGTCCCCTCTCTCTCTCTTTCCCGCCCTTTCTCTGTCCCCCCTCTCTTTCCCCCTCTCTCTCCGACCCGCTCTCTCTCAGTCCCCCTCTCTCTGTCCCTCTCGCTCTCTGTCCCCCCTCTCTGTCCCCCTCTCTCTCTGTCCCCCTCTCTCTCTCTGTCCCCCTCTCTCTGTCCCGGTCTCTGTACCCCTCTCTCTGTTGCCCTCTCTCTGCCCACTCTCTGTCCCCCTCTCTCTGCCCCCCTCTCTCTCTGTCCCCCTCTCTCTGCCCCCCCATCTCTGTCCTCCCTCTCTCTGCCCCCCCTCTCTCTGTCCCCTCTCTCTCTGTCCCTCTCTCTGTCCCTCCTCTCTCTGTCCCTCTCTCTCTGTCCCCCTCTCTCTGTCCCCCCTCTCTCTCTGCCCCCTCTCTCACTGCCCCCTCCCTCTGTCCCCCTCTCACAGTCCCCTCTCTCTCCCGCTCTCTGATCACCTCTCTGTCACCTCCTCTCTCTGCCCCCTCTCTCTCTGCCCCCCTCTCTCTGTCCCCTCTATCTCTCCCCTGCTCTGTGACTCCCACTCTGTTGCCCTCTTTCTGCCCCCTATCTCTGTCCCCCCTCTCTCTGTCACCCTCTCTCTCTCTGTCCCCCTCTCTCTATCCCCTTCTCACTGTCCCCTCTCTCTCTCCCGTTCTCTGTCCCCCTCTCTCTGTCCTCGTCTCTCTGTACCCCCTCTCTCTGTACCCCGTCTCTCTGTCCCCCCTCTCTCTGCCCCCCTCTCTCTGTTCCCCCTCCTCTCTGTCCCCCCTCTCTCTGTCCCCCTCTCTCTGTGTACTCTCTCTCTCTCCCCGCTGTCTGACCCCCTCTCTGTCGCCGGCTCTCTCTGTTGCCACTCACTCTGTCGCCCTCTCTCTGTCCTCTTCTCTCTGTCTCCCTCTCTCTATCCCCCTCTCTCTGTCCCCTCTCTTTCTCCCCCGCTCTTTGACCTCCTCTCTGTCGCCCTCTCTCTCTGCCCCCTCTCTCTGTCTCCTCTTTCGGCCCCCTTCTCTCTCTGTCCCCCTCTCTCTCACTGACCCCCTCTCTCTCTGACCCCCTCTATCTCCCCCACTCTCTGTCCCCCTCTCTCTGTCGCCGGCTCTCTGAGCCCCTCTCTTTCTGTCCCCTCTCTCTCTCTGTCCCCTCTATCTGTCCCCTCTCTCTCCCACGCTCTCTGACCTCCTCTCTCCCCCGCTCTCTGACCCCCTCTCTGTTGTCCTTTCTCTGCCCCCTCTCTCTCTGCCCCCCCCGACCCCCCCCTCTCTGTCCCCCTCTCTCAGTTTCCCTCTCTCTGTTCTCCTCTCTCTATCCCCCTCTCTCTGTCCCTCTCACTCCTGTCCCCCTCACTCTGTCCCCTCTCTCCCCCACTCTTTGACCCCCTCTCTGTCCCCCTCTCTCTATCCCCCTCTCTCTGCCCCCTCTCTCTCTCTCCCGCTCTCTGACTCCCTCTCTGTCACTATTTCTCTCTCTGCCCCCTCTTTCTCTGCCCCCACTCTCTCTGCCCCCCTCTCTGCCCCCCCACTCTCTATACCCCTCTCTCTGTCTCCCTCTCTCTGCCCCCCCATCTGTCACCGTCTCTGTATCCCCCCTTCTCTCTGTTCCTCCTTTCTGTGTTCCCCCTCTCTCTGTCCCCCTCTCTCTCGCCCTCTCTCTCTGTCCCCCTCTCTCTGTTGCCTCATTCTGCCCCCTCTCTCTCTCTGACCCCTCTCTCTCTGTCCCCCTCTCTCTCTGCCCCTCTCTCTCTGACCCCCTCTGTCTCTGACCACCTCTCTCTCTGCCCCTCTCTCTCGGTACCCTCTCTTTCTGTCCCCCTCTCTCTCTGTACCCTCTCTCTGTCCCCCTCTCTCTTTGTCCCGCTCTCTCTGTTCCACCCCACTCTGTCGCCCTCTCTCTGACCCCCCTCTCTCTGTCCCACTCTCTCTGTCCCCCTCTCTCTCTCTGACCCCCTCTCTCTCTCTGTCCCTCTCTCTCTACACCTCTCTCTCTCTGTCCCCTCTCTCTCTGTCCCCTCTCTCTCTGTCTCCCTCGCTCTCTGTCTCCCCCACTCTGTCCCCCTCTGTCTGTCGCCCTCTCTCTGACCCCCTCTCTCTCCCAACCGCCACTCTCTCTCTCCCGCTCTCTGTCCCCCTCTCTCTGCCACTCTCTCTCTGTTCCCCTTTCTCTGTTCCCCCTCTCTCTGTTCCCCCTCTCTCTGTCGCCCTCTCTCTGACCCACACTCTCTCTGTCCCCCTCTCTCTCTGACTCCCTCTATCTCCCCCGCTCTCTGTCCCCCCTCTCTCTGTCCCCCCTCTCTCGCTGTCGCCCTCTCTCTGTCGCCCTCTCTCTGACCCCCTCTCTCACACCCGCCTCTCCCTGTACCACCTCACTGTCGCCCTCTCTCGCTGTCGCCCCTCTCTCTGTCTCACTCTCTCTGTCCCACTCTCTCTATCCCCCTCTCTCTGTCCCCTCTCTCTCTCCCCCGCTCTTTGACCCCCTCTCTGTCACCCTCTCTCCCTGCCCCCTCTCTCTCTGTCCCCCTCTCTCTCTCCCCTCTCAGCCTGCCCCCTCTCTCTCTGCCCCCCTCTGTCTGAACCCCGTCCCCGTCTCTGTCCCCCTCTCTCTCTGTCCCCCTCTCTCAGTTCCCCTCTCTCTGTTCCACTCTCTCTGTCCCCCTCACTCTGTCCCCCCTCACCCTGTCGCCCTCTCTCTGTCCCCTTCTCTCTGTCTCCCTCTCTCTCTATCCCCATCTCTCTGTCCCCTCTCTTTCTCCCCCGCTCTTTGACCCCCTCTCTGTCGCCCTCTCTCTCTGCCCCCTCTCTCTGTCCCCCTCTCACAGGCCCCTCTCTCTCCCGCTCTCTGACCACCTCTCTTGTCACCCCCTCTCTCTGCCCCCTCTCTCTCTGCCCCCCTCTCTCTGTCCCCCTCTCTCTGTCCCCTCTCTCTCTCCCCCGCTCTCTGACCCCCATCTCTGTTGCCCTCTTTCTGCCCCCTATCTCTCTGCCCCCTCTCTGTCCCCCCTCTCTCTGTCGCCCCCCTCTCTCTCTGTCCCCCTCTCTCTATCCCCTTCTCACTGTTCCCTCTCTCTCTCCCGCTCTCTGTACCCCTCTCTCTGTCCTCCTCTCTCTGTATCCTCTCTCTCTGTCCCCCCTCTCTCTGCCCCCCTCTCTCTGTCCTCCTCTCTCTGTATCCCCTCTCTCTGTCCCCCCTCTCTCTGTCCCCCTCTCTCTCTGTCCCCCCTCTCTCTGTTCCCCCTCTCTCTGTCCCTGCTCTCTCTGCCCCCCTCTCTCTGTCCCCCTCTCTCTGCCCCTCCTCTCTGACCCCCCCTCTCTCTGCCCCCTCTCTCTGTGTACTCTCTCTCTCCCCGCTCTCTGACCTGCTCTCTGTCGCCCGCTCTCTCAGTCGCCCCTCTCTCTGTTGCCGTCTCTCTGTCCCCTCTCTCTCCCCCGCTCTCTAACACCCTCTCTGTCGCCCTCTCTCTGCTCCCTCTCTCTCTGCCCCCCTCTCTGTCCCCCTCTCTCTCTGTCCCCGTCTCTCTGCCCCCTCTCTCTCTCTCTGCCCCCATCTCTCTGCCCCCTCTCTCTCTGTCGCCCTCTCTCTGTCCCCATCTCTCTGTCCCCTCTCTCTCCCCCGCTCTCTAACCCCCGCTCTGTCGCCCTCTCTCTGCCCCCTCTCTCTCTGCCTCCCTCTCTGTCCCCCTCTCTCTCTGTCCCCCCCTCTCTCTGTTCCCCCTCTCTCTGTCCCCCCACTCTCTGCCCCTCCTCTCTGTCCCCCCCTCTCTGTCCCCCTCTCTCTGTGTACTCTCTCTCTCTCCCCGCTCTCTGATCCCCGCTCTGTCGCCCTCTCTCTGCCCCCTCTCTCTCTGCCCCCCTCTCTGTCCCCCTCTCTCTGTCCCCCCCTCTCTCTGTTCCCCCTCTCTCTGTCCCCCCTCTCTCTGCCCCTCCTCTCTGTCCCCCCCCCTCTGTCCCCCTCTCTCTGTGTACTCTCTCTCTCCCCGCTCTCTGACCCCCTCTCTGTCGCCCGCTCTCTCTGTCGCCTCTCTCTCTGTTGCCTTCTCTCTGTCCCCCTCTCTCTGCCCCCTCTCCATCTCTGCCCCCTCTCTCTCTGACCCCTCTCTCTCTGCCCCCATCTCTCTGTCCCCTCTCTCTCTGTCGCCCTCTCTCTGTCCCCATCTCTCTGTCCCCTCTCTCTCCCCCGCTCTCTAACCCCCTCTCTGTCGCCCTCTCTCTGCCCCCTCTCTCTCTGCCCCCCTCTCTGTCCCCCTCTCTCTCTGTCCCCCTCTCTCTCTCTATCACCCACTCTCTCCATCCGCCCACTCTCTGTCCTCCTCTCTCTGACCCACCCCTCTTTCTCCAACACTGTACCCCTCTCTCTCTCTCCCTCTGCCCCCTCTCTCTGTCACCGTCTCTCTATCCCCCCTTCTCTCTGTCCCACCTTTCTCTGTTCCCCCTCTCTTTGCCCCCCCTCTCTGTCCCCTCCTCTCTCTGTCCCCCCTCTCTCTGACCCCGTTTCTCTCTGTCCTCCTCTCTCTGTCCCCCTCTCTCTGTCTCCTCTTTCTGCCCACTTCTCTCTCTATCCCCCTCTCTCTCAATGACCCCCTCTCTCTGACCCCCTCTATCTACCCCTCTCTCTGTCCCCCTCTCTCTGTCCCCCTCTCTCTGTCCCCCTCTCTCTGTCGCCGTCTCTCTGTCCCCCTCTCTCTCTATCCCCTCTCTCTCTGTCCCCCTCTATCTGTCCCCTCTCTCTCCCACGCTCTCTGATCCTCTCTCTTCCCCGCGCTCTGACCCCCTCTCTGTCCCCCTCTCTCTGTCCCCTCTCTCTCTGTCCCCCTCTCTCTGTCCCCCTCTCTCTGCCCCCCCCCCTCTCTGTCCCCCTCTCCCTCTGTCCCCCTCTCTCTGTCCCCTCTCTCTGTTCACCTCTCTCTCTGTCGCCCTCTCTCTCTGCCCCCCTCTCTCTCTGTCCCCCTCTCTCTGTCCCCCTCTCTCTGTCCCTCTCTCTGTCCCCCTCTCTCTCTGTCCTCCTCTCTCTGTACCCCCTCTCTCTGTCCCCCCTCTCTCTGTTCCCCCCTCTCTCTGTCCCCCTCTCTCTCTGTTCCCCCTCTCTCTGTTCCCCCTCTCTCTGTCCCCCCTCTCTCTGCCCCTCCTCTCTGTCCCCCCTCTCTCTGTCCCCCTCTCTCTGTGTACTCTCTCTCTCCCCGCTGTCTGTCCCCCTCTCTGTCGCCCGCTCTCTCTGTCGCCCCTCTCTCTGTTGCCGCCTCTCTGTCCCCCTCTCTCTGCCCCCTCTCTCTCTGCCCCCTCTCTCTCTGCCCCCTCTCTCTCTGCCCCCTCTCACTGCCCCCATCTCTCTGCCCCCATCTCTCTGTCCCCTCTCTCTCTGTCGCCCTCTCTCTGTCCCCATCTCTCTGTCCCCTCTCTCTCCCCCGCTCTCTAACCCCCTCTCTGTCGCCCTCTCTCTGCCCCCTCTCTCTCTGCCCCCCTCTCTGTCCCCCTCTCTCTCTGTCCCCCTCTCTCTCTCTATCACCCACTCTCTCCATCCGCCCACTCTCTGTCCTCCTCTCTCTGACCCACCCCTCTTTCTCCAACACTGTACCTCTCTCTCTCTCTCCCTCTGCCCCCTCTCTCTGTCACCGTCTCTCTATCCCCCCTTCTCTCTGTCCCACCTTTCTCTGTTCCCCCTCTCTTTGCCCCCCCTCTCTGTCCCCTCCTCTCTCTGTCCCCCCTCTCTCTGACCCCGTTTCTCTCTGTCCTCCTCTCTCTGTCCCCCTCTCTCTGTCTCCTCTTTCTGCCCACTTCTCTCTCTATCCCCCTCTCTCTCAATGACCCCCTCTCTCTGACCCCCTCTATCTACCCCTCTCTCTGTCCCCCTCTCTCTGTCCCCCTCTCTCTGTCGCCGTCTCTCTGTCCCCCTCTCTCTCTATCCCCTCTCTCTCTGTCCCCCTCTATCTGTCCCCTCTCTCTCCCACGCTCTCTGATCCTCTCTCTTCCCCGCGCTCTGACCCCCTCTCTGTTGCCCTCTCTCTGTCCCCTCTCTCTCTGTCCCCCTCTCTCTGTCCCCCTCTCTCTGCCCCCCCCCTCTCTGTCCCCCTCTCCCTCTGTCCCCCTCTCTCTGTCCCCTCTCTCTGTTCACCTCTCTTTCTGTCCCTCTCTTTGTCCCCCTCTCTCTCTGTCGCCCTCTCTCTGCCCCCCTCTCTCTCTGTCCCCCTCTCTCTGTCCCCCTCTCTCTGTCCCTCTCTCTGTCCCGCTCTCTCTCTGTCCTCCTCTCTCTGTACCCCCTCTCTCTGTCCCCCCTCTCTCTGTTCCCCCCTCTCTCTGTCCCCCTCTCTCTCTGTTCCCCCTCTCTCTGTTCCCCCTCTCTCTGCCCCCCTCTCTGTCCCCCTCTCTCTCTGCCCCCTCTCTCTCTCTATCCCCAACTCTCTCCATCCGCCCACTCTCTGTCCCCCTCTCTCTGACTCCCCTCTCTCCCCCACACTGTACCCCTCTCTCTCTCCCTGTGCTCCCTCTCTCTGTCACCGTCTCTCTATTCCCCCTTCTCTCTGTCCCACCTTTCTCTGTTCACCCTCTCTTTGCCCCCCCTCTCTCTGTCCCCTCCTCTCTCTGTCCCCGCCCCTCTCTGACCCCTTCTCTCTCTGTCCTCCTCTCTCTCTGTCCCCCTCTCTCTGTCTCCTCTTTCGGCCCCCTTCTCTCTCTGTCCCCCTCTCTCTCTCACTGACCCCCTCTCTCTCTGACCCCCTCGATCTCCCCCACTCTCTGTCCCCCTCTCTCTGCCCCCGCTCTCTCTGCCCCCCGACCCCCCTCTCTGTCCCCCTCTCTCTGTTTCCCTCTCTCTGTTCTCCTCTCTCTATCCCCCTCTCTCTGTCCCTCTCACTCCTGTCCCCCTCACTCTGTCCCCTCTCTCTCCCCCACTCTTTGACCCGCTCTCTGTCCCCCTCTCTCTATCCCCCTCTCTCTGCGCCCTCTCTCTGTCTCTCCCGCTCTCTGACCCCCTCTCTGTCACCCTTTCTCTCTGCCCCCTCTCTCTCTGCCCCACTCTCTCTGCCCCCCTCTCTGCCCCCCCACTCTCTGTACCCCTCTCTCTGTCTCCCTCTCTCTGCCCCCCTCTCTGGCACCGTCTCTGTATCCACCCTTCTCTCTGTTCCTCCTTTCTGTGTTCCCCCTCTCTCTGTCCCCCTCTCTCTGTCCCCCTCTCTCTCTGTCCCCCTCTCTCTGTTGCCTCTTTCTGCCCCCTCTCACTGTCTGACCCCTCTCTCTCTGACCCCCTCTGGCTCTGACCACCTCTCTCTCTGCCCCTCTCTCTCTGTACCCTCTCTTTCTGTCCCCCTCTCTCTCTGTACCCTCTCTCTGTCCCCCTCTCTCTTTGTCGCGCTCTCTGTTCCACCCCTCTCTGTCACCCTCTCTCTGACCCCCCTATCTCTGTCCCCCCTCTCTCTGTCACCCTCTCTCTCTCTGTCCCCCTCTCTCTATCCCCTTCTCACTGTCCCCTCTTTCTCTCCAGCTCTCTGTCCCCCTCTCTCTGTCCTCCTCTCTCTGTACCCCCTCTCTCTGTACCCCGTCTCTCTGTCCCCCCTCTCTCTGCCCCCCTCTCTCTGTTCCCCCTCTCTCTGTCCCCCCTCTCTCTGCCCCTCCTCTCTGTCCCCCCTCTCTCTGTCCCCCTCTCTCTGTGTACTCTCTCTCTCCCCGCTGTCTGACCCCCTCTCTGTCTCCCACGCTCTCTGTCACCCCTCTCTCTGTTGCCGTCTCTCTGACCCCCTCTCTCTGGCCCCTCTCTCTCTCTGCCCCCTCTCTCTCTGCCCCCTCTCTCTGCCCCCTCTCTCTGCCCCCATCTCTCTGTTCCCTCTCTCTCTGCCCCCCCTCTGTCTGAACCCCGTCCCCGTCTCTGTCCCCCTCTCTCTCTGTCCCCCTCTCTCAGTTCCCCTCTCTCTGTTCCCTCTCTCTGTCCCCCTCACTCTGTCCCCCTCACCCTGTCGCCCTCTCTCTGTCCCCTTCTCTCTGTCTTCCTCTCTCTATCCCCCTCTCTCTGTCCCCTCTCTTTCTCCCCCGCTCTTTGACCCCCTCTCTGTCGCCCTCTCTCTCTGCCCCCTCTCTCTGTCCCCTCTCTCTCTCCCGCTCTCTGTACCCCTTTCTCTGTCCTCCTCTCTCTGTATCCCCCCTCTCTGTATCCCCTCTCTCTGTCCCCCCGCTCTCTGGACCCCTTTCTCTGTCCTCCTCTCTCTGTATCCCCTCTCTCTGTATCCCCTCTCTCTGTCCTCCTCTCTCTGTATCCTCTCTCTCTGTTCCCCCCTCTCTCTGTGCCCCCTCTCTCTGTCCCCCCTCTCTCTGCCCCCCTCTCTCTGTCCCCCCTCTCTCTGTCACCCCTCTCTCTGTACCCCTCTCTCTGTCCTCCTCTCTCTGTCCCCCCTCTCTCTGCCCCCCTCTCTCTGTCCCCCCTCTCTCTGTCTCCCCTCTCTCTGTCCCCCCTCTCTCTGTACCCCTCTCTCTGTCCTCCTCTCTCTGTATCCCCTCTCTCTGTCCCCCCTCTCTCTGTACCCCTCTCTCTGTCCTCCTCTCTCTGTATCCCCTCTCTCTGTCCCCCCTCTCTCTGTCCCCCTCTCTCTGTTCCCACCTCTCTCTGTGCCCCCTCTCTCTGTCCCCCCTCTCTCTGCCCCACTCTCTCTGTTCCCCCTCTCTCTCTGTCCCCCCCTCTCTCTGTTCCCCCTCTCTCTGTCCCTGCTCTCTCTACCCCCCCTCTCTCTGTACCCCCTCTCTCTGTCCCCCCTCTCTCTGCCCCCTCTCTCTGTGTACTCTCTCTCTCTCCCCGCTCTCTGACCCGCTCTCTGTCGCCCGCCCTCTCAGTCGCCCCTCTCTCTGTTGCCGTCTCTCTGTCCCCTCTCTCTCCCCCGCTCTCTAACCCCCTCTCTGTCGCCCTCTCTCTCTGCCCCCCTCGCTGTCCCCCTCTCTCTCTGTCCCCGTCTCTCTGCTCCCTCTCTCTCTCTGCCCCCATCTCTCTGCCCCCTCTCTCTCTGTCGCCCTCTCTCTGTCCCCATCTCTCTGTCCCCTCTCTCTCCCCCGCTCTCTAACCCCCGCTCTGTCGTCCTCTCTCTGCCCCCTCTCTCTCTGCCCCCCTCTCTGTCCCCCTCTCTCTCTGTCCCCCCCTCTCTCTGTTCCCCCTCTCTCTGTCCCCCCACTCTCTGCCCCTCCTCTCTGTCCACCTCTCTCTCTGTCCCCCCCTCTCTCTGTTCCCCCTCTCTCTGTCCCCCCTCTCTCTGCCCCTCCTCTCTGTCCCCCCCTCTCTGTCCCCCTCTCTCTGTGTACTCTCTCTCTCTCCCCGCTCTCTGATCCCCGCTCTGTCGCCCTCTCTCTGCCCCCTCTCTCTCTGTCCCCCTCTCTGTCCCCCTCTCTCTCTGTCCCCCTCTCTCTGTTCCCCCTCTCGCTGTCCCCCCTCTCTCTGCCCCTCCTCTCTGTCCCCCCCCTCTCTGTCCCCCTCTCTCTGTGTACTCTCTCTCTCTCCCCGCTCTCTGACCCCCTCTCTGTCGCCCGCTCTCTCTGTCGCCTCTCTCTCTGTTGCCGTCTCTCTGTCCCCCTCTCTCTGCCCCCTCTCCATCTCTGCCCCCTCTCTCTCTGACCCCTCTCTCTCTGCCCCCATCTCTCTGCCCCCTCTCTCTCTGTCGCCCTCTCTCTGTCCCCATCTCTCTGTCCCCTCTCTCTCCCCCGCTCTCTAACCCCCTCTCTGTCGCCCTCTCTCTGCCCCCTCTCTCTCTGCCCCCCTCTCTGTCCCCCTCTCTCTCTGTCCCCCCCCTCTCTCTCTATCACCCACTCTCTCCATCCGCCCACTCTCTGTCCTCCTCTCTCTGACCCACCCCTCTCTCTCCCACACTGTACACCTCTCTCTCTCTCTCTCTGCCCCCTCTCTCTGTCACCGTCTCTCTATCCCCCCTTCTCTCTGTCCCCCCTCTCTCTGTCCCCTCCTCTCTCTGTCCCCCCTCTCTCTGACCCCGTTTCTCTCTGTCCTCCTCTCTCTCTGTCCCCCTCTCTCTGTCTCCTCTTTCTGCCCACTTCTCTCTCTATCCCCCTCTCTCTCAATGACCCCCTCTCTCTGACCCCCTCTATCTACCCCTCTCTCTGTCCCCCTCTCTCTGTCGCCGTCTCTCTGTCCCCCTCTCTCTCTATCCCCTCTCCCTCTGTCCCCCACTCTCTGTCCCCTCTCTCTGTTCACCTCTCTCTCTGTCCCCCTCTCTCTGTCCCCCTCTCTCTGTCCCTCTCTCTGTCCCCCTCTCTCTGTCCTCCTCTCTCTGTACCCCCTCTCTCTGTCCCCCCTCTCTCTGTTCCCCCCTCTCTCTGTCCCCCCCTCTCTCTGTTCCCCCTCTCTCTGTTCCCCCTCTCTCTGTCCCCCCTCTCTCTGCCCCTTCTCTCTGTCCCCCCCTCTCTCTGTCCCCCTCTCTCTGTGTACTCTCACTCTCCCCGCTGTCTGACCCCCTCTCTGTCGCCCGCTCTCTCTGTCGCCCCTCTCTCTGTTGCCGCCTCTCTGTCCCCCTCTCTCTGCCCCCCTCTCTCTGCCCCCTCTCTCTCTGCCCCCTCTCTCTCTGCCCCCTCTCACTGCCCCCATCTCTCTGCCCCCATCTCTCTGTCCCCTCTCTCTCTGTCGCCCTCTCTCTGTCCCCATCTCTCTGTCCCCTCTCTCTGTCCCCTCTCTCTGTCCCCCTCTCTCTCTGTCCCCCTCTCTCTCTCTATCCCCAACTCTCTCCATCCGCCCACTCTCTGTCCCCCTCTCTCTGACCCCCCTCTCTCCCCCACACCTTACCCCTCTCTCTCTCCCTCTGCCCCCTCTCTCTGTCACCGTCTCTCTATCCCCCCTTCTCTCTGTCCCACCTTTCTCTGTTCACCCTCTCTTTGCCCCCCCTCTCTCTGTCCCCTCCTCTCTCTGTCCCCGCCCCTCTCTGACCCCTTCTCTCTCTGTCCTCCTCTCTCTCTGTCCCCCTCTCTCTGTCTCCTCTTTCGGCCCCCTTCTCTCTCTGTCCCCCTCTCTCTCACTGACCCCCTCTCTCTCTGACCCCCTCTATCTCCCCCACTCTCTGTCCCCCTCTCTCTGTCGCTGGCTCTCTGAGCCCCTCTCTTTCTGTCCCCTCTCTCTCTGTCCCCTCTATCTGTCCCCTCTCTCTGCTACGCTCTCTGACCTCCTCTCTCCCCCGCTCTCTGACCCCCTCTCTGTTGCCCTCTCTCTGCCCCCGCTCTCTCTGCCCCCCGACCCCCCTCTCTGTCCACCTCTCTCAGTTTCCCTCTCTCTGTTCTCCTCTCTCTATCCCCCTCTCTCTGTCCCTCTCACTCCTGTCCCCCTCACTCTGTCCCCTCTCTCCCCCACTCTTTGACCCCCTCTCTGTCCCCCTCTCTCTATCCCCCTCTCTCTATCCCCCTCTCTCTGCGCCCTCTCTCTCTCTCTCCCGCTCTCTGACCCCCTCTCTGTCACCCTTTCTCTCTGCCCCCTCTCTCTCTGCCCCACTCTCTCTGCCCCCCTCTCTGCCCCCCCACTCTCTGTACCCCTCTCTCTGTCTCCCTCTCTCTGCCCCCCTCTCTGTCACCGTCTCTGTATCCCCCCTTCTCTCTGTTCCTCCTTTCTGTGTTCCCCCTCTCTCTGTCCCCCTCTCTCTGTCCCCCTCTCTCTCTGTCCCCCTCTCTCTCTGTCCCCCTCTCTCTGTTGCCTCTTTCTGCCCCCTCTCACTCTCTGACCCCTCTCTCTCTGACCTCCTCTGTCTCTGACCACCTCTCTCTCTGCCCCTCTCTCTCTGTACCCTCTCTTTCTGTCCCCCTCTCTCTCTGTACCCTCTCTCTGTCCCCCTCTCTCTTTGTCGCGCTCTCTCTGTTCCACCCCTCTCTGTCGCCCTCTCTCTGTCCCCCCTCTCTCTGTCACCCTCTCTCTCTCTGTCCCCCTCTCTCTATCCCCTTCTCACTGTCCCCTCTCTCTCTCCAGCTCTCTGTCCCCCTCTCTCTCTGTACTTCTCTCTCTGTACCCCCTCTCTCTGTACCCCGTCTCTCTGTCCCCCTCTCTCTGCCCCCCTCTCTCTGTTCCCCCTCTCTCTGTCCCCCCTCTCTCTGCCCCTCCTCTCTGTCCCCCCTCTCTCTGTCCCCCTCGCTCTGTGTACTCTCTCTCTCCCCGCTGTCTGACCCCCTCTCTGTCGCCCGCGCTCTCTGTCGCCCCTCTCTCTGTTGCCGTCTCTCTGTCCCCCTCTCTCTGGCCCTTCTCTCTCTGCCCCCTCTCTCTCTGCCCCCTCTCTCTCTGCCCCCTCTCTCTGCCCCCCTCTCTCTCTGTCGCCCTCTCTCTCTCCCCCGCTCTTTGACCCCCTCTCTGTCACCCTCTCTCCCTGCCCCCTCTCTCTCTGTCCCCCTCTCTCTGCCCCCCTCTCTGCCCCCCCACTCTCTGTACCCCTCTCTCTGTCTCCCTCTCTCTGCCCCCCTCTCTGTCACCGTCTCTGTATCCCCCCCTTCTCTCTGTTCCTCCTTTCTGTGTTCCCCCTCTCTCTGTCCCCCTCTCTCTCTGTCCCCCTCTCTCTGTTGCCTCTTTCTGCCCCCTCTCACTCTCTGACCCCTCTCTCTCTGACCCCCTCTGTCTCTGACCACCTCTCTCTCTGCCCCTCTCTCTCTGTACTCTCTCTTTCTGTCCCCCTCTCTCTCTGTACCCTCTCTCTGTCCCCCTCTCTCTTTGTCGCGCTCTCTGTTCCACCCCTCTCTGTTCCCCCTCTCTCTGTTCCCCCTCTCTCTGTCCCCCTCTCTCTGTCCCCCTCGCTCTGTGTACTCTCTCTCTCCCCGCTGTCTGACCCCCTCTCTGTCGCCCGCGCTCTCTGTCGCCCCTCTCTCTGTTGCCGTCTCTCTGTCCCCCTCTCTCTGGCCCCTCTCTCTGCCCCCTCTCTCTCTGCCCCCTCTCTCTCTGCCCCCTCTCTCTGCCCCCATCTCTCTGCCCCCTCTCTCTCTGTCGCCCTCTCTCTCTCCCCCGCTCTTTGACCCCCTCTCTGTCACCCTCTCTCCCTGCCCCCTCTCTCTCTGTCCCCCTCTCTCTGTCCCCTCTCTCTCTCCCCCGCTCTTTGACCCCCTCTCTGTCACCCTCTCTCCCTGCCCCCTCTCTCTCTGTCCCCCTCTCTCTGTCCCCCTCTCTCTCTGCCCCCTCTCTCTCTGCCCCCCTCTGTCTGAACCCCGTCCCCGCCTCTGTCCCCCCTCTCTCAGTTCCCCTCTCTCTGTTCCCCTCTCTCTTTCCCCCTCACTCTGTCCCCCCTCACTCTGTCGCCCTCTCTCTGTCCCCTTCTGTCTGTCTCCCTCTCTCTATCCCCCTCTCTCTGTCCCCTCTCTTTCTCCCCCGCTCTTTGACCCCCTCTCTGTCGCCCTCTCTCTCTGTCCCCTCCCTCTGTCCCCCTCTCACAGGCCCCTCTCTCTCCCGCTCTCTGACCACCTCTCTTGTCACCCCCTCTCTCTGCCCCCTCTCTCTCTGAACCCCTCTCTCTGTCCCCCTCTCTCTGTCCCCTCTCTCTCCCCCGCTCTCTGACCCCCCTCTCTGTTGCCCTCTTTCTGCCCCCTATCTCTCTGCCCCCCTCTCTGTCCCCCCTCTCTCTGTCCCCCCCTCTCTCTCTGTCCCCCTCTCTCTATCCCCTTCTCACTGTTCCCTCTCTCTCTCCCGCTCTCTGTACCCCTCTCTCTGTCCTCCTCTCTCTGTATCCTTTCTCTCTGTTCCCCCCTCTCTCTGCCCCCCCCTCTCTCTGCCCCCCTCTCTCTGTTCCCCCTCTCTCTGTCTCCCCTCTCTCTGTCCCCCCTCTCTCTGTACCCCTCTCTCTGTCCTCCTCTCTCTGTATCCCCTCTCTCTGTCCCCCCTCTCTCTGTGCCCCCCTCTCTCTGTGCCCCCTCTCTCTGTCCCCTCTCTCTCTCTCACCCCCTCTCTGTCCCCCCTCTCTCTGTCCCCCCTCTCTCTCTGTCCCTCTCTCTCTATCCCCTTCTCACTGTTCCCTCTCTCTCCCGCTCTCTGTACCCCTCTCTCTGTCCTCCTCTCTCTGTATCCCCTCTCTCTGTTCCCCCCTCTCTCTGTCCCCCCTTCTCTGTCCCCCCTCTCTCTGATCCCCCTCTCTCTGTGCCCCCTCTCTCTGACCCCCCTCTCTCTGCCCCCTCTCTCTGTTCCCCCTCTCTCTGTCCCCCCTCTCTCTGCCCCTACTCTCTGTCCCCCCTTCTCTCTGTTCCCCCTCTCTCTTACCCCGCTCTCTCTGCCCCCCCCTCTCTGTTCCCCCTCTCTCTGTCCCCCCTCTCTCGCTGTCGCCCTCTCTCTGTCGCCCTCTCTCTGACCCCCTCTCTCACACCCGCCTCTCCCTGTACCACCTCACTGTCCCCCTCTCTCGCTGTCGCCCCTCTCTCTGTCCCACTCTCTCTGTCCCACTCTCTCTATCCCCCTCTCTCTGTCCCCTCTCTCTCTCCCCCGCTCTTTGACCCCCTCTCTGTCACCCTCTCTCTGTCCCCCTCTCTCTCTGACCCTCTCTCTCTGCCCCAATCTGTCTGAACCCCGTCCCCGTCTCTGTCCCCCTCTCTCTCTGACCCCCTCTCTCTCTGTCACCCCTCTCTCAGTTCTCCTCTCTCTGTTCCCTTCTCTCTGTCCCGCTCACTCTGTCCCCCCTCACTCTGTCGCCCTCTCTCTGTCCCCTTCTCTCTGTCTCCCACTCTCTATCCCCCTCTCTCTGCCCCCTCTCTCTCTCTGCCCCCATCTCTCTGCCCCCTCTCTCTCTGTTGCCCTCTCTCTGTCCCCATCTCTCTGTCCCCTCTCTCTCCCCCGCTCTCTAACCCCCGCTCTGTCGCCCTCTCTCTGCCCCCTCTCTCTCTGCCCCCCTCTCTGTCCCCCTCTCTCTCTGTCCCCCCTCTCTCTGTTCCCCCTCTCTCTGCCCCTCCTCTCTGTCCCCCCTTCTCTCTGTTCCCCCTCTCTCTTACCCCGCTCTCTCTGCCCCCCCCTCTCTGTTCCCCCTCTCTCTGTCCCCCCTCTCTCGCTGTCGCCCTCTCTCTGTCGCCCTCTCTCTGACCCCCTCTCTCACACCCGCCTCTCCCTGTACCACCTCACTGTCCCCCTCTCTCGCTGTCGCCCCTCTCTCTGTCCCACTCTCTCTGTCCCACTCTCTCTATCCCCCTCTCTCTGTCCCCTCTCTCTCTCCCCCGCTCTTTGACCCCCTCTCTGTCACCCTCTCTCTGTCCCCCTCTCTCTCTGACCCTCTCTCTCTGCCCCAATCTGTCTGAACCCCGTCCCCGTCTCTGTCCCCCTCTCTCTCTGACCCCCTCTCTCTCTGTCACCCCTCTCTCAGTTCTCCTCTCTCTGTTCCCTTCTCTCTGTCCCCCTCACTCTGTCCCCCCTCACTCTGTCGCCCTCTCTCTGTCCCCTTCTCTCTGTCTCCCACTCTCTATCCCCCTCTCTCTGCCCCCTCTCTCTCTCTGCCCCCATCTCTCTGCCCCCTCTCTCTCTGTTGCCCTCTCTCTGTCCCCATCTCTCTGTCCCCTCTCTCGCCCCCGCTCTCTAACCCCCGCTCTGTCGCCCTCTCTCTGCCCCCTCTCTCTCTGCCCCCCTCTCTGTCCCCCTCTCTCTCTGTCCCCCCTCTCTCTGTTCCCCCTCTCTCTGTTCCCCCTCTCGCTGTCCCCCCTCTCTCTGCCCCTCCTCTCTGTCCCCCCTCTCTCTGTTCCCCCTCTCTCTGTGTACTCTCTCTCTCTCCCCGCTCTCTGACCCCCTCTCTGTCGCCCGCTCTCTCTGTCGCCCCTCTCTCTGTTGCCGTCTCTCTGTCCCCCTCTCTCTGCCCCCTCTCCATCTCTGCCCCCTCTCTCTCTGACCCCTCTCTCTCTGCCCCCTCTCTCTCTGTCGCCCTCTCTCTGTCCCCATCTCTCTGTCCCCTCTCTCTCCCCCGCTCTCTAACCCCCTCTGTGTCGCCCTCTCTCTGCCCCCTCTCTCTCTGCCCCCCTCTCTGTCCCCCTCTCTCTCTGTCCCCCTCTCTCTCTCTATCCCCCACTCTCTCCATCCGCCCACTCTCTGTCCCCCTCTATCTGACCCACCCCTCTCTCTCCCACACTGTACCCCTCTCTCTCTCCCTCTGCCCCCTCTCTCTGTCACCGTCTCTCTATCCCCCCTTCTCTCTATCCCACCTTTCTCTGTTCCCCTTCTCTTTGCCCCCGTCTCTCTGTCCCCTCCTCTCTCTGTCCCCCCTCTCTCTGACCCCGTTTCTCTCTGTCCTCCTCTCTCTCTGTCCCCCTCTCTCTGTCTCCTCTTTCTGCCCACTTCTCTCTCTTTCCCCCTCTCTCTCAATGACCCCTTCTCTCTCTGCCCCCTCTCTCTCTGTCACCCTCTCTCTGTCCCCATCTCTCTGTCCCCTCTCTCTCCACCGCTCTCTAACCCCCTCTCTGCCCCCTCTCTCTGTCACCGTCTCTCTATCCCCCCTTCTCTCTGTCCCACCTTTCTCTGTTCCCCCTCTCTTTGCCCCCCCTCTCTCTGTCCCCTCCTCTCTCTGTCCCCCCTCTCTCTGACCCCGTTTCTCTCTGTCCTCCTCTCTCTCTGTCCCCCTCTCTCTGTCTCCTCTTTCTGCCCACTTCTCTCTCTTTCCCCCTCTCTCTCAATGACCCCTTCTCTCTCTGACCCCCTCTATCTCCCCCTCTCTCTCTGTCCCCTCTCTCTCTGTCCCCCTCTATCTGTCCCCTCTCTCTCCCACGCTCTCTGATCCTCTCTCTCCCCCGCGCTCTGACCCCCTCTCTGTTGCCCTCTCTCTGCCCACTCTCTCTCTGTCCCCCTCTCTCTGTCCCCACCTTCTCTCTGTCCCCCCTCTCTCTGCCACCCCCCCTCTCTGTCCCCCTCTCCCTCTGTCCCCCTCTCTCTGTCCCCTCTCTCTGTTCACCTCTCTCTCTGTCCCTCTCTCTGTCCCCCCTCTCTCTGTTCCCCCTCTCTCTGTCCCCCCTCTCTCTGCCCCCCCTCTCTGTTCCCCCTCTCTCTGTTCCCCCTCTCTCTGTCCCCCTCTCTCTGTCCCCCTCTCTCTGTTCCCCCTCTCTCTGTCCCCTCTCTCTCTGCCCCCCCTCTCTCTGTTCCCCCTCTCTCTGTTCCCCCTCTCTCTGTTCCCCCTCTCTCTGTCCCCCCTCTCTCTGCCCCCCCTCTCTGTCCCCCTCTCTCTGTCCCCCTCTCTCTGTGTACTCTCTCTCTCCCCGCTGTCTGTCCCCCTCTCTGTCGCCCGCTCTCTCTGTCGCCCCTCTCTCTGTTGCCGCCTCTCTGTCCCCCTCTCTCTGCCCCCTCTCTCTCTGCCCCCTCTCTCTCTGCCCCCTCTCTCTCTGCCCCCTCTCACTGCCCCCATCTCTCTGCCCCCTCTCTCTCCCCCGCTCTCTAACCCGCTCTCTGTCGCCCTCTCTCTGCCCCCTCTCTCTGCCCCCCTCTCTGTCCCCCTCTCTCTCTCTATCCCCAACTCTCTCCATCCGCCCACTCTCTGTCCCCCTCTCTCTGACCCCCCCTCTCTCTGACCCCGTTTCTCTCTGCCCTCCTCTCTCTCTGTCCCCCTCTCTCTGTCTCCTCTTTCTGCCCACTTCTCTCTCTTTCCCCCTCTCTCTCAATGACCCCCTCTCTCTCTGACGCCGTCTCTCTGTCCCCCTCTCTCTCTGTCCCCTCTCTCTCTGTCCCCCTCTATCTGTCCCCTCTCTCTCCCACGCTCTCTGATCCTCTCTCTCCCCCGCGCTCTGACCCCCTCGCTGTTGCCCTCTCTCTGCCCACTCTCTCTCTGTCCCCCTCTCTCTGTCCCCCCTTCTCTCTGTCCCCCCTCTCTCGGTCCCCCCCTCTCTGTCCCCCTCTCCCTCTGTCCCCCTCTCTCTGTCCCCTCTCTCTGTTCACCTCTCTCTCTATCCCTCTCTTTGTCCCCCTCTCTCTCTGTCCCCCTCTCTCTCTGTCCCCCTCTCTCTGTCCCCCTCTCTCTGTCCCCCCTCTCTCTGTCCCCCCTCTCTCTGTCCCCCCTCTCTCTGTTCCCCCCTCTCTCTGTCCCCCCTCTCTCTGTTCCCCCTCTCTCTGTCCCCCCTCTCTCTGCCCCTCCTCTCTGTCCCCCCCTCTCTCTGTCCCCCTCTCTCTGTGTACTCTCTCTCTCCCCGCTGTCTGTCCCCCTCTCTGTCGCCCGCTCTCTCTGTCGCCCCTCTCTCTGTTGCCGTCTCTCTGTCCCCCTCTCTCTGCCCCCTCTCCATCTCTGCCCCCTCTCTCTCTGACCCCTCTCTCTCTGCCCCCTCTCTCTCTGTCGCCCTCTCTCTGTCCCCATCTCTCTGTCCCCTCTCTCTCCACCGCTCTCTAACCCCCTCTCTGTCGCCCTCTCTCTGCCCCCTCTCTCTCTGCCCCCCTCTCTGTCCCCCTCTCTCTCTGTCCCCCTCCCTCTCTCTATCCCCCACTCTCTCCATCCGCCCACTCTCTGTCCCCCTCTCTCTGACCCACCCCTCTCTCTCCCACACTGTACCCCTCTCTCTCTCCCTCTGCCCCCTCTCTCTGTCACCGTCTCTCTATCCCCCCTTCTCTCTGTCCCACCTTTCTCTGTTCCCCCTCTCTTTGCCCCCCCTCTCTCTGTCCCCTCCTCTCTCTGTCCCCCCCTCTCTCTGTCCCCCCTCTCTCTGACCCCGTTTCTCTCTGTCCTCCTCTCTCTCTGTCCCCCTCTCTCTGTCTCCTCTTTCTGCCCACTTCTCTCTCTTTCCCCCTCTCTCTCTCAATGACCCCCTCTCTCTCTCACCCCCTCTATCTCCCCCTCTCTCTGTCCCCCTCTCTCTGTCGCCGTCTCTCTGTCCCCCTCTCTCTCTGTCCCCTCTCTCTCTGTCCCCCTCTATCTGGCCCCTCTCTCTCCCACGCTCTCTGATCCTCTCTCTCCCCCGCGCTCTGAACCCCTCTCTGTTGCCCTCTCTCTGCCCACTCTCTCTCTGTCCCCCTCTCTCTGCCCCCCCTTCTCTCTGTCCCCCCTCTCTCTGCCCCCCCTCTCTGTCCCCCTCTCCCTCTGTCCCCCTCTCTCTGTCCCCTCTCTCTGTTCACCTCTCTATCTGTCCCTCTCTTTGTCCCCCTCTCTCTCTGTCCCCCTCTGTCTGTCCCCCTCTCTCTGTCCCTCTCTCTGTCCCCCTCACTCTCTGTCCTCCTCTCTCTGTCCCCCCTCTCTCTGTACCCCCCTCTCTCTGTCCCCCCTCTCTCTGTTCCCCCTCTCTCTGTTCCCCCTCTCTCTGTCCCCCCTCTCTCTGCCCCTCCTCTCTGTCCCCCCCTCTCTCTGTCCCCCTCTCTCTGTGTACTCTCTCTCTCCCCGCTGTCTGTCGCCCTCTCTGTCGCCCGCTCTCTCTGTCGCCCCTCTCTCTGTTGCCGCCTCTCTGTCCCCCTCTCTCTGCCCCCTCTCTCTCTGCCCCCTCTCTCTCTGCCCCCTCTCACTGCCCCCATCTCTCTGCCCCCTCTCTCTCCCCCGCTCTCTAACCCCCTCTCTGTCGCCCTCTCTCTGCCCCCTCTCTCTGCCCCCCTCTCTGTCCCCCTCTCTCTCTGTCCCCCTCTCTCTCTCTATCCCCAACTCTCTCCATCCGCCCACTCTCTGTCCCCCTCTCTCTGACCCCCCCTCTCTCTGACCCCGTTTCTCTCTGTCCTCCTCTATCTCTGTCCCCCTCTCTCTGTCTCCTCTTTCTGCCCACTTCTCTCTCTTTCCCCCTCTCTCTCAATGACCCCCTCTCTCTCTGACCCCCTCTATCTCCCCCTCTCTCTGTCCCCCTCTCTCTGTCGCCGTCTCTCTGTCCCCCTCTCTCTCTGTCCCCTCTCTCTCTGTCCCCCTCTATCTGTCCCCTCTCTCACCCACGCTCTCTGATCCTCTCTCTCCCCCGCGCTCTGACCCCCTCTCTGTTGCCCTCTCTTTGCCCACTCTCTCTCTGTCCCCTCTCTCTGTCCCCCCCTTCTCTCTGTCCGCCCTCTCTCTGCCCCCCCTCTCTGTCCCCCTCTCCCTCTGTCCCCCTCTCTCTGTCCCCTCTCTCTGTTCACCTCTCTCTCTATCCCTCTCTTTGTCCCCCTCTCTCTCTGTCCCCCTCTGTCTGTCCCCCTCTCTCTGTCCCTCTCTCTGTCCCCCTCTCTCTCTGTCCTCCTCTCGCTGTACCCCCTCTCTCTGTCCCCCCTCTCTCTGTTCTCCCCTCTCTCTGTCCCCCTCTCTCTGTTCCCCCTCTCTCTGTTCCCCCTCTCTCTGTCCCCCCTCTCTCTGCCCCTCCTCTCTGTCCCCCCCTCTCTCTGTCCCCCTCTCTCTGTGTACTCTCTCTCTCCCCGCTGTCTGTCCCCCTCTCTGTCGCCCGCTCTCTCTGTCGCCCCTCTCTCTGTTGCCGCCTCTCTGTCCCCCTCTCTCTGCCCCCTCTCTCTCTGCCCCCTCTCTCTCTGCCCCCTCTCTCTCTGCCCCCTCTCACTGCCCCCCTCTCTGTCCCCCTCTCTCTCTGCCCCCTCTCTCTCTCTATCCCCAACTCTCTCCATCCGCCCACTCTCTGTCCCCCTCTCTCTGACCCCCCTCTCTCCCCCACACTGTACCCCTCTCTCTCTCCCTCTGCCCCCTCTCTCTGTCACCGTCTCTCTATCCCCCCTTCTCTCTGTCCCACCTTTCTCTGTTCACCCTCTCTTTGCCCCCCCCCCCTCTCTGTCCCCCCCTCTCTCTGCCCCCCCCCCCCCTCTCTGACCCCTTCTCTCTCTGTCCTCCTCTCTCTCTGTCCCCCTCTCTCTGTCTCCTCTTTCGGCCCCCTTCTCTCTCTGTCCCCCTCTCTCTCTGACCCCCCCTCTCTCTGTCCCCCTCTCTCTGTCGCCTTCTCTCTCTGTCCCCCTCTCTCTGTTGCCTCTTTCTGCCCCCTCTCACTCTCTGACCCCTCTCTCTCTGACCCCCTCTGTCTCTGACCACCTCTCTCTCTGACCCTCTCTCTCTGTACCCTCTCTTTCTGTCCCCCTCTCTCTCTGTACCCTCTCTCTGTCCCCCTCTCTCTTTGTCCCGCTCTCTCTGTTCCACCTCTCTCTGACCCCCCTCTCTCTGTCCCACTCTCTCTGTCCCACTCTCTCTGTCCCACTCTCTCTCTCTGTCCCCCTCTCTCTCTCTGTCTCTCTCTCTCTACACCTCTCTCTCTCTGTCCCCTCTCTCTCTGTCCCCTCTCTCTCTGTCTCCCTCGCTCTCTGTCTCCCCCACTCTGTCCCCCTCTGTCTGTCGCCCTCTCTCTGACCCCCTCTTTCCCAACCGCCTCTCTCTCTCTCCCGCTGTCTGTCCCCCTCTCTCTGCCCCTCTCTCTCTGTTCCCCATTCTCTGTTCCCCCTCTCTCTGTTCCCCCTCTCTCTGTCGCCCTCTCTCTGACCCCCACTCTCTCTGTCCCCCCCTCTCTCTCTCTGACCCCCTCTATCTCCCCCGCTCTCTGTCCCCCCGCTCTCTGTCCCCCCTCTCTCTGTCCCCCCTCTCTCGCTGTCGCCCTCTCTCTGTCGCCCTCTCTCTGACCCCCTCTCTCACACCCGCCTCTCCCTGTACCACCTCACTGTCCCCCTCTCTCGCTTCGCCCCTCTCTCTGTCCCACTCTCTCTGTCCCACTCTCTCTATCCCCCTCTCTCTGTCCCCTCTCTCTCTCCCCCGCTCTCTGACCCCCCCTCTCTGTTGCCCTCTTTCTGCCTCCTATCTCTCTGCCCCCCTCTCTGTCCCCCTTCTCTCTGTCCCCCTCTCTCTCTCTCTGTCACCCTCTCTCTCTCTGTCCCCCTCTCTCTATCCCCTTCTCACTGTTCCCTCTCTCTCTCCCGCTCTCTGTACCCCTTTCTCTGTCCTCCTCTCTCTGTTACCCCTCTCTCTGTCCCCGCTCTCTCTGCCCCCCTCTCTCTGTCCCCCCTCTCTCTGCCCCTCCTCTCTCTGTGTACTCTCTCTCTCACCGCTCTCTGACCCCCTCTCTGTCGCCCGCTCTCTCTGTCGCCCCTCTCTCTGTTGCCGTCTCTCTGTCCCCCTCTCTCTGCCCCCTCTCTCTCTGCCCCCTCTCTCTCTGCCCCCTCTCTCTCTGCCCCCATCTCTCTGCCCCCTCTCTCTCTGTCGCCCTCTCTCTCTGTACCCCCTCTCTCTGTCCCCCTCTCTCTGTCCCCCTCTCTCTGTCCCCCTCTCTCTCTGTCTCCCTCTCTCTGTCCCCCTCTCTCTCTGTCCCCATCTCTTTTTGTCCCCCTCTCACTCTGTTCTCCTTCTCTCTGTCCCTCCTCTCTCTGCCCCCACTCTGTCACCATCTCTCTGTCCCCTCTACCTCTGTTCCCTCTCGCTCTGTCCCCCTCTCTCTGCACCCCCACTCTGGTCCCCCCCCCCTCCCCCCTCTGTCCTCTCTCTCTCTGTCCCCTCTCTCTCTGTCCCCTCTCTCTCTATCCCTCTCTCTCTGTCCTCCTCTCGCTGTACCCCCTCTCTCTGTCCCCCCTCTCTCTGTTCTCCCCTCTCTCTGTCCCCCCTCTCTCTGTTCCCCCTCTCTCTGTTCCCCCTCTCTCTGTCCCCCCTCTCTCTGCCCCTCCTCTCTGTCCCCCCCTCTCTCTGTCCCCCTCTCTCTGTGTACTCTCTCTCTCCCCGCTGTCTGTCCCCCTCTCTGTCGCCCGCTCTCTCTGTCGCCCCTCTCTCTGTTGCCGCCTCTCTGTCCCCCTCTCTCTGCCCCCTCTCTCTCTGCCCCCTCTCTCTCTGCCCCCTCTCTCTCTGCCCCCTCTCACTGCCCCTATCTCTCTGCCTCCTCTCTCTCCCCCGCTCTCTAACCCCCTCTCTGTCGCCCTCTCTCTGCCCCCTCTCTCTGCCCCCTCTCTCTCTGCCCCCTCTCACTGCCCCCATCTCTCTGCCCCCTCTCTCTCCCCCGCTCTCTAACCCCCTCTCTGTCGCCCTCTCTCTGCCCCCTCTCTCTGCCCCCCTCTCTGTCCCCCTCTCTCTCTGCCCCCTCTCTCTCTCTATCCCCAACTCTCTCCATCCGCCCACTCTCTGTCCCCCTCTCTCTGACCCCCCTCTCTCCCCCACACTGTACCCCTCTCTCTCTCCCTCTGCCCCCTCTCTCTGTCACCGTCTCTCTATCCCCCCTTCTCTCTGTCCCACCTTTCTCTGTTCACCCTCTCTTTGCCCCCCCCCCTCTCTGTCCCCCCCTCTCTCTGCCCCCCCCCCTCTCTGACCCCTTCTCTCTCTGTCCTCCTCTCTCTCTGTCCCCCTCTCTCTGTCTCCTCTTTCGGCCCCCTTCTCTCTCTGTCCCCCTCTCTCTCTGACCCCCCCTCTCTCTGTCCCCCTCTCTCTGTCGCCTTCTCTCTCTGTCCCCCTCTCTCTGTTGCCTCTTTCTGCCCCCTCTCACTCTCTGACCCCTCTCTCTCTGACCCCCTCTGTCTCTGACCACCTCTCTCTCTGACCCTCTCTCTCTGTACCCTCTCTTTCTGTCCCCCTCTCTCTCTGTACCCTCTCTCTGTCCCCCTCTCTCTTTGTCCCGCTCTCTCTGTTCCACCTCTCTCTGACCCCCCTCTCTCTGTCCCACTCTCTCTGTCCCACTCTCTCTGTCCCACTCTCTCTCTCTGTCCCCCTCTCTCTCTCTGTCTCTCTCTCTCTACACCTCTCTCTCTCTGTCCCCTCTCTCTCTGTCCCCTCTCTCTCTGTCTCCCTCGCTCTCTGTCTCCCCCACTCTGTCCCCCTCTGTCTGTCGCCCTCTCTCTGACCCCCTCTTTCCCAACCGCCTCTCTCTCTCTCCCGCTGTCTGTCCCCCTCTCTCTGCCCCTCTCTCTCTGTTCCCCATTCTCTGTTCCCCCTCTCTCTGTTCCCCCTCTCTCTGTCGCCCTCTCTCTGACCCCCACTCTCTCTGTCCCCCCCTCTCTCTCTCTGACCCCCTCTATCTCCCCCGCTCTCTGTCCCCCCGCTCTCTGTCCCCCCTCTCTCTGTCCCCCCTCTCTCGCTGTCGCCCTCTCTCTGTCGCCCTCTCTCTGACCCCCTCTCTCACACCCGCCTCTCCCTGTACCACCTCACTGTCCCCCTCTCTCGCTTCGCCCCTCTCTCTGTCCCACTCTCTCTGTCCCACTCTCTCTATCCCCCTCTCTGTCCCCTCTCTCTCTCCCCCGCTCTTTGACCCCCTCTCTGTCACCCTCTCTCTGTCCCCCTCTCTCCCTGCCCCCTCTCTCTCTGTCCCCCTCTCTCTCTCCCCTCTCACTCTGCCCCCTCTCTCTCTGCTCCCCTCTGTCTGAACCCCGTCCCCGTCTCTGTCCCCCTCTCTCTCTGTTCCCCTCTCTCTGTTCCCCTCTCTCTGTTCCCCTCTCTCTGTCCCCCTCACTCTGTCCCCCCTCACTCTGTCGCCCTCTCTCTGTCCCCTTCTCTCTGTCTCCCTCTCTCTACCCCCCTCTCTCTGTCCCCTCTCTTTCTCCCCCACTCTTTGACCCCCTCACTGTCGCCCTCTCTCTCTGCCCCCTCTCTCTCTGCCCCCCTCTCTCTGTCCCCCTCTCACAGGCCCCTCTCTCTCCCGCTCTCTGACCACCTCTCTTGTCACCCCCTCTCTCTGCCCTCTCTCTCTGCCCCCTCTCTCTCTGCCCCCTCTCTCTGCCCCCTCTCTCTGCCCCCCTCTCTCTGTCCCCCTCTCTCTGTCCCCTCTCTCTCTCCCCCGCTCTCTGACCCCCCCTCTCTGTTGCCCTCTTTCTGCCTCCTATCTCTCTGCCCCCCTCTCTGTCCCCCTTCTCTCTGTCCCCCTCTCTCTCTCTCTGTCACCCTCTCTCTCTCTGTCCCCCTCTCTCTATCCCCTTCTCACTGTTCCCTCTCTCTCTCCCGCTCTCTGTACCCCTTTCTCTGTCCTCCTCTCTCTGTTACCCCTCTCTCTGTCCCCGCTCTCTCTGCCCCCCTCTCTCTGTCCCCCCTCTCTCTGCCCCTCCTCTCTCTGTGTACTCTCTCTCTCACCGCTCTCTGACCCCCTCTCTGTCGCCCGCTCTCTCTGTCGCCCCTCTCTCTGTTGCCGTCTCTCTGTCCCCCTCTCTCTGCCCCCTCTCTCTCTGCCCCCTCTCTCTCTGCCCCCTCTCTCTCTGCCCCCATCTCTCTGCCCCCTCTCTCTCTGTCGCCCTCTCTCTCTGTACCCCCTCTCTCTGTCCCCCTCTCTCTGTCCCCCTCTCTCTGTCCCCCTCTCTCTCTGTCTCCCTCTCTCTGTCCCCCTCTCTCTCTGTCCCCATCTCTTTTTGTCCCCCTCTCACTCTGTTCTCCTTCTCTCTGTCCCTCCTCTCTCTGCCCCCACTCTGTCACCATCTCTCTGTCCCCTCTACCTCTGTTCCCTCTCGCTCTGTCCCCCTCTCTCTGCACCCCCACTCTGGTCCCCCCCCCCCTCCCCCCTCTGTCCTCTCTCTCTCTGTCCCCTCTCTCTCTGTCCCCTCTCTCTCTATCCCTCTCTCTCTGACCCCCTCTCTCTGCCCCCTCGCTCTGTTCCCCGCTCTCTGTTCCCCCACCTCTATCGCCCTCTCTCTGTACCCCCCCTCTGTCACCGTCTCTCTGCCCCCTCTCTGTCACAGTTTCTCTGTCCCCCCTCTCTCTGTCCAGCTCGTCCCCCCCTCTCTCTGTTCCCCGCTCACTGTCCCCTCTCAGTCACCGTCTCTCTGTTCGCCCCCTCCGTCCCCCCTCTCTCTGTCCCCCACTTCACTGTCTCCTCTCTTTGTTGGCCTCTCTCTGCCCCGTCTCTCTGCCCCTTCTCTCTCTGCCCCCCCTCTTTCTGCCCCATCTCTCTGTTCCCTCTCTGGTCCCCCCCTCTGCCCCCCTCTCTGTTCCCCTCTCTCTCTGTACCCCCTCTCTGTCTGACCCCTCTCTCTCTGACCCCCTCTCTCTCTGACCCCCTCTCTCTCTCTGTACCCCCTCTCTCTGACCCCATCTCTCTCTGTCCCCCCCTCTGTCCCCCCCTCTCTGTCCCCCCTCTCTGTCTCCCTCTCTCTGTCCCCTCTCTCTGTCACCGTCTCTCTATCCCCCCTTCTCTCTGTCCCACCTTTCTCTGTTCCCCTCTCTTTGTCCCTCCCTCTCTCTGCCCCATCTCTCTCTGACCCCCCTCTCTCTCTGACCCCCTCTATCTTCCCCGCTCTCTGCCCCCCTCTCTCTGTTCCCCTCTCTCGCTGTCGCCCCTCTCTCTGTCCCACTCTCTCTGTCCCACTCTCTCTGCCCCCCGACCCCTCTCTCTGGCCCCTCTCTCTCTGTTCCCCTCTCTCTGTCCCCCTCTCTCTGTCCCCTCTCTCTCTCCCCTGCTCTTTGACTCCCCTCTGTCTCCCTCTCTCTCTCTGTCCCCTCTCTCTGTCCCCCTCTCTCTATCCCCATCTCACTGTCCCCTCTCTCTCTCCCCGCTCTCTGACCCCCTCTCTGTCGCCCGCTCTCTCTGTCCCTCTCTCTCTCTCTGTCCCCACTCTCTCCATCTCCCCACTCTCTGTCCCCCTCTGTCCCCTCTCTCTCCCACCCGCATCTCTCTATCCCTCCTCTTTGTCCCCCTCTCTCTCTGTCCCCCACTCTCTCAGTCCCGCTCTCTCTGTTCCCCCATCTCTGTCCCCCTCTCTCTCCCACCCGCCTCTCTCTGTCTCCCCCTCTCTCTGTCCTCCCTCTCTCTGTCCACCCCCTCTCTGTCCCCCTCTCTCTCTGTCCCCCTCTCTCTCTGTCCCCCTCTCTCTGTCCCCTCTATCTCTCCCTGTCTCTCTGCCCTCTCTCTGACCCCCACTCTCTCCATCCCCCCACTCTCTGTACCCCTCTCTCTGTTCCCACTCTCTGACCCCCTCTATCTCCCCAACTCCCTGTCACCCTCTCTCTGCCCCCCTCTCTTTCCCCTCTCTCTCTGCCCCCATCTCTCTGTCCTCTCTCTGTCCCTCTCTCTCTGCCGCCCTCACTCTGTCCCCCTCTGTCTGCCTCCCTCTGTCTGCCCCCATCGCTCTCTGCCCCTCTCTCTCTATCTCCCCCACTCTCTGTTCCCCCTCTCTCTCTGCCCCTCCCTCTCTGCCCCCCCTGTCTCTGGCCTCCTCTCTCTTTGGCCCCCTCTCTCTCTGGCCCCCTTTATCTCCCCCTCTCTCTGATCCCTCTCTCTGTCGCCGTCTCTCTGTCCCCCTCTCTCTCTGTCCCCTCTCTCTCTGTCCCCCTCTATATGTCCCCTTTCTCTCCCACGCTCTCTGATCCCCTCACTCCCCCGCGCTCTGACCCCCTCTCTGTTGCCCTCTCTCTGCCCCCGCTCTCTCTGCCCCCCAACACCTCTCTCTGTCCCCCTCTCTCTGTTTCCCTCTCTCTGTTCTCCTCTCTCTGTCCCCCTCTCTCTGTCCCCCCCTCTCTCTGTCCCCCTCTCTCTGTCCCCTCCCTCTCTGTCCCCCTCTCTCTCTTCCCGCTCTCTAACCCCCATCTCTCTGCCCACTCTCTCGCTGTCGCCCCTCTCTCTGTCCCACTCTCTGTGTCCCACTCTCTCTGCCCCCCCGACCCCTCTCTCTGTCCCCTCTCTCTCCCGCTCTTTGACCCCCTCTCTGTGACCCTCTCTCCCTGCCCCCTCTCTCTCTGCCCCCCTCTCTCTGTCCCCCTCACTCTATCCCTCACTCACTTCCCCCCCCATCTCTCTCTCCCGCTCTCTGACCCCCTCTCTGTCACCCTTTCTCTCTGCGCCCTCTCTCTCTGTCCCCACTCTCTCTGCCCCCCCACTCTCTGCCCCCCGCTCTCTGACCCCCTCTCTGTGCCCTCTCTCTGCCCCCTCTCTCTCTGCCCCCTCTATCTCTGCCCCCACTCTCTCTGCCGCCCTCTCTGCCCCCCACTCTCTGTTCCCCTCTCTCTGACCCCCTCTCTCTCCCCCACTCTGTACCCCTCTCTCTGTCTCCCTCTCTCTGCCCCCCTCTCTGTCACCGTCTTTCTATCCCCCTTCTCTCTGTTCCCCCTTTCTCTGTTCCCCCTCTCTCTTTCCCCCCCTCTCTCTGTCCCCCCTCTCTCTGTCCCCCCCTCTCTCTTCCCCCCTCTCTCTCTGACCCCCTCTATCTCCCCCACTCTCTGTCCCCCGCTCTCTGTTGCCCTCTCTCTGACCCCCACTCTCTCTGTCCCCCTCTATCTCTCTGACCCCCTCTTTCTCCCCCGCTCCCTGTCCCCCCTCTCTCTGTTACCCTCTTTCGCTGTCGCCCTCTCTCTGTCGCCCTCTCTCTGACCCCCACTCTCTCACACCCGCCTGTCCCTGTACCACCTCACTGTCCCCCTCTCTCTCTCTCCCCTCTCTCACTGTCCCCCTCTCTCTGTCCCCTCTCTCTCTCCCACGCTCTCTGACCCCCTCTCTGTTGCCCTGTCTCTGCCCCCACTCTCTCTGCCCCTGACCCCTCTCTCTGTCCCCCTCTCTCTCTCTGTCCCACTCTCTCTGTCTCCCTCTCTCTGCCCCCCCTGTCACCGTCTCTCTATCCCCCCTTCTCTCTGTTCCCCCTTTCTCTGTTCCCCCTCTCTCTGTCCCCGTCTCTCTGTTCCCCACTCTCTCTGCCCCCCCTGCCCCCCTCTCTCTCTCTGCCCTCTCTCTCTGTCCTCCTCTCTCTCTGTCCCCCTCTCTCTCTGCCCCTCTGTCTCTGACCCCCTCTGTCTCTGACCCCGTCTCTCTCTGCCCCCTCTCTCTGCACCCTCTCTTTCTGCACCCACTCTCTCTGTAACCTCTCTCTGTCCCCCTCTCTCTCTGTACCCTCTCTCTCTGTCCCCCTCTCTCTGTCCCCCTCTCTCTTTGTCCCGCTCTCTCTGTTCCACCCCTCTCTGTCGCCCTCTCTTTAACCCCCCTCTCTCTGTCCCACTCTCTCTGTCCCCCTCTCTCTCTCTGTCCCCCTCTCTCTCTCTGTCCCCCCCTCTCTCTCTGTCCCCTCTCTCTCTGTCCCCTCTCTCTCTCTGTCCCCCCTCTCTCTCTGTCCCCTCTCTCTCTGTCCCCTCTCTCTCTGTCTCCTTCTCTCTCTGTCTCCCTCGCTCTCTGTCTCCCTCTTTCTGCCCCTTCTCTCTCTGTCCCACTCACTCTCTGTCCCCCTCTCTCTATCCCCCTCTCACAGTCCCCTCTCTCTCCCGCTCTCTGACCCCCTCTCTGTTGCCCTCTTTCTGCCCCATCTCTCTGTCCCCCCTCTCTCTGTCCCCCTCTCTCTCTCTGTCCCCCCATCTCTATCCCCTTCTCACTGTCCCCTCTCTCCCACTCTCTGTCCCCCTCTCTCTGTCCCCCTCTCTCTGTCCTCCTCTCTCTGTACCCCCTCTCTCTCTGTCCCCCCTCTCTCTGTTCCCCCCTCTCTCTGTTTCCCCATCTCTGTCCTCCCTCTATCTGCCCCCTCTCTGTTCCCCCTCTCTCTGTCCCGCCTCTCTCTGCCCCCAATCTCTGCCCCCCCTCTCTCTGTCCCCCTCTCTCTGTCCCCCCCTCTCTCTGTCCCCCTCTCTCTGTCCCCTCCCTCTCAGTCCCCCTCTCTCTCTTCCTGCTCTCTGACCCCCTCTCTGTCGCCCGCGCTCTCTGTCGCCGTCTCTCTGCCCCCTCTCTCTCTCTGCCCCCTCTCTCTCTGCCCCCTCTCTCTCTGCCCCCCATCTCTCTGCCCCCTCTCTCGCTGTCGCCCCTCTCTCTGTCCCACTCTCTGTGTCCCACTCTCTCTGCCCCCCCGACCCCTCTCTCTGTCCCTTCTCTCTCTCTGTTCCCCTCTCTCTGTCCCCCTCTCTCTGTCCCCTCTCTCTCTCTCCCGCTCTTTGACCCCCTCTCTGTCACCCTCTCTCCCTGCCCCCTCTCTCACTGCCCCACCTCTCTCTCCCGCTCTCTGACCCCCTCTCTGTCACCCTTTCTCTCTGCCCCCTCTCTCTCTGCCCCCACTCTCTCTGCACCCCCCACTCTCTGTCCCCCTCTCTCTGATCCCCTCTCTCTCCCCCACTCTGTACCCCTCTCTCTGTCTCCCTCTCTCTGCCCTCCCTCTCTGTCACCGTCTTACTATCCCCCCTTCTCTCTGTTCCCCCTTTCTCTGTTCCCCCTCTCTCTGACACCTCTCTCTGTCCCCCCCTCTCTCTGTCCCCCCCTCTCTGTCCCCCCTCTCTCTGTCCCCCCTCTCTCTCTGACTCCCTCTATCTCCCCCACTCTCTGTCCCCCGCTCTCTGTTGCCCTCTCTCTGACCCCCACTCTCTCTGTCCCCCTCTCTCTCTCTGACCCCCTCTATCTCCCCCGCTCCCTGTCCCCCCTCTCTCTGTTACCCTCTCTCGCTGTCACCCTCTCTCTGTCGCCCTCTCTCTGTCGCCCTGTCTCTGACCCCCTCTCTCACACCCGCCTCTCCCTGTACCACCTCATTGTCCCCCTCTCTCGCTGTCGTCCCTCTCTCTGTCACCGTCTCTCTGTCCCCCCCTCTCTCTGTCCCCCTCTCTCTCTGTCCCCCTCTCTCTCTCCCCTCTCTCTCTGTCCCCCTCTCTCTGTCCCCTCTCTCTCTCCCCCGCTCTCTGACCCCCTCTCTGTTGCCCTCTCTCTGCCCCCTCTCTCTCTGTACCCCCCTCTCTCTGTCCCCTCTCTCTCTCCCGCCCGCTGTCTGACCCCCTCTCTGTTGCCATCTCTCTGCCGCCACTCTCTCTGCCACCCGACCCCTCTCTCTGTCCCCCTCTCTCTCTCTGTCCCCCTCTCTCTGCCCCCCCTCTCTGTCACCGTCTCTCTATCCCCCCTTCTCTCTGTTCCACCTTCCTCCGTTCCCCCTCTCTCGGTCCCCCTCTCTCTCTGTCCCCCTCTCTCTGTTGCCTCTTTCTGCCCCCTCTCTCTGTCCCTCCCTCTGACCCCCCCTCTCTCTGCCCCTCTCTCTGTCCCCCACTCTCTCTGTCCACCCCGCCCCCCCTCTCTCTCTGCCCCTCTCTCTCTGTCCCCCTCTCTCTCTGCCCCTCTCTTTCTGTCGGCCTCTCTCTCTGTACCCACTCTCTGTCCCCCTCTCTCTCTGTACCCTCTCTCTCTGTCCCCCTCTCTCTTTGTCCCGCTCTCTCTGTTCCACCCCTCTCTGTCGCCCTCTCTCTGACCCCCCTCTCTCTGTCCCACTCTCTCTGTCCCATCTCTCTCTGTCCCCTCTCTCTCTGTCTCCCGCTCTCTCTGTCTCCCCTCTCTCTGTCTCCCTCGCTCTCTGTCTCCCCCACTCTGTCCCCCTCTCTCTGTCACCCTCTTTCTGCCCCCTCTCTCTCTGTCCCCCTCACTCTCCGTCCTCCTCTCTCTGTTCCCCTCTCTCTGACCCCCTCTCTCTCCCAACCGCCTCTCTCTCTCCCCTGCTCTCTGCCCCCTCTCTCTGTCGCCCTCTTTCTGTCCCCCTCTTTCTGACCCCGTCTCTCTCCCACCTGCCTCTCCCTCTGCCCCGCTCTCTGCCCCCTCTCTCTGTCTCCCTCTCTCTGTCCCCCTCTGTCTCCTACCCGCCTCTCTCTATCCCCCCTCTTTTTCACACTCTCTCTCTGTACCCCTCTCTCTGTTCCCTCTCTCTCTGTCCTTCTCTCTCTGCCATCCGCCTCTCTCTGACCCCCTCTCTCTCCCACCCGCCTCTCTCTCTGTCCCCCTCTTTCTCTCCGCCTCTCTCTCTGTACCCCTCTCTCTGCCCCCCTCTCTCTGTTCCCCTCTCTCTGTTCCCCTCTCTCTGTTCCCCTTTCTCTCTGGCCCCCTCTCTGTCACCCTCTCTTTGCCCCTTTCTCTCTGCCCCCCCCCCTCTCTGTCCCCCCACTCTCGGTCCCCCTCTCTCCCCCCACTCTGTACCCCTCTCTGTCCCCCTCTCTCTGTCCCCCTCTCTCTGTCCCCTCTCTCTCCCCCTCTTTCTGTCCTCCTCTCTCTGTCCCCTATCTCTCTCCCCCGCTCTCTGTCCCCTCTATCTCCCCCTCTCTCTGTCCTCCTCTCTCTGTCCCCTATCTCTCTTCCCCGCTCTCTGACCCCCTCTCTGTTACCCTCTCTCTGCCCCCTTTTCTCTGCCCCCTCTCTGTCCCCCTTTCTCTCTGTCCCCCACTCTCTCCATCCCCACACTCTCTGTCCCCCTCTCTCTGACCCCCTCTCCCCCCCCACTCTGTACCCTCTCTGTCCCCCACTCTCTGTCCCCCTCTCTCTGTCCCCTCTATCTTCCCCTCTCTCTGTCCCCCTCTCTCTGTCCCCTCTATCTCCCCCTCTCTCTCTCTGTCCCCCTCTCTCTGTCCCCTCTCTCTCCCCCCCGCTGTCTGACCCCCACTTTGTCGCCCTCTCTCTGCCCCCACTCTCTGTCCCCCTCTCTCTGTCCCCCACTCTCTCTGTCCCCCAGTCTCTCCATCCCCACACTCTCTGTCCCCCTCTCTCTGACCCCCTCTCTCCCCCCCACTCAGTACCCTCTCTGTCCCCCACTCTCTGTCCCCCTCTCTCTGTCCCCTCTATCTTCCCCTCTCTCTGTCCCCCTCCATCTGTCCCCCTCTCTCTGTCCCCTCTATCTCCCCCTCTCTCTCTGTCCCCCTCTCTCTGTCCCCTCTCTCTCTCCCCCCCGCTGTCTGACCCCCACTCTGTCGCCCTCTCTCTGTCCCCTCTCTCTGTCCCCCACTCTCTCCATCCCCCCACTCTTTGTCCCCCTCTCTCTGACCCTCTCTCTCTCTCCCACTCTGTACCCCTCTCTCTGTCCCCTTCTCTCTGTCACCATCTCTCTGTCACCATCTCTCTGTCCCCCCTTCTCTCTGTCCCCTCTCTCTCTCTCTCTCCCCCACTCTCTCTGTCCCCCTCTCTCTGTCCCGTCGATCTCTCCCCCGCTCTCTGCCCCCCTCTGTCGCCCTCTCCCTGCTCCCTCTCACTCTCTGCCCCCCCTCTCTCTGTCCCCCTCTCTCTCTATCCCCCACTCTCTCCATCCCCCACTCTCTGTCCCCCTCTCTCTGTCCCCCTCTCTCTCTGTCCCCCCTCTCTCTGACCCCTCTCTCATTATGTCCTCCCCTATTTCTCTCTCTCCCTCCCTCACCTTATCTCTCCCTTCTCTCTCTCTCTCCCTCTGTCTCTCCCTGCTCCTTCGCTCTCTCTCCATCTTCTCCCACTCTCGATCCCCCTCCCTCGGTGTCTCTCTCTCTCCCCACTTCCCTCCGTTTCTCTCTGACTCAATCTCTCTCCCTCCTGTCCTGCCCTTCCTCTCTCTCTGACACACTCTGTCTCCCTGGTCCTTCCCTCTCCCTCTGACCTAGAGACTGGGTGTTTGTGGTGAGGCTGCGTGTGGGGGGTGGGGGTGAGATGATTGAGAGATGTGGGAAGTGGGGAAATTGGGGTAGAGACGGAATTGTGGGAGGGAGACAGAGATGGCAGTAGAGAGAGAGTGAGGGTGAGGGGGAGAGAGAAGAATGGAGGCAGGTGGAGAAACTCATGTTGGGGGTGTGTGAGAGAGAGAGGGGGAGAGTGAGGCAGAAAGAATAGTGGAGGCAGGTGGAGAAACCGGGGTTGGGGGGGGGTGTCTGAGAGGGGACCAGAGAGAGTGAAAGGGAGAGGAGGTGAGAGAGAGAGACAGTGTGCAGAAAGAGAGAGAGAGGGAGAGAATTGAGGAGGAAGAGTGGGGGAGAGGAAATGGGGAGGCCAGGTTGGAGTGGGGGAGGGGACAGAGGGTGTTAAGTCCAGCTCCTGAGCTCAGGGCGCGGTGCCCTCCCCTTCCCTGAGGACCAGGACTTGGGGCTGAGTCTGTCTCTCTCCAGCTCAGCTTCTCCAACACAAAGACACACAACAACATCGCTCACTCTGCTGCTCGGCACGCTTTAATCAACATTTTTATTGTTTACAAATGGAAGTGATGGATACAGTCAGTGGGATGGTGCCTTTTCACACTGGCCCCTGAGTTGTGAGAAACATTGAAATGTTTCCCTGTAACCGCCCTGTAGGATAAGGATGGACAAACCAGCGCTACCCTCAGTCTGTTACCACAGCGACAGGCTGCTCCATCGCTGAAACACTGAACTGAAATGAGAAAATCCCGGATGGATTGATTAATGAGGGAATTTGATGGATGGATGGATCTGGGTGAAGGGATATTTCAGCACATTCTTCAGCTGCTGCCTGAACTTAGTCTGGGTCACAGCATAAATCGCGGTGTTTGTGCAGCAACTGAGGAGCTGCATCATGAAGCCCAATTCCTGCACAAAGTAATGGAGATTCACAGGGGTATCCACAATCCACGACATCCGGTACCAAAGAGAATACACCATTAACGATGACCATAACAGGATGAAATTGGCCGAGATCACAAACAGTAAAATGATGGATTTTTTTCGGTTTCTCATTTCAGTGTCAGACTGAGCGTCCCCATTGGTGTGAGCGCGGAGTCTCCTGCGGGCTCTGCTGGTCACTACAATGTGTCTGACGGTGAGAACATTGAGCAGCAGAATCAGGAGAAATGGGACACACGGGGTTAGAATGTGGTGGAGGGACTCGATTGTGACCCAGACACTGGAGAATAGAACAGCGTCTGTTACATCACAAAACCAGGGGACGTTCCACAGCCAATACCGAGCCGTGAGAATAAAATACCAGGAAATGTTCTTTAAACAGCTCAGCACAGTCACTGCTCCCAGAACCACAGCCGCCGTCTTCTCACTGCAATATTTACTTTTCAGCTTCTGGCAACAAATGGCCACAAACCGATCAAAGGTGAAAGTGACGGTGAACCAGACAGAGCAGTCAGTGGCTGCATAAAGCAGGACGGCGTGGATATTACACACGAGGACGGAGTACAGGAAATAAAACTGTTCCCGATAAACAATGGGAATGTGTCTCAGGATCAGGTCGAGGATAATGACCAGGAGATCCGCCGCTGCCATGGCCCCCAGGTAACGTCTGACACATGGAGACAATCCACAATCTTTATAAAGCAGGACATAGATGGTCACTACGTTAACTGTGAGGAAGGAAAACAAACCCATTATCCATCAGCCTGGAGGCAAAGGGACCCATTTGATCGGGGACCCAGTGAGATTTTCAAATGTGTCCCTGTATTCAGGGATTTATTAAAATAATTGGAGCTGGAATAACAAATGGGAAGATCTGAATTACTGACAAAAAAGTGACATAAACCACAAGAAACCCTCCCTCCCCAAACACACAGAGACACATCCATAAGGACAGATGGTTTCTAGAACATTCCCATACACTCGATCACTCGAGAGCAGACACAGGTCACTCCTTCCCAGTTCCTAATACGGAGGGTGGAAACGTTGCTGTCCTGAAGGATTCTCTCCCAGTTTCCTGAAGACAAACAGAGTTTGGGAATTTCTCTATTTTGGTCTAAATTGTGTTCGATCCAGTGTCGTGGAGAAATGTAAACGCAGGGAAAACGTATTCACCCCTTTAACTGCCTGAGGGGTCTTCGGAACAGTGTCTCCTTCTCCCTGGAACGGGATCTCTTCCCTCGGGATCACATCGTTTGTTCAATTCACTGACGTCCGGCCGTTCTCAAACAATGTCAGGGACAGAACGTTCCGGGGAATGTCAGTTATAGAATGTCAGGGACAGAACGTTCCGGGGAATGTCGGTTATAGAATGTTGGGGATAGAACGTTCCGGGGAATGTCATTTATAGAATGTCAGGGACAGAACGTTCCGGGAAATGTCAGTTATAGAATGTTGGGGACAGAACGTTCCGGGGAATGTCGGTTATAGAATGTCGGGGACAGAACGTTCCGGGGAATGTCAGTTATAGAATGTTGGGGACAGAACGTTCCGGGGAATGTCGGTTATAGAATGTCGGGGACAGAACGTTCCGGGGAACTCCTTGACCTGTCCATCACCTTTCCCCCTACCCACCCCACCAACATGATGTACTGTCCCTGGACCCACTGTAACATTAATGGGGTGAGAGACGGAGGGTCCAATCACAGGAATGGGAACTAAAGGCATTGCCAGATCAGCTGAAAGGGTTAGATATACCACATTCTCAATCCACCTCGAAGAACCAGCCCAGAGACCATACACCCAGAGGGGTTATCTGTTCGCTGTGGAACACTGTGCAGACCAGGCCAGTGTCCTGCTCAGTACAACCCAGCAATCTGTCCAGATTCATCCATTGCACTGGTCAATACAACGCAGCAATCTGTCCAGAGTGGAACACTGCGCAGATCAGATCAGGGCATTGGTCTATAAACCCAGACCATATATCTGTCCAGGGCAGTGAGCTGTGCAGATCACAGCAGTGCATTATCTATAAACCTCAACCAGATAGTCTGACCACCACAGCGACCTGCGCAGTGATCACCCGTGAATTAATCTATAAGCCAGGAGCAGTGACCCTCTCAGCATGTAGGACTGTGTACCCCACCCCAGTACATTGATCTGTAACCCTGGAGCAGTTACCCTCCCAACATGTAGGACTGTGTACCCCACCCCAGTACATTGATCTGTAACCCAGGAGCAGTTACCCTCCCAGCATGTAGAGCTGTGTACATCACACCAGTGCATTGCTCAGTAACACTGTGATAAATCACTGCCCAGCGTGGGGAAACTTGCAGCCCATGCTGGAAGTGACGGGATGTGCAGCTCCCACCCATTTACAGCTCCCTATCTCCATTGTGCCCTGACAAGGGGGTGCTGTGGGTGTGAACATCACTGCCACAGAGAGGTGGCGGGGAAATCAGTTTAAATATCACCACATGGGAGGGGTTGGGGTATAGACAGAGAGGGGGAGACTGAGAGACAGTGTCATGGAATGATGTGTTCCCAGATTACAGAATGCTGAAATGTAAACACTTGGATAGCATCCTGTAACATGAGACAGGCTTCCCAGGAAAGTTGGGAAAAAGTGATATTGGTGTGAGGTCAGCTGCTGTGTGGTTTTGAAATTACGTTTATGTAATGTTAATAAGTGTCTTTTTGAAACAGTATATTGCTGTAGAGTTGGAGTAGGGTAATAAGCAATTAAGAGAAATGAGGTCTCCGAGTTGTGAATAGTTGATGTAAAATGTTCAGTTTCAGGGTTAAAAAAAAAAATTGGTGTTTTTATTTAAACAGTGGAATTTGGGAGTTCTCTGTCCCTCATATTTTAACAGTTTACAAGGCAAATTGAGCATTTCTTTATGTTTAGTTTAAATTACCAGATGAGCTCAATGTTGTGTCCTAACAATTGCTGTGCGTGTATCTGTGTGTCTCTGGGTGGGGCAGGTCTGGCAGTCTCTGTGGTGCTTAAAGTGATGCAATGTCACCCTCTGCTGGCCTCCCCACGCCACTGCACAGGCATTGGCAGAGGGTGAATACCAACAGGGATTCATTCAGAGAGGGCGAGGGAGAGGGCAGCTGCTCACAGCACCATCCAAACTGATGTCTTATCCATGGACTGATCTAAATGTCCTTTAAATGTTGTAACTGTCCCCGCTTTCACCACTTCCTCTGGAAGTTCATTCCACACCCAAGCCAGATTCTGTCTAACATAATTACCTCTCATGACTTTTGTAAATCTTTTTCCTTGCACCTTAATTATCCCTCAGTTTTGAATCCCCAACTCTAGGGAAAAGACATCAGCCCTTCAGCTTATCTGTACCCCTCATTATTTTATAAACCTGTGTAAAGTTACCGCAGAATCTCATATTCTTCAGTGAAAAAAGATCCAGCCTCTCCTTATAGCTCACTCCCTCCTTTCCCAACAACATCCAGGTTAATCTCTTCTGAACCCTCTCCAGCTTAAGAATATCAAGGTCAGTAATATCAAAGTGAATAGTCAATGTGTTTTCTAAGGTACGGGGAGACCAAAACTAGAGGATATGGGCTTAAAGTGAGAGGGGAAATATTAAAGTGACATAAGGGGCAGCTTTTTCACCCAGAGGGTGGTGTGCCTATGGAATGAGCGGGCAGGATGACCAGACTGAACACAGTATTCCAGAAGAGGTCTCACCAATGTCCTGTACATCCTCAACATGACGTCCCAATTCCGATACTCAAAGGTCTGACCGATGAAGACAAGTGTGTTAAACACATTCTTAAACACGCTATCTATATGAGATGCAAATTTTAAAGAATTATACCTGAGGGCCTAGGTCTCTGTCCTACAACACTGCCAAAGGCTCTACTTTTAATTGTATTGGTCCTGCTCTTCTTTGATTTACCAAATACAATTAAAACTCCATCTGCTACCCCTCAGCCCAGTGTGTGGTATTACTGCCACCTCCCCCTCCCCCTTCAATTTTAAAATGCCCATCCCTCTCCAGGATGCTTGCACACTCCGGCCTTGATTTTCACAAAGACCCTGAGCTTGGTTTGCCTTGTGTGGTTAGAGGGAGGAGGGACAGATTGCTGACACAGTCAGTGGAGAGGAGAGGCTGGACAGTAATCACCGGCCAGGAAGAGGGGAGTCGCACGTTAGAGTTGGTTAAGAGTGATCGGTGTTGTGGGACCAGAAATTAAGCTCTTCCTTCGTCTCTGCTGTTCAGTAATAAATATCCATTTGAGACCCTTCATTGGGCTGAGTGTGGCTGCAGGATTTCTTTCCCTAATATTCCAGACTACAGATAATAGCGATTAAAGATGTTCATAGTTAATTTCGATGGCACAGCACAAACACTCAACATCCTACAGTTGAGACAAATATCTTGCATTTGCTTAACAATACAAAGTGTTTTGTGTAGTTCAGTAATGGTAAACTGATTGTAATAAATCCACACCGAGCTGAAAGTGGGCATAACATATAACCCAAAATCTGGGTATGGTAGTGTAGTGGGTAGTGTACCTGCCTCTGAGCCAGAACTCTGGATTTGATTCCAATTCCTGAACTTGTGTGGTAGCATTCCTAGCTCTAGACTAGAAGGCCTGGATTTAAGTCCTGCCTGTTGCAGAGGTATGACACAGCATGTCAAACCAGGCTGATGAGCAAACACACAGGAGAATACTGTTACAGCTTTATGGGTATTGCTAGTGTCCCTACCTCTGGGCACAAAGTCTGGGTGTAAAGCCCACAGATGTGTCTCATGATACATCTGAACAAACTGATTAAAATGGATTTAAAATTGTGACTTGATGGAGAAGGAAGAGGTGTCAGTATTGCAATTTCAGAATTTAGGCCCAGGATGACTGAAAGTCCAGTTATTCGTGTTGATTGAAGTCACATTTCGCAGCAGTAAAGATTTATAAAATCGGAACGGTCCTGGATAGGGTGAGTAGTCAGGGTTTTACCCCAGTTTGGGGCGTCCAAAACTAGAGGGCATTGTTTGAAAGTGAGAGGGGAAAAGTTTGATGAGACCTAAAGGGCACCTTTTCACACAGAGAGTGGTGTGTGTATGGAATGAGCTGCCAGAGGAAGTGGTGGAGGCTGGTACAACTTTACAGATTACTTACAGTGTGGAAACAGGCCCTTCGGCCCAACAAGTCCACACCGCCCCGCCGAAGCGCACCCACCCATACCCATTCCCCTACATTTACCCCTGTACCGAACACTACAGGCAATTTAGCACGGCCAATTCATCTAACCTGCACATTTTTGGACTGTGGGAGGAAACCAGAGCACCCGGAGGAAATCCACGCAGACACGGGGAGAATGTGCAAACTCCACACTGACAGTCGCCTGAGGCGGGAATTGAACCCGGGTCTCTGGCGCTGTGAGGCAGCAGTGCTAACCACTGTGCCACCGTGCCGCCCACAAAATGCAGCATGTAAAAGGCATCTGGGTACTGACAGACCTGCCGAGCTTTACCAGCAATTTCTGTATTTGTAAAAAAAAGGCATTCATTTTAACACAGGTATTCTCAATACATTAAATATTTTATTTTTTTCATGACGCAGGGCAATGTAAACATATTTCAAATTGATCGAGACCATTTTCTGTTAAGGATATGGCTCTGTGTATGACAGTAGCAATGATGCACCTACATGGAACAGGGAATGTGATGGAGACATAGTTCGACAATGTACAAGGAGACCTCACATGGGGTCCAGTTTGGGAAAGGATGATATTTTTATGTGATTCAACTCAGAGAGGGAGAAAATGCAATCCTCCTGAGAAGGAACGGCCTATTGCACTCTCCCTCCTTCAGTGTCCCTCACCACAGCAATGTGTGCAAGCTAAAACAAACTCTACAGTCATCATTACCATTCTTATTTTTATAGAATCCCTGCAGTGTTGAAACAGGCCCTTCGGCCCAACAAATCCATACCAACCTTCCCAACCCATTCCCCTATATTTGCCCCTGACTAATGCGCCTAACCTAGAATTCCCTGAACACTACAGACAATTTAGCATGACCAATCCACCAAACCTACACAGTTTGAGCTGTGGTAGGAAACTGGATCACCCATTAGAAGCTCACACAGGAAAGTGGAGAATGTGCAAGCTCCACACCGACAGTCACCCAAGGCTGGAATCGAACCCAAGTCCCTGGTGCTGTGAGGCAGCAGTGCTAACCACCGTACTACCCATTGGGTGCTCCCTGACCATAATTCATTGGAATCTACTCACTGCCTAAAGCAAAGGGAATGCAGCCAAATCTAACTCTCCCAGGATGGAATCCCATTGCTAGCAGCTATATGAGTACAATATCTTCAGAAGCAGAAAAATGTTTTAGACAACCTCAATTTTTACTTTTGTCATGAGTTCCATTAATATCTGGACAAAGTTCTTTCAAATTAAAATTGCAGAAATTTTGTTAATCTGTCTGTGTGTGTGTATGCATGTGTTTGTGTTTGTGTGTTTGTGTTTGTGTGTTTGTGTGTGCGTGTGTGTGTGTGTTTAGAAAGGGAAATACTAGACCATTAGACCATAAGACCATAAGACATAGGAGCGGAAGTAAGGCCATTCGGCCCATCGATTCCACTCCGCCATTCAATCATGGCTGATGGGCATTTGAACTCCACTTACCCGCATTCTCCCCGTAGCCCTTAATTCCTTGTGACATCAATAATTTATCAATCTCTGCCTTGAAGACATTTAGTGTCCCGGCCTCCACTGCACTCTGCGGCAATGAATTCCACAGGCCCACCACTCTCTGGCTGAAGAAATGTCTCCGCATTTCTGTTCTGAATCGACCCCCTCTAATTCTAAGGCTGTGTTCACGGGTCCTAGTTTCCTCGCCTAGCGGAAACAATTTCCTAGCGTCCACCCTCTCCAAGCTATTGATTACATATTTGCAATACTCAAACAGTTTGCCATTCATCTTTCCATCATAGTTTGAGTAACATTGCCCTGGATCATAAACGTGTTGTTTTAGCAGATTAAAGTAACTAGCCTGACTTGTTCCTAAAACTGACCCTGACCCAGTGTGAGACCGATATCATCGGCCATCTCACCAACCTGGTTATATTTAACATTTGTTGTGAGCAGTGGAAGAGTGGGACTAGAAAAGGAAACAGTGACCCAAAAGCCGGGGAACTATAGACGGGTGAGCCTGACGTCAGTGGTGGGTAAGTTGTTGGAGGGGATTCTGAGGGATAGCATTTACATACATTTGGGAAGGCAAGGGCTGATCGGGGTAGACAACATGGCTTTCTGCATGGGAAATCATGTCTCATTAAATCGGTTGAGTTTTTTGAAGAGGTAACAAAGAAGATTGATGAAGGCAGTTTGGTAGATATTGTCTATATGGACCTCAGCAAGGTGTTCATTTAAAGAACAAAGAGCAAAGAAAATTTACAGCCCAGGAACAGGCCCTCCAGCCCTCCAAGCCTGAGCCGATCCAAATGTACTGTCTAAATCTGTCGGTCAATTCCTAAGCATATGTACCCCTCTGCTCCCACCTACTCATGCATCTGTCCAGACTCTTCTTAAATGAATCTACCGTGTCTGCCTCTACCACCTCTGCTAGCAACACGTTCAAAATGCCCACCACCTTCTGTGTGAAGTACTTACCGTGTGTATCCCCCTTAAACTTTCCACCTCTCATCTTGAATGCACGACTTCTCGTTATTGAATCCTTCACTCTGGGAAAAAGCTTGTCTCTGTCTATACCCTTCATGATTTTGTAAACCTCAATCAAGTCCCCCCTCAATCTCTTTTTTTCCAGTGAAAATAAACCTAACCTACTCAGCCCCTCTTCATAGCAAGTATTTCATTCTGATTGGTAGACAAATGAGTAAGGTTCGGTCACATGGGATAGAGAGGAAGCTAGTCACAATTGGCTTGAAGGAAGAGGGGTATTTTTCAGACTGGAGGCTTGTGAGCAGCAGTGTGCTGTAAGAATCAGTACTGAGTTCACTGCATTTCATCCTTTATGTAAAGGATTTAGATGTGAATATTGGGGCCATTGTTACTAAGTTTACAGATTACATCAGAAAGGCAGTGTAGTAGATTATCTCAGAGTACAACAAGACCACAATTAGATGGGACAAAAGGGCAAAGAGTGACAGATTAAGTTTAATTTAGATAAATACGAGATTTTGAATTTTGTGAATGCAAACCAGGGCAGGAATTATACACTTGATGGTAAGGTCCTGGGGCGTGTTGTGAAACAAAGGGATAGGGCTGCAGGTACATTGTTCCTTGAACGTGGAGTCGCAGGTAGACAGAGTGGGACAGAACACATTTGGCACATCTCCCTTAATCAGTCAGAGCATTGTGTATAGGGGTTGTGATGGTATGTTGCATCTGTACAGGATGTTGGTGAGGCCACTTTAAAAATACTGCATGCAACTCGGTTTTCTGCAGAAATGATTTAGACACAGATGTTCCAGAACTGGAGGTTTGAGCTGTAGGGAGAGGTTGATTAGGGTGAGGTGTTTCTCCCTGGAGTGTCAGAGGTTGAGGGGTGACATTATAGAGATTTATAAAATCATCAGGGGCATAGATATTCTGAACAGCCACGTTCTGCTCCCCAGTGTAGGGGAGTCCAGAGCAAGAGAGCATAGGTTGAAGGGGAGAGGGCGAATGATTTAGAAGGGACCTGAAGGTAAATGTTACACACAGAGAGTGGTGTGTGTATGGAAAGTGCTGTCAGAGGAAGTGGTGAAGGCAGTTACAATCGCACATTTAAAAAGTATCTGAAAGAGGAGGGATATTGGTCAAATGCTGGCAAATGGGACTGGATCAGGTTTGATATCTGATCGGAGTGAACAGGTTGGACTAACGGGTCTGTTTCCGTTCTGCATGACGCTCTGATTCTATAAAAAGGATGATGAATAATTCTGAAAGGATCTTTCAAGTGGGAATTCTCTTCACTGGAAGTTTATCGTGCCTCCATGCTCACATTGATTGAAAGCTGCATTAGGTAAATATTTGACAGAGAAGTGAGTCACGGATAATGGGATATAGAGAGCAAAGTGGAGCTGAGACCCCAACTTGATCAGCCAGAATCTTAGTGTCTGGTGGAAAAGGCTCAAAGTATCTAATGACCCACTCCTGCTCTTCAGTCCCATGTTTCTGTGTTCCATTCAGCCCATCAAACCTGCTAGACAGGAGCAGTTGGAGGCTACTTACTCCTATAACCTGGTGCACAGAAACAGAGGAGACTATTCAGCCTTTCAAGACTGTCACACACGATGTGAGGTGATTTGGGAAATGTAATTGGAAAACCCAGGCTGTTTATGAAAGAGGCTCCTCATCTCTCTTTACAGAGCTTCCCTTCTCTGCAACTTGTGCTCCATTTGTTGGTCATGTTGTAGACCCAGATTCACTGTGAATACAGCCCACATACCTCACCCAGCGATAGCTCACAAAATCCTCTGGTCTCCCTGACTGCAATATGTAATAACATAACATTCATGAAAATAACACCCACTACCTTTCCAATAACAGAATGTGAGAGCATCAGAAACAGGGGCAGGTCGTTCACTCCCCAAGCCTGCCTTGTCCTTCACTAAGATTGTGGCTGATCTGCTCTCGGTCTGAAATTGTCTTTAATACCCAATTCCTCATAGCCCTCACCTCTCTGACAGATCAATATCCATCTAACTCCTCTTCAAATAATTTCAGTCATCTCACTCCCCGAACACTCTTGAGAACAGAAATCCTGACATTGAATCCCACCTGTTTGATGAAAACACTTGCTGCTCCTATATATGGTTTATTGATATGAACAAAAGAGGTTGAGACAAGGGTTCAGGTAAAGTGGACTCGCCCTGATATCAAGGCAGTGGTTGCCTTCTGTTGACATCAAGGAGCTTAACAAAACTGGACTTAATGGGAATCAGACTAAACTCTCCAGTGTTTGGAGTCAAACATGGCACAAAGGAAGATGTTCATCATCTCAGTCCTGGGTCACCTCTGTGCGAGATCCTCAGGGTAGCTTCCTCTTCACAAACATCTTCAGCTGTTTCATCAATGTCTCCCGACCCCACCCTCACCAAAATAAGATCAGAAGTGGGGATGGTCACTGAAGATTCCACAATGTTCAGAACATTTTGTCCCCCCTCAGCTCCTGAACTGGTCTGTGTCCATGTGCAGCAAGACCCAGACTCCATTGAGAGTTGTGCTGTTAACGTGTCAGTAACATTCATGTAACTGCACTGCCTATTGCCACAGTAAAATAAGAGTTCATTCAGCACTTCACAGGAATATGAGGAAGTCATTCAGCCCATTGACACTATTGGAGAAGAACAGGGACAACCCATTCAGTGCCTCCAGCCTATTACTCAGGAAGAGAAGGAGTCTAGTGTGATGGGCCACACCAGAGCCCCTCGAAATATTGGAAGGCAATAGCCTTGCTTCTAATGTTTTATTATTTTAAAGGAAATATAAAGGGTCTGTTCCAGATGCAATGTGACAGCATCAAGAGAAAATTCAGTGAGAGTAGCAGACAGGAGACATTCCCTGAAGCTTCCAACTCTGTTGAGACCGCTAGAGTTTTTGATGTTACTGAGAAACCAAAACCCAGAGATCCTAATCTGTGAGAGCTGGCCACACCCATTCAGTCTGCATTAAAATAAACCTAAGGCATGCCTCGCTGTTACTCAAGTGTCTTAACTAACCAGCTTGGTAACGATCGTTCAATCTCTCTCTTAAAAGAAACCAGGACAAAATAACCTCGTAAAGCTACAGCATCATCACACTTGTCAGTACATCGAGCTATCAAACAGGAACCAGGGGTAACCCAGTCAGGCCCTTGGCCCTGTCCAATCGGACGAGGAAGAAGTCAATCAGCCCCTTGAGTTACTTATACATGAACAGTAGGAGGCCATTCCCACCTCAATACACTTACACGGGGGCAGAATGAGGTAATTGATGCTGATTCCTGATGAATGTCTTATTCATGCAACGTCAATTCTCCTGCTTCTCGGATGCTGCCTGACCTGCTGTGCTTTTCCAGCAATCGACGCTCTACTCTGATCCTGGATTAGTGGTGCTGGAAGAGCATAGCAGTTCAGGCAGCATCAGAGGCGCAGTAAAATCGACGTTTCGGGCAAAAGCCCTTCGAGGAGGCAAACTTCTTCAAGGCAGGTATCCTTGCAAGAGGATTCGCAGTCGGGTTAAAATCAACTAGGTAAAAACAATGACTGCAGATGCTGGAAACTCTGATCTCCAGCATTGGCAGTCTTAAGTTTCTCCTAAATGATGCTCCAACATGATGAACAAGTGGAGCAGAGGCTTCACATACAGACTGTTCCACGTTGTTCCTCATGGCTCCATTGCTTATGATACACACGTGGGACTAAAACGTGGTTTTCTAGTGGTGAGCAGAGAAGCTTCATGTCTTGTGTGAAGTCTGAAGAAGGCATCTTCCATCTCTGAGAAAACAGTCTGGTGTTCTTTATGCAGGGCGGAAGCTGTTGGGAATGGCTACCTGTTTCAGATCGAAGGTATTGTGGCTGCTGTTGGGAATTGTAAGCAACATGGCGTTCAGTACGGGCTCACATGCCGACTGCACAATAACGTGGGGAGAGTTAATTAAGGCATATAAACTTAGGATAGTCACGTTAGACTGCTGAATGGACTCTCTATGTTCAAATAATGCTGACCGTGTTCATGTTGACCTTGTCTAGTGCATGTCCTGTGCAGTGTAACCTGTATGCCTTACTCTGTCCAAGTCTATTTCCACCCTTTGATCTGTCTGGCTATGCTTACTATGATCTGCCTCCACTGCTCATAAATAAAGTGTTTCTCTGTATTGAGATACACGTGACAATATATCAAACCAATTAATCCTGTGAAAAGTATGGAATTTCTCTCCCTGTCAATGTCTCTTTTGGAAATAAGTGATCGCTGCCACTCCTCGTGTTTCAGCATCACCATTTCTTCGTCTCTCACAGCTCTACAGATTAAACACTCAGCTTCTTCACTCTATCCTCATGTTACCATCACCTGTGTCTGTGGTAAGGAGATCATTCCTTACAAAGGAGATCAAATCTGTACAGAGTGCCTCAAATACTCTCTCAGCAAGGCTCTACAACTGCAGGAAAATGGCTTTACTTATTTACTCGAATCATCTTACAATGAAGGACAGCATACCATTGACTGCACCCATTACTTACACAGGGTTTGATTTGGCACAGTCAGCGTAGACTTGTGAGTGGGAGATCATGCTTCCCAAATTTGTTAGAGTTCTTTGATGAAGTGACAAGGAAGGTTGACGAGGACAGAGCGGTAGACGTAGTCTCTATGGATTTCAGTAACGCATTTGAAAAGCTTCCACATGGCAGGCTGCTCAGGAAGGTTACATCGCGTGGAATGCTGGGGGAACTGGCCAATTGGATACACAGTTGGGTTGTTGGTAGGAAGCAGAGGATTCAGTGGAAGGATGCTTGTCAGACTGGAGGCTGGGTCTATAGCTGTTTGTTATCTATGATTATCTATGATTATCTGTGACTGCAGACACATAGACATGGGATAAAACTTTTCAATGATCTCTGAATCAGCCAACAAGACACTCTATTGTGTCAAATTGCTCTGAGGTCTTAAAGGATTAACCTGGACAGAAAACCTGACCCCAGCCTCAGTATCGGAAAAAGGGGACGGGAAACAGTCCTGTTGACACTGCAGAGACCTCCTTCCTAACATCTGAGAGCTTGTGACAACAATAGACGATAGACAATAGACAAAAGGTGCAGGAGTAGGCCATTCTGCCTTTCGAGCCTGCACTGCCATACAATATGATCATGGCTGATCATTCCTAATCATTATCCTCTTCCTGCCGTATCTCCATAACCCTTGATTCCATTACCTTTGAGAGCTCTCTCCAACTCTTTCTTAAATGAATCCAGAGACTGGGCCTCCACTGCCCTCTGGGGCAGAGCATTCCACACAGCCACCACTCACTGGGTGAAGAAGTGTTTCCTCATCTCTGTCCTGAATGGTCTACCCCGTATTTTTAATCTGCGTCCTCTGATTCGGCACTCACCCATCAGCCGAAACATGTTTCCTGCTGCCAAAGTGTCCAATCCTGTCATAATCTTATATGTCTCTATCAGATCCCCTCTCAGTCTTCTAAACTCAAGTGTATACAAGTCTAGTCGCTCCAGTCTTTCAGTGTAAGGTATTCCCACCATTCCAGGTATTGACATCGTGAATCAACGCTGCACTCCCTCAATAGCCAGAATGTCTTTCCTCAAATTTAGAGACCAGAACTGCACACAGTACTCCAGGTGTGGTCTCACCAGGGCCTACAGCTGCAGAAGAACCTCTTTGCTTCTATACTCAATCCCTCTTGTTATGAAGGCCAGCATGCTATTAGCCTTCTTCACTACCTGCCGTACCTGCATGCTTACTTTCATTGACTGGTGTACAAGAACACCCAGATCTCTCTGTACTGCCCCTTCACCTAAATTGATTCCATTGACGTAGTAATCTACCTTCCTGTTCTTGCCACCAAAGTGGATAACCATACACTTATCACATTAAACTGCAATTGCCAGCCATCTGCCCACTCACCTAACTTGTCCAGGTCACCCTGTAATCACCTAACATCCTCATCACATTTCACCCTGCCACCCAGCTTTGTATCATCAGCAAATTTGCTAATGTTATTGCTGATACCATCTTCTATATCATTAACATATATTGTAAAAAGCTGCAGTCCCTGCAGGGATCCCTGCGGTATCCCACTGGTCAATGCCTGCCATTCCGAAATGGAGCCATTTATCACTACTGTTTGTTTCCGATCAGCCAACCAATTTTCAATCTAAGTTAGTACTTTGCCCCCAATACCATGCGCCCTAACTTTGCTCACTTACCTCCTATGTGGGACTATATCAAAAGCTTTCTGAAAGACTCGGTGGTACAGTGGTTAGCACTGCTGCCTCACAGCGCCTGAGACCCGGGTTCAATTCCCGCCTCAGGCGACTGTCTGTGTGGAGATTGCGCATTCTCCCCGTGTCTGCGTGGGTTTCCTCCGGGTGCTCCGGTTTCCTCCCACAGTCCAAAGATGTGCCGGTCAGGTGAATTGGCCATGACAAATTGTCCGTAGTGTTAGGTAAGGGGTAAATGTAGGGGTATGGGTGGGTTGCGCTTCAGCGGGTCGGTGTGGACTTGTTGGGCCGAAGGGCCTGTTTCCACACTGTAACGTAATCTAAAAAAAAAGTCCAGGTGCACTACATCTACTGGATCTCCCTCATCCATCTGCAGAGTTACATCCTCCAGAAGATTAGTCAAGCATGATTTCCCCTTCATAATCCATGCTGACTCTGACCTATCCTGTTACTACTATCCAGATGTACCGTAATTTCATCCTTAATAATAGACTCCAGCATCTTTCCCACCACTGAGGTCAGACTAACTGGTCTATAATTTCCTGCTTTCTCTCTCCCACTTTTCTTAAAAAGTGGTATAACATTGGCCACCCTCCAATCCGCAGGAACTGACGCCGAATCTATCGAACTCTGGAAAATAATCACCAACACATCCACGATTTCCCGAGCCACCTCCTTCAGTACCCTGGCATGTAGACCATCAGGCCCCGGAGACTTATCAACCTTCAGACCTAACAGTTTCTCCAACACCAAATCCTGGCAAATATAAATTCCCTTAAGTTCAGGTCCTTCAGCCACTGTTACCTCAGGGAGATTGCTTGTGTCTTCCCCAGTGAACACAGATCTGAAATACCCATTTAATTCTTCTGCCATTTCTTTGTTCCAAGTAATATATTCCCCTGTTTCTGTCTTCAAGGGACCAATTTTTGTCCTAACCATTTTTTTGCCTTGCACATACCTAAAAAAGCTTTTACTATCCTCCTTTATATTATTGGCCAGTTTACCTTCGTACCTCATTGTTTCTCTGCTTATTTCCTTCTTAGTAATCCTCTGTTGTTCTTTAAAAGCTTCCCAATCCTCCGTTTTCCCACTTATCTTTGCTATATTATACTTTTTCTCTTTTAACTTTATATGTTTCTTAACATCCCTCGTCAACCACGGCCGCCCATGGTCTACATCCCAGGGTACTGAAGGAGGTGGCTCGGGAAATCGTGGATGCGTTGGTGACTATTTTCCAGAGTTCGATAGATTCGGCATCAGTTCCTGCGGATTGGAGGGTGGCCAATGTTATTAAGAAAAGTGGGAGAGAGAAAGCAGGAAATTATAGACCGGTTAGTCTGACCTCAGTGTTGGGAAAGATGCTGGAGTCTATTATTAAGGATGAAATTACGGCACATCTGGATAGTAGTAACAGGATAGGTCAGAGTCAGCATGGATTTATGAAGGGGATCTTTCTTCATTTTAGGAATGAACTGATCCTGCAACTTCTGCATTATACACAGGAATATCCGCCATTGTTCCTCCACGGTCATCCCTGCTAAGGTATTGCACCATTGAACTTTGGCCAGCTCCTCCCTCATAGCTCCATAATTCCCTTTATTCAACAGAAATGCTGTCACTTCCGACTGTACCCTCTCCCTCTCAACATTTACAGAGCTTTCCCACAGACTATACAGAAACATCAGGAATGGAGTAGGCCATACAACACATTGAGCCTTCCTCATCATCGTTCCTGTTCAAACATCTCCACAATGCACTTATCCCACACAATGAATATATCCGTTAATGTGATTAACCTTGGGAAGCTATAAAATAGGAAGTGCAATAGTCCCTTTGGTCCATCGAGTTTGCTACCCAATTCAATATAATGATGGCTTGCCCTTTATTTCCACACCGTTCTCCTGCTCGCCCATCATTCCTTTTCTGTCTATAAATCCTTATTTATATTCAATGTCCTGGCTTCCAGGTTTGAGTGCATTCCCCAGGTTCACCAGTCGCTGAGTGCAGACATTTATTCTCATCTCATTGCAGAATGGCCTGTCTGTACCGAATACTGTGGCCCCTTGTTTTAGACACCATAGCCTGGGGAATTATCATCGCTGCTTCCAATCCGTCTCACCCTGTCAGAGCTTTATATATCTCACTGAGATCTCCATCCATTTTCCTAAACCCCATGGAATGCAGGCCCAGTCGCCCCAAACTCTGCTCCCACAACAAGCCTGTCATCACAAAGATCAGTCTGGTTATCCTTCGCTGCTCTCCCTCAATGTCAGGTTTGTCCTTTATGAAGGTACAGAGACCAAACCCGCACACAATACTGCACAGTGTTTTAGATGGGGAGTCACCAAGGCCCTGTATAACTGCAGTACGACACCCTTACTCCTGGACCCAAATCCCTTTGGAATTAAGGTCAGCACACCACTGATCTTCCTAACTGCCTTCTTTCCTGCAATATTGCTTTCAGTGACTGGTGTACAGGGAGATCCAGATCCTTTGCAATGTTACAGCTCCCTACTTTGTGGGTCTATGTACCCTGGTCAGCGTGCCAATGCCATTCCCAGTATTGACTTCTGGCTTCAGAACTCACTGTGCTGCAGGGACCCCGGAGGGCTGCGAAGAAGGAAACAACAAAAATGAGCATATGTCCCTTTGTATATCAACATGTTTCAAACAATCCCTTTACAAACGATAGGCTTCCAATCTATTGTTCCCAACAAAGGGCACACCGTCACCTCTACCCACATTGCTCTCCATCTGCCACGTATTTGCCCATTCACTCCACTTGTCTTCGTCGCCTTGAAGCTTTTTTACAGCCTCCTCACCCACTCACAATCCAACATCCTTTAGTTCTGTCAGCAGGTTGGGATATATTGCATTTGATTCCCACAACCAAATGTTTGATGAGTACTGTGAACAGTTGGGGCCTGAGTACCGATCTCTATGATATCCCAGCAACCTTCTTCTGTTACTTTTTAAAATAATATTTATTTCCTCAATCTAGGTGTGATTGGCTGTCCCTGGTTGCCCCTTGAGAAGGTGGTGGTGAGCTGCCTTGTTGAACCGCTGCAGCCCACTGTGGATTCAGTGACAGTAACACCAATGAATGCTAAGCAGCAGTGGTTAGATTGTATTTTATTGGTGATGGTCACGGTGTGGCATTTGTGTGGCGTGAATATTACTTGCCACTTGTTAGCCTGGATACTGTCCAGATCTTGTCGCATTTGGACATGGCCTGCTTCAGTATCTGAGGAGCCACAAACATTGCTGAACATTGTACAATCATTAGTGAACATCCCCACTTCTTACCTTATAATAGAGGCAAGGCCATTGATGAAGAAGCCCTGAAGATGTATGGGCCTAGGTCACTGCCCGAGCAACTCCTACAGACTTGTCCTGGAGCTGAGTTGACTGGCCTTTATCAACCATAACCATCTTCCTACGTGTCAGGTATGATTCTAACCAACGGGAAGTTTGCCCCTGATTCCCATTGATTCTAATCTTGCTAAGGCCCCTTGATGCCACACTTGGTCGAAGGAAACCTTGATTTAAAGGGCTATCACTCTCACCCCACCTCTGGAATTAAGCTCTTTTGTCCATGTTTGAATCAAGGTACTGAGATCAGGAGCTGAGTGGCCCTGCTGGAGCCCAAACTGGGTGTCATTGACCAGGTTATTGCTGAGCAGGTGCTGCTAAAAAGCACTGACACCTTCCACCACTTTACTCATGATCGAGAGTAGACTGATGGGGTGGTAACTGGCCGGATTGGATTTGTTCTGCTTTTTATGCATGGGAGATATTTGGGGTAATTTTCGATGTAATTGGGGAAATGTCGTTGTTGTAACAGTATTGGAACAGCTTAGCTAGGGCAGTAACAAGGGCTGGAGGACAACTTTTCAGTACTATTGCCAGAATGTTGTCAGGGTATGTACCCACTGGGGTATCCAGTGTCTCCAACTGAATCTGGATATCGCATGGAGTGAACCAAATTGGCTGATGACTGGTAACTGAATTCCTGAGGACCATTGGAGGAGGATGAGATGGATCATCCACTCAGCACTTCTGACTGAAGATTGTTGCGAATGCATGAACGTTATCTTTTGTACTGATGTGCTGGGCTCTTCCATCATTAAGGATAGGGATCTCCTCCTTAATGGAGCAGCGGCGAAGGTAAAAGTGAACCCGGGAGACTACAGCAAAGGTAAGACAGTTTGTTTTAAAATTGCTTACCTGTAGCGGGCAGCGGTGTGTTTTTTTACTCTCTCTCCACAGAAAGAGCGGGAGCAGCAGAGGAAGTGACGGCAAGCAGAGGGGCAGCCGGGAAGCAAAAGTGAGTATATAAGTCAGGAAGGTGGCTAAACCCGAGATTCTACACCTGTAGTATCTCCCACCCACCCTCCTCCTCTAACCTTCTTAACTAGTCTGCTTTTTCTTTTAAGGTAAGGATTTTTATTTCTTTACCAGGGACTAGTTAAAAATTTCCGGTTTTTTTTTTTTTTTGTGTATACATCAAGTCCTTATTTAGGGTAAAAAAAAAACTATAGCAGAGAGGTATCAGAAGGTATTCTAATTCATACTTGTACAAAGTAACTAATTAACTAACTAAGCAGAGATGGCTGGGCAGGTGATGTGTTGTTGCTGTATGATGTGGGAGCTGGCTGATCCCATTGTGAACGGCAGTGACCACATCTGCAGCAAGTGTTGGTTGCTGGAAGAACTCCGGATCAGAGTTGATGATCTGGAATCTGAGCTTCAAACACTGCGGCACATCCGGGAGGGGGAGAGTTACCTGGATGCTTTGTTTCAGGAGGCAGTCACACCTGGGAGATTAAGTAATTCCCATTCAGCTAGTGATCAGGCACAAAAGAGTGTGACTGTAAGTGAGGCAGGTAGGGGGAACCGGAGTTCAGGAGTGGAGGAGCCTCAGCCCTTGACCTTGTCCAACAGGTACGAGATTCTTGCTCCCTGTTCGGATGAGGAAAAGGGCTCTGGACAGGATGAGCCAACTGACCAAGGCACCATGGTCCAGAAGGCCATTCAAGAGGGGGGAGCTAATAGACAAGTAGTGGTTATAGGGGATTCTATAATTAGGGGGACAGATAGTATCCTTTGCAAGCCGGATCGGGAGTCTCGCATGGTGTGTTGCCTGCCCGGTGCCAGGGTGCGAGACATCTCCGACCGTCTTGAAAGGATATTGGAGCGGGAGGGGGAGGATCCAGTTGTTGTGGTCCACGTTGGTACCAACAACATAGGCAAGACTAGGGTGGAGGACCTGTTTGGGCATTTTGAAGCACTAGGCAGGAAATTGAAGCACAGGTCCTCAAGGGTCATAATCTCCGGATTACTGCCCGAGCCACGTGCCAATTGGCATAGGGACAAGAAAATTAGGCAAATAAACACGTGGCTAAGGGATTGGTGTGGGAAAGAGGGATTCCACTTCATGGGGCATTGGCATCAGTTTTGGAACAGGGGGGATCTGTACCGTTGGGACGGTCTCCACCTGAACCGATCAGGTACCAATGTTCTAGCGAAGAGGATAAATAGGGTGGTCAGTAGGACTTTAAACTTCTGAGTTGGGGGGAAGGGAAAGTGAAAGCAACAGGGAGTATGGAGGTAAATGGCAAGATTAGCAGCAGGATAGAATGTTTCCAGGTGGATTTAAAATTGAGGCAGACTGAGAATGCAGTAAAAAGCAAGGATAACTTAGGACATATGACTTCCAACATCTCTAATGATAAGGAAGTTAGCATTAAGGCACTTTACCTGAATGCTCGTAGCATACATAACAAAGCCGATGAACTAATGGCACAGATAATAGTGAATGATTATGATGTAGTAGGCATCACAGAGACTTGGTTACAGGGGGGTCAGGACTGGCAGTTAAACCTCCATGGTTTTTCAACTTATCGAAAAGACAGAGAGGTGGGCAGAGGGGGTGGGGTTGCCTTGTTAGTTAAGAACAAAATTAAATCTATGGTATTGAATGACATAGCGTCGGATGATGTGGAGTCTGTGTGGGTGGAATTGAGGAACCACAAAGGCAAAAAAAACATAATTGGAGTTGTGTATAGACCTCCTAACAGTGGTCAGGACCAGGGACGCAACATGTACCGGGAAATAGAGAAGGCATGTCAGAAAGGCAAGGTTACATTGATCATGGGAGACTTCAATATGCAGGTGGACTGGGTAAATAATGTTGTTAGTGGATCTAAAGAAAGGGAATTCATGGAATGCTTACAGGATGGGTTTTTGGAACAGCTTGTCATGGAGCCCACAAGAGAGCAGGCTATTCTGGACCTAGTGCTTTGCAATGAACCAGACTCTATAAAAGATCTTAAAGTAAGGGAACCCTTAGGAAGTAGCGACCATAATATGATAGAGTTCAGTCTGGAGTTTGAAAGGGAGAAGGCAAAATCGGATGTAATGGTGTTACAGTTGAATAAAGGTAATTATGAGGGCATGAGAGAGGAACTGACTAAAATAGACTGGAAGCAGAGGCTAACCGGGAAGACAGTAGAGCAAAAATGGCAGGAGTTTTTAGGTATAATTGAGGACACTGTACAGAGGTTCATTCCCAAGAAAAGAAAGATTAACCGGGGAGGGATTAGACAACCTTGGCTGACAAAGGAAGTCAGGAAATGTATTAAAGAAAAAGAGAGATCCTATAAAGTGGCTAAGAACAGTGGGAAATCAGAAGATTGGGAGGGATACAAAAGCAAACAGAGGATAGCAAAGAGTGTAATAAGAAAGGAGAGGATCAAATATGAAGGTAGGCTAGCCAGTAATATTAGAAATAATAGTAAAAGTTTCTTTCAGTACATAAGAAACAAACGACAGGCAAAAGTAGACATTGGGCCACTTCAAACTGTTGTAGGAAGCCTAGTGATGGGAGATAAGGAAATAGCAGGAGAACTTAACAAGTACTTTGCGTCAGTCTTCACAGTGGAAGACATGAGTAATATCCCAAAAATTAAAGGGTGTCACGGGGCTGAGTTGAGTATGGTTGCCATTACGAAAGAGATAGTGCTAGAAAAGTTAAAAAATCTTAAAATTGATAAATCTCCTGGCCCCGATGGGATACACCCTAGAGTTCTGAGAGAGGTGGCTGAGGAAATAGCAGAGGCATTGGTTGAGATCTTTCAAGAGTCACTGGAGTCAGGAAAGGTCCCGGATGATTGGAAGATGGCTGTTGTAACCCCCTTGTTCAAGAAAGGATCAAGGCAAAAGATGGAAAATTATAGGCCAATCAGCTTAACCTCGGTTGTTGGTAAAATTCTAGAATCCATCATTAAGGATGAGGTTTCTAAATTCTTGGAAGAGCAGAGTCTGATTAGAACAAGTCAACATGGATTTAGTAAAGGGAGGTCATGCCTGACAAACCTGTTGGAATTTTTTGAAGAGGTAACAAGTAGGTTAGACCAGGGAAACCCAGTGGATGTGGTCTATCTAGACTTTCAAAAGGCCTTTGATAAGGTGCCACACGGGAGACTGCTGAGCAAGGTGAGGGCCCATGGTGTTCGAGGTGAGCTGCTGGGATGGATTGAGGATTGGCTGTCTAACAGAAGGCAGAGAGTTGGGATAAAAGGTTCTTTTTCAGAATGGCAGCCGGTGACTAGCGGTGTCCACAGGGTTCGGTGCTGGGGCCACAGCTGTTCGCATTATATATTAACGATTTGGATGAGGGAACCGGGGGCATTCTAGCGAAGTTTGCCGATGATACGAAGTTAGGTGGACAGGCAGGTAGTACTGAGGAAGTGGGGAGGCTGCAGAAGGATCTTGACAGGTTGGGAGAGTGGTCCAGGAAATGGCTGATGGAATTTAACGTGAGCAAGTGCGAGGTCTTGCACTTTGGCAAAAAGAATAAAAGCATAGACTACTTTCTAAATGGTGAGAAAATTAATAAAGCCAAAGCACAAAGGGATCTGGGAGTGCTAGTCGAGGATTCTCTAAAGGTAAACATGCAGGTTGAGTCCGTGATTAAGAAAGCGAATGCAATGTTGTCTCTTATCTCAAGAGGGTTGGAATATAAAAGCAGAGATGTACTACTAAGACTTTATAAAGCTCTGGTTAGGCCCCATTTGGAGTACTGTGTCCAGTTTTGGTCCCCACACCTCAGGAAGGACATACTGGCACTGGAACGTGTCCAGCGGAGATTCACACGGATGATCCCTGGAATGACAGGTCTAACATATGAGGAACGGCTGAGGATACTGGGATTGTATTCGTTGGAGTTTAGAAGATTAAGGGGAGACTTAATAGAGACGTACAAAATAATACATGGCTTGGAAAAGGTGGATGCTAGGAAATTGTTTCAGTTAAACGAGGAGACTAGGACCCGTGGACACAGCCTTAGAATTAGAGGGGGTCATTTCAGAACAGAAATGCGGAGGCATTTCTTCAGCCAGAGAGTGGTGGGCCTGTGGAATTCATTGCCACGGAGTGCAGTGGAAGCCGGGACGCTAAATGTCTTCAAGGCCGAGATTGATAGATTCTTGTCGTCTCGAGGAATTAAGGGCTACGGGGAGAACGCTGGTAAGTGGAGCTGAAATGCGCATCAGCCATGATTGAATGGCGGAGTGGACTTGATGGGCCGAATGGCCTTACTTCCACTCCTATGTCTTATGGTCTTATGGTCTTATGGTCTTATGGTCAATGACTTGTTTAATTGTCCATAACTATTCTCAACTAGAAGTAGAAGGACTGCAGAGCTTAGATCTGATCCGTTGCTTGTGGGATCACTAAGCTCTGTCTATCACTTATTGATTATGCTGTTTGGCGCACAGGTAGTACTGGTTCGTGGCTTCACCAGGCTGACACCTCATTTTCAGGTATGCCCGGTGCTGCTCCTGCCCTCCTGCACAATCCATTGAATTGAGGTTGATCCTCTGACTTGATGGTAATTGTTGTGAGGGGGATATGCCAGGCCGTGAGGTTTTGCGGGAGTACAATTCTGCTGATATTGATGACCCACAACACCTTATGGAAACCCAGACTTGAGCTGCTAGATCTGTTCTAATCTGTCCTATTTAGCACCGTGATAGTACCACCGAAAATGGTGGAGGTTATTCTCAATGTGAAGATGTGACTTTGTCTCCACAACGACTATGCGGTGGTCACTCTTACCCGATACATCATGGACAGATACTTCTGCAACTGTCAGATTAATAAGGCTGTGGTCAAATATGGCTTATCCATATTGATGGTTCCTTTAGCACCTGCCGCAGACCAAGTCGAGAAGTTATATCCTTTCGGACCCAACCAGCTCGATCAGTAATGCTGCTGCTGAACCACTCTTTTTGTGGACATTGACATCCCCCACCCAGAGTACATTTTGTGCCTTTGCCACCCTCAGTGCTTCCTTCAAGTGTTGGTCAGCATGGAGGAGTACTGATTCATCAGTTGAGAGAGGCTGGTACATGGTAAACAGCAGGAGGTTTCTTTTCCCATGTGTAAATTAACGCCATGAGACTTCATGGGATACAGAGACACTGTTGAGGACTCCCAGAGCAATTCCCTTCCAACTGTATCCCACTGTGCCACCACTTCTGCTGTGTCTGTCCTGCTGGTGAAACAGGAGATATCCAGGGAAGGTGATGGGGTGTCTGGGACATGGTCATACTCACAGAATCATACCTTAAAGACAATGTCAGGCTGTTGCTTCACAAGTCTGTTTATTTCTATTCACTGTTTCCTGCCAGCTGTCCCATTCTAGAAGCATGTCCATATATTCGCCCCAATCCACTAAGATTTGATTTTGCAAACTGGGCTTGGAGCTTTACCAAACTTTTTCTGAAAATCCACGTGTTTTATCTCCATTGCTTCTCTTTCATTTGTCTCCCAATCAGTTTCTCAAACATAATTCCCATTTTACAAATCTATGTTAGTGTTGTATATGACCATTACTTTCAGTCCCAATAATTTCTCCCAAACCATTTACTTACTATGTTCTATGTTCCATGTACTATTTCGTTTTCCCACACCAGACTTGGTTTTCCTGGTATTGTCAGAAAGTTCTGTGAAGTAGTGGATTCATAGTTCTGCCATTTCCCTGTTTCCCATTCTCCATTCTCTAGTTTCAAACTAGAAGGAACCCACACTATTTTTTCATACATCTCACATTGACATAATTTGACAAGCTATAACAGTTCACCCTTATAACCTTTGTGAACATTATCTTCAGAAACCTATCAATTCCTGTCTTAAGCTGCTCAGCTCCACATCATACACGCACAGGAACATAGTCTCTGTACCAACAGAAATACAGCACGATCTATATTAGTCCCACTTTCCAACACCAGGCACATAGCCTTGAATGTTATGACACTTCCAAGTACACTTAACGGTTGAGAGATTAGCCGCGATAACTCCCCTCTCAGGAAGTACATTCCAGACCTCAACACACTCTGGGTGAAAAAAAAGTAATCTTTAAATCCTCTCTGAATGTCAAACCCTTCACTTTAAGGTGTGCTCCCTTGTTCTTGACCCTCTGTCTTAAAGGAACAGCTACTGTCTATCCACCCTGTCCATGCCCCTTGTTAACTTATCCTTCTGAATCACATCCCCCGCAGCCTCCTCTGCTCCAAAGTAAACAACCCGAGCTTATCCAGCATCTCTCCATAGCTGATATGCTCCTTCCCAGGGAACATCCTGGTGAATCTCCTCTGCAAGCCCCTCCAGTACAATCACACCCTTCCTGTAATGAGGCTCCCAGAACGACATACAGTACTCCATCATGGACTAAACCAAGCCCTGTATAGCACTTATAATCTACTCCCTGATTAATAAAAGCTACACCCAAGGTTCAGTTCTTAACTTGTCCATTACCCTGTTCAGTCACATTCAGGGATGTGTGGAGAAACACCCTCTGAGCTCCCTAGTGTGCTGCCAATCATTGTGTAAACCTCATGTCTGGTTCCTCCTTCCAAAGTACATCACCTCATATTTATCAGGATCACTTCCATCTTCCATTTATCTGCCCATCTGATCATTCCACTCGAATCTTCCTGTAAAATCGGAACTTCCTCCTCACTGCCAACCACACGGCCAATCTTTATGTCAAACACAAACTTACTTATCGCAACTCCCACCCCTCCACCCACCAACACACCCCCCCTCCCCCTCCAGATTCACATCTATACCATTTATGAATGCTACAAACAATAAGGGACACAGCACTGATCTCTGTGGTACACCAGGGGACACTAGTCTCCAGTCACACAAACAGACTTCTCCAACCACCCTCTGCCTCCTGACACTAAGACAATTTTCGTTGTAACTTGTCAAGTTATCTTTGATACTGTGAGATTTTACTTTATTTTTTTCAATTTCCAATGTGGAACTTTGTCAAAGATCTTGCTGCAAAACTAAATAAGCGACTTCCTCAAACTAATTCAATCAAATTCATTAGGTGTGACTTCACTCTGATAAAGTCATGATGATTATGCCTGATCAAACCTTGCGACTCTGATTGGAGTTGGATTTTCTCCTTCTCTATTTTCTCCAGTAGTTTCCCGAACAGTGATCTAATACTTGCTCATCCGTAGTTACCTTGGCAAATATCTACCACCCTTACTGTGAAGTGGAATCATATTAGCTGCTCTCCAGTCCTCTGGCACCTCCCCTGTGGTCAGATTCCAAGTAAAATTTCTTCCCTTGACTCCAACAGTGTCCAGACCTGCGGATTTGTCCAATTTTATACCAGACAAAGCCTCAAACCCCTGCTCGTATTTTACATCAATCTCTTCAAGAGCTTTCCGGTCCATCTTCTTGAATTCTGTACCTGCATCCTCCTTCTCCCAAGTAAAACAGCTGTGATGTTTACATGTACCAATCTATCAATGTTCTCCGGGTTGACGCACTGATTGCACCTTTGGTTTCTAATGGACACTAACTGTTTGCTGATTATTCTGTTCTACTTGTCCGTGTAGAATACCGTGGGATTCTCCCTAATATCGCCTGCTTGCACTTCTCCATGTCCCTTTGTAATTCAGTCCCCTCTATGTTCCTAAGCTTCTAAGTTTCACTACAATCACCTCTCATCTTTTGAAACTCGAGATCACAGACTGAGTTTCCCCATCAGACAATCTTGCCATTTTATGGATTAGTCTGGAGAATACCTTTTGCAGTTCCTCTGTAGTCAGTATATTCTATCTTAGATTGGGACTCCAAATGGAACGCAATACTCTAATTTCAGTCTCAGCAACACTCTATGCAGCTGGTGCATGACATCTTCTATATTGCAATTACATACACATGAATGTTAACCTAATTTTTCGTTTCCTATTTGCACGCGTTCTTCCCAATTCCTTTCACTTTAACTTTTCTTATGAAGTTAGTGGGAGAGTTCTTAAAAAAGATCCTCCTGAATATCCAACCATACGTTATCCATTAGCTCCTTGTTGCCTCCGTCCACAAGAATCATCTTCAAACCGTTCCAAAAAATGTTTGCCACGTATGGTTTTGTTTCATCGATGCATGATCATCCTCCCCAGTTTTCCCATTACCTTCTGTATATCCAGTAACACGTTCTTTGTAATTCAGCCCAGGAGACACCCGACCGCGGATTACAAGTTAACTGATCTGTAGTTCACCACTCTCCATCTTCATCCGTTCTTAAACTGTTGGATAATATTTATAACTTTTGCCATATCCAGAGTGGCTAAATGTCGTTCAGGAATATATTGGAAAATAACATGAAAATCCGCAATGCAATCAATACGTCTATTGCTGCTTCCTCTGATATTCTTGTATAAAGTACATCTGATCTGTCAGATATATAAATACTCAATCCAGTTTTCTTTTCAAAGATGACCTCAACACTGATAAGAATGATCTTAAACTTTACTTACACAAGTCCCATGGTCACTTGGTATTTCTGGGAGAATTTCTGGATATTCTGCCTTGAAAATAGACACAAAGAAACTGTTTCTTTCTCCTGTGATTTCTCTGTTCTCTACAATAAATTACCCTGCCCGCACGCATAGTGTTCCATATTTGACCTTGTTTTTACATTAGTTTCATACACTGATGTACTTTTTTTAGCAGTCTTTATGTTTTTTTTAGCAGTCTTTATGTTTTTCTTTCGCAGTTTGTATGTTTTTCTTTTGTTTGCATGCTGTTTCGCTTTTTGATTTCCTTCTCAGTTTCTTGGTCATCCGTTGCTGGGTCCTACATTTCTCCGAATCCACTGGCTTACTACAACACTTGGCATTTTTCTAAGCTGCTTCTATTGACCTAATAGGTAGTTAAAGGTGAGGCTAAAAGTGTTAGGTCGGAGAGGAGGGTGGACCAGATTGATGGGAAGGAAGATGAACACATAGGAACGTTCAAAAGGGGGAGTGTGCTGACTTGGAAGATTGGACTGGGATAAGGTGGAGTTAAGGGAAATGGGGAAACTGGTGAAATCTACATTAATCCCCTGTGGTTGGAGGGTCCCAAGGCAGAAGAGGAACCTTTCTTCATCCATGCTTCGGGTGGTTAGGGTTTGGCGATGGAGGAGGCCCAGGACTCTCATGTCCTTGGCAGAGTGGAAAGGAGAGGTAAAGTGTTTAACCACAAGGTGGTGGAGTTGGTCAATGTGGCTGTTCCAGCGATGTTCTCTGAAATGATCCACGTGTGTCTCGCCAATGTAGAGAAGACCACACTGAGTTTAAAGGATGCAGTAGATGAGGCGTTCTGTCTCCCTTCATCACCTATCACTTTCAACACCACCTTCATCTACCTATCGCATTCCTAGCTACCTGCCTCCTGCCACACCCCCTTCTCATTTAACTCTCAGCTCCCTTGACCCAGAAGCCTCATTCCTGATGAAGGGTTGTGCCCGAAACGACAATGCTCCTGCTCCTCGTACGCTGCCTGACTGTGCTTTTCCAGCGCCACTGATCTCCAGCAGCTGCAGTGCCCACTTTCTCCTCACACCTTCAGGGCTTGCATGATTCAGATTTATAACAGTTACTTCAAATAAAACAAAAACTACCATGTACTCAAACCGCATAAAAGAAAACCAATGCATTGTGGTCACTGTTCCCAAAAGGTCCTTTTAAACTAAAGTTTTCAATTAGCTTTTCTGATCATCCAACATCAATTTCTAAATAACCTGATCTCTAGCTCTGTGCTCAACAAAATGTTAATGCCAGTTATCTAACACATGCTCATGAAATCCATTTTTCCCAGCATTAGCATTCAGTTTGGTTAACACAGTTTAGATATAATGTAAACAGTACATTATTACTGCAGTAGCCACAATTGTGTATATCTCATTTTCCTGTTTTATAACGTGCCCAACATTTGTATTGCAGCTTTCACTTTGATATATAACCCCCATCAATGTTTCCTGCTCCTTGCTGTTTTTACGTTCCACCTTACAAGATTCTGTAGAATCTGAGTGACGTGGACTTTGGGGAGATTAATGGTAGAGATCATCTTGCCACATCATTTATGATCTTCTTAAGCATCATCGTGACATTTTCTCCAGATCTCCCGTTATGCTAGTGGAGTAGAGAAGGACAATGATCGTTCAACAATGCACTGTATTTCCCCCAGAGAGCTGAGACTGCTCTAACCTGGGTGGGAACCTTACAGCAGGCTGGTAAAGCATTGCTGCTGCTGTACAGGATCTTAGTGAGATCACATCTGGAGTAGTGTGTACAGATTTGGTCTCTTGGATGAAGAAAGGATGTTATTATCTTGGAAGCAGCTCAGAGATGGTCCCCTCAACTGATTCCTGCAATAAAGGTGCTAACTTATAACGAAAGGAAGATCAGGTTGATCCAATAGCCATTGGAGTTTACAAAAATGAAAGAAGATCTTATTTCAACATAGATGACAGGAAGGAGTCAACAACTGAAGCGAATTACACAGATAATGGAGGAATCCATGCCGTTCTTCAGCCTCTTACACACGAACAACAGAAGGATATTCAGGCCTTTGACCCTGTTACACCAGAATAGGGCGAGGCTGTTCACCCCCTGGAGCCTGATGTATATTTACAGGAGGAGGCCAATCAGCCCCTCGAATCTACAACACTGGCCCCAGAGTAGGCCATGCTGCACCAGTATCCTATTACACAGCAGCAGGATCAGTCCATTCAGCCTCCTCAAGTCTGTAACATAGGAACTGAAAGCGGTCACACAGTGACTGGAGATTTGTTACACTGGGATAGCAGGAAGCCATTCATACCCACCGAGTCTGTTGCAAGAGAATTGGATAAGGATAAAAACTATTTGAGACTTATTTCATGAGAAAGGAGGAGGTAATTCAGACACGTGTCTGTTGTATGGGAACAAGAGAAGACCAATCGCCATCTTAGTCCCATCTCTGGGACACATGAGGAGACCGTTCAGTACCTCCACCGATTATGGAGAAATATGAGAAGACCCATCAGCCCCTCAAAATGTTGCACAGCAACGGGAAGTTTCCATAATCCCCCACTCCTCTAACGCATCAACAGGGGGTGGTCATTCTGGCCTTGGAGATGATAACATGGGAACGCCAGAAAGACTTCATCCCATCGATTTTGTACACCAGCAGGAGGATGGGTCCTGTCAGCCACACATACCGCTTATGCAGCAAGTGGAGCACACCTCTTAAACCCTTTTGCCAATCAAACAGGAATTCAAAGAAAACGTAAAGGTTTTAGAAAGGGAAGAACTTATAATAACTGCATACATTAGGGAGTAAAATGTAACAATAAAGTATTGTAATTTAAGGCAAATTATTAGAATCCATTGTTGTGGACATTTGCAAATGTAAACCACAATTCATCGGAGTCAACGTGGTTTTACAAAGGATAAACCATGATTGAAGTGTTTTCTTGAGTTATTTAAAGATGTGACAAACAAGGTGGATAGTGGGAATCCTGGAAATGGAATATATCTGGTCTTCGTGAAGGATTCAGATACGTCGCTTCTCCAAAGAGTGCGTGGTAAGATCAGACAGCATCGGTTTAGGAGTAATTTATTGGCTTGGATGGAGGATTGGTTAACCAACAAAATGCAGTCAGATGAATTAATTGTGTCATTTTCTATTGGAAAATGCAATTTGTTGGGTGCCATAGATTTCAGTTCTCATGCTTCAACCATTTGTGATCGACATTATTACTCGGTTGACGGGATAGAAAATATTATAGCTACATTTTCAGGTGACACTAACATTGGTGGGAAATTACTTCGGAATGATGATGCAAGAGATTTAAAAACTATATGTATAGATTGGGTGAATGGGCAAACATTTGGCAATGAAAATTAAAGTGGATAAATATGGGGTTATTCAAGTTGGTCAGCCTAATAAAAAGGCAAATTATTATCTAAATGGAGAGAAACTTCAACGTGCTTAAGTGCAGAGGGATTTGGGTGCCTGCTTGCATATCACAGAAAACCACTTGCGGCTACTTGAAGTAATGAGGAATGCAAGCATAACTTGAGCGTTTATTTGTAAAAGGATAGAGTAGAAAGGTTGCTGTAGCTATGCAAGGCGTTAGTGAGGCTGCAACTGGAGTACAGTTTGGGTGTCCTGCAGAATGAGGTATTTCCATTGGAGGCAATTCAGAAGAGCTTCATCATACTGATTCCATATTTGAAGTGTTTGTCTTATGAAGAGAAATTGAGCAGTTCAGGCCTATACTGTCGAGTTTATAAGAATGAAATGAGATCTCATTGAGGTCTGTAAAATGCTAAACGTAATTGAAAGTGTCGATGTGGAGTGGATATTTTTTCATGTGGCGCAATTGACAATAAGAGACTAGAGTTTGAGGATCGAGAGATGGCAGGAAAGTGGAACAGAGGCCGCGATGACATCAGCCATGATTGTATTCCATGGCGGAGCAAGTTCGAAGGGTTGGATTCCTGACTGATGCTCCTTGTTCATATTCAGCTTTACGGCTGTGTTACACAGTAATGGGGGAGGATGATGTATCAAACAGGAAGCAGGCACTCCGGATAAATCAGTCTAAATCAGTTTGACAGAACGTCACCAGAGGAGTCACACAGTGACCAGTGCTGGGTCCTCAACTATTTACAATCTATATCAATGATCAGGAGGATGGAACAGATATAGAGATAATGAGTTTGGTCATGTTGCTGTGATAAGCAAGAGATTAAATTATCAAGAGAGGGTGGAGGGTCTACAGATAGATACAGAGAGGTAATTGCAATGGATAATAATTTGGCAGCTGCAATATAACATGATATAATCTGTCATTTCATTTACAGGAATAACAGAAGGCAGTATGTTACTGAAATGGAGAGGGATCACAGGGATTAATAATACTGTGTATTGGGGGGTTCACTCTGACCCGTTCAGACAGGGGAGGTTTTACTCAATCCCTGATTGTCTGCTCCTTGACGCTCCAAGTGACCCCATTGCTCTCCGTGCACATGGAATACTTTGAAGTGTTTGGTTGGTGATGGGGGATGCTGTTATCAAACGTGTATCAAGGGGATGGCCTTTATTCAAGATACATTCATTCCTTTCTACATGGAGATCTGAAGACGATGGGAATGTCTGCCTGCTTGTGAATGAAGAGGCTGTGGCTGCTGTCAGGACAGAGGTATTCACCAACATGATGTACTGTGATGGGCACGCTGCAAGATTAATACAGAGAGTGCGCCTTCAGTTCCTCTACCTCTCCCCATTGACACGGCTACTCTGCAGATGCCATGTACACCATCGGGAATCCCACTATACTGGATACACCCGGCAGCTCCCTGCTGAGGGAGAAACAATGTATTTACCTCACCTAATATATCCTCCGTCACTGAATGGTTACATTGATGGCAACATGCTGGGAGATGACGGATATGTCACCCAGAACATAGAAGCTGAATGAAACTGTGACCCGAACAGCCACTGGCAGCACCGTCCTTCCCCCTGGTGTGAAGCTTCAGGACGTGTTAAAGGAGTTGACACCGCTCTGTGACCAGCTCCTTGTTCAATTAGTGTCCCCGCACACTCTGCTCCTGGGTTAAGTGGAGCTTGGGAAGCTGTTCCGGAAAAATCCGGGGTGGACGCAGCAGTTCTCTTTCCCCACACACACTCACTGCGTGGTTTCAGAGCCTCCCCTCTCTGCAACCTCTGTTCCATTTGTTGTTCATGTTGCAGACCCAGATGTTGTAACTCCAGTCCCCAGGCTCCATCCAAAGTTGGGTCACCAAATCCTCAGGTCTGCCTGCATGTCTGAGGCAGCTCACAGCACAGCCTCCAGCAAACCAACCCCAGCTGCTGCACTAACTTTTCAATAACAGGAGTCAGTTAGAAACCCCTCGGCTACAAGTGTTGTGGACCAGACCAGATTCCCGCAAAATATTTTAAGAAGGCCGCTTAGACTCAAACCTTTCCTTATTTTGAATATAGATGGGAAGTGTGCCTTACAGATATGTTGTGATTGGTCAAACCACTCGACATTAGGCAAAATATAATCTATTTAAATGCTTTAGTTAAAATACAATCAAAGAAAAGAACATTTCGGGATGACTTATATGTTGGAACAATTACACATACAATAGATACCATACCTTATTGGTATACACCGCTTGGCACAAAGATATATTCAAATACAGATTCTTACATTGTAGTTTTCTGATCCAGGAGAAATCAACATAAATAGAGATCGCAGAGAGAAAGGCAGCTGGGGATCAAGTTTTGACACTTCCAACCATTCTGGGACCCGAGCAGCTTCTGAATGCTGCAGCTAAAAACAAAACGAGTAAACCTGGTCTGGGAGAGCTGGCCACTGCCCTTCCATTGTTACCACCGTTTTAATGACACCTAAAGGATTTCTCAGTTATTTACTTAAACTGTTTTCAGACAGCAGTTCTGCACTTCTGCCTTTAAAAGCTTTCATTAAAAAAAAACCCGAAGAGAAAATAACCTTTTTACGGTGATAGTATTCTCACAACTCCACTTTTAATAAAATGATCCATCAATAAACACAAATGGATTCATTTTAGACCTCCTAATCTTCCACTATTAGTAGACTGGAATGAACATATATTACATTGACTCTGAGCATACAAATGTTCACAACTCGATTCGATTTCAGTCATTTTACTCCTGCCACAGAATGCCTTTTGTCTTTCTTCATCCAAGTCTCCACAACATGTCAAAACTTAGGTTTTCTCGCACTGTCAACTTTATAATTTCAATTATCTCAATAAAAACGCTCTGGTATTTTTCTCCCTAAACTTCTCCAAAATCTTTAAGGGTCACGATCAGTGATAAAGATTTGTCTCATGTATGTTATTTGCAATTTAAATGCTGAAATGTTGTAACGCCAACGCCAAGCTCAAGGCCATTTCCCCATTGTGGAATAAATCTGTTGATGTTTCTACTGGACACTCCAACCACACGTTACATAATGGAGCACTTCTCATCTCTCCAATAGTCCTTCTGAATGACATAGCTCCTCATGTCTCAGCATAAAAATATTACATCCTTCTGTACCACTTTGTAATGTAACCGCTTCACCTGCTAATGCCGGCCTACGCCAGTAAACCTTACTCTCACAGGGATATGTTTTAAGAAGATCTCGCACATTCTTCTTAATCCCTCACAGAAACCAAACTTTGATTTCAGAACCCAATCATCATTATCAGCCATTTCAGCTTCTAATCTTGCCATAGTAACTCTCTGCTCTTCCACACGAGTTCTCACGGCTGCAGGAAGTGAATTGTTGAACTTCTCCAAAATTAGAGTCTCTCTCAGAGTGCCATAACTTTGCTCTGTTTTAATACCCTTCCCCACCTTTCAAAAATTACTTTGTTTGATTCTTTCCAACACAACGTGCGTTTAACCAGGAATGCTCTTTTAGATTCCTGAAACACTGTCGGCTTTTGGCACAAGCTCATATGCACTTCAGATGGCTTTCTTCACCTCCTCCGATAGGGATGCAAATACCTATCAGCTTTGTTTGGATAAACTAAATCCACATGTTCTCTGGCCACTGCACTTGTTTAGCCACTTTCTGAAATGAAATTAAAAAGGCTCCCCCATCATTCTCATCAAATTTAGATAATGCCTGGATATATTTAAACAGATCCTGATCAGGCCTTTGGCTACTATAGGGTTGCTCAACCTCACTATCCTCTAATGAAAATCCATACAAAATGAAGAGGAATTTAGAATAACTTAACTATTGTAAACCTTAACCGAATAATGGATACAGTACATTCTACAAATGGACTGTTCAATCTATTAACATTACCTAAACACACCCCTTGGCAAAAAGGAACATTCAGACATGCATTCTTGCATACAGTTCTCCAATCCAGGAGGAAACACTATCAAGTGAGGCTTTAGAGAGAGTAACAGCTAGGGATAATTTACTAAAACTTCCAACCCCTCTGGGACCCCAAGCACCCCGTGATTGTTACAGCTGCAAAAAAACAAACAAACTAGAAAGCCTGGTCTGTGTGAGCTGTCCATTGTTACTACTATTTATTAAAAACCCTAAAAGCCCCGTAAGTTATTTACTTGAGCCGTTTTCAGTAGGCACTTTGGCATTTAAGACCTCTTACTAAAAAAAAAATGAGAAGCTAACGTTTTATTTAAAAAGTAACAGCATTGTCAGGCAATTTAGATGCCTGGTCCTTCACTCAGTGGGTTTGCTCGTGTTACTGATCGCAAGGTCACCTGAGAGGGTCAACCACAGGTGCAGACCAAGTTACAAGGATGTGTCTCATAACTTCTGAAACACACCTGCCCATGGACCATAACATGGAACATACCAGGAAGTGAACAACAGTTTGACACACACGACTTCAGTATTTCTGAGCTACACAATGCCAGCATTCGATACACTAGGGAGCCAAAACCCAAGGCCAGGGAAAGATACAGAGGGACAGAGAGATTCACATTAAAGACAGAAACAGACAATTAATTAACTGAAAAGATGTTGTGGAAATATGGGGAAAAAGACAGGGAAGTGGGACTAACTGGGGAAGTGAGACCTTCGAGAGTAAAATGACAAGAATGACAACATTGAATAAAGGCATTGTCAGCTCAGCTGGAATGGTTTGTTACATCAAATTCTGAATCTGCTTCACCGAAAATTACACACAACATAAACTGGGACAAGATGACAGCCCAGCGTGGACAGCTGTGCAGGCCATGCTAGTGTGTTGTTCAGTGAACTGCACTATCTGCCCAGCATAGAGAGTATTGCAAACTTTGCTATCATATGCTAACTTTCCTCGCATCAGATTACTGCTTGCAATGGGAAGGTTTGCTCTGTGTGTGTGTGTGCGCGATTGGCGTGGTTGAATGCGAAACTCACTGTTTGAGAAGGAACGCACATGGAGGAAACTTTTAAATACGAACAACTGGCAGGCTTTTTGTTAATCAACAGAGAGAACGAGGGAAGTTTCATGGACAGATGAGATAAAGTGTTTGAGAATATTAAAATAAAGTGATTGCCAGACACAACAGCAATATACATCGGCGTGCACATGAATGACAGATGGATGGGGGTTTGGTGTGAATTCGAATCAGATTTGCTTCGGCAGGTTTGAAGCCGGGAGCGTCAGCAGCAGATTATTGGCTTCATCAAGCCTGTATTTCATAGCTCAAGATTCAAACAGCAGATGGAATAAGCAGTGAGATATATTCTGGAGTGGTGAGTATTTCAAGTTAGGAATGGTCAGGACATGGTGTCAGGAATCAGCTCGTGGTCAAAGGGATCACCCACAGTTGTGACTTGTCTGCTTCAGCTGTAGATATTGGCCAGGGATGGGATGGAAACAGTGGAAGGAAGTGGAGTTTGTAACCAGAGCAGTAGACGGTGACCTCTATACTCTTGACAGCAAAGGCAATGCTACAATGCATTGTGGTTCTCCCCTGAAACTGAATAGATCAACATAGATACCCGGAGTAACACTGCCAGAGCAGAGAGCGAGACAGTAATTGAACGCATTCATTCATGTAGTTAGTAGTGGTCTGTAGAGTGAATATCTGGATTGAGAGATTCAACAGGAACAATAATAGTGGCAGGAAGTGTAGACTACATGGAATAACAGTAATACAGTCATAACTGGTTTATAGAAACAAAATCTGGACAGTGACACTCACCAGGAACACCAATGATAGCCAGGAAGGGATAATAAAAATATTGAATAATGAGAAGAGCGTAATAGATCCGCGATGATAATGAGAACCAATCAAATGCAGAAAGATACCAAACATAATTGGATAAGCGCCTGTCTATTGTTGGAACATGCCAGTCTAATGTTCTCAGATTCTGATCCATTGTTTGAATATTCCTGTCTAATGTTCTCAGATTCTGATCCATTGTTGGCACATTCCAGTCTAATGTTCTCAGATTCTGATCTCTCCTTTCCCTCTCTCTGGATCTGCTGATCCCGATCAGTGCTGTCGGTGATGCTCCCGCTCATGTTATGGAATAACACATTGAACGGACCCCATTTATCATTAAAAGATGGAAACCCTCTACTGGCATAATTAGAATCCATGGAGATTGGCATTAATCGCAGTCACTGAACAAATAGGCTCAGTTAACCTGTTCAAAACATCACTTTTCATTTATTGGGTTTGGATGGAATGGATGAGGGTTGCTGAGGGATGGATCATAAACCTTTCAATCTTTTAACTCTTTTTATTAATTTGTACGTGAGAGTATTAACAGGACACTGCAGGGGTCAATATATGTTCCACTCTGTTTATGAATGGAGGCAGTTATAAAATAACAGATCGGCCGCATCAAAAAAAGTCGGGTGGGCAAGTTTCTCGATACCTGAACAAAAAGTACGGTACTTGTTGACCAGTGTGAGGCTACTCCTGGTGTTAATGCCCTGTTGTCAAATCCTTTCATAACCTTGAGACAGAGCATTGAGACTGCTGCTCAGGAACAGACCGAAGCAATTCTGTCCCTATGGGCCTCTTACAGAGGGATAAGAGAAGGCCATTCAGCCCATATTAGCCTAGTGCTACTTGAAAAGGTGGAAAGCTGGAATATGGCACATTTTGCCGAAAGATTCATTCAAAACAAAGAGATGTGTCGCTGCATCTGTATAAAGTGTTACTGAGAGGGCACCTGGAGTACATTGTGTTGTTTGTGTTTCTGTAACTCCATCAGATACAGTTTAACGGCTGCTCGTAATCCACGGGTTGCTATCTCATTTAATGTCTCGGATCTGTTACACAGGGACAGGAGGAGGCCACGAAGCCTCTTGAGTCTATTTCAGAGGGACAAGAGGAGGTCATTTAGCCTTTCCAGTCTATTACAGAGGGACACAAGGAGCCCACTCAGCCTCTCGAGCCTGTTGCAGAGGGGCAGGAAATGTTTATTTAACATTCAAGTCTGTTACGCATAAATGTTAGTTTCAAACTAGTTGTGGAATAGGAAAGACCTGATGTAAACATTAAAGTTCTAACTTTGAATAAGGCCAATTTTGAAATTTTAGGCGAGCCCTGTGAAAGGCAGATTGGAATACCCTATTCACAGGTAAAGGGATGGTTGGAAAATGCAAGGCCATCAAAACGTGGTTTCAGAGAGTCCAGAGCCAACATGTTTCTATTAGTGAGATGGTCAAGGCTGGTGGGTGCAGGGAGTGCTGGATGGCTAGATATATTGATGTTATGGTCAAGGTAAGGAAGGAGGCATATGTCAGGAAAACAGAGCTGAGATTAAGTGAATCCCGAGGGGAGTATAAGGGAATAAGTGTATTGTCAATGGGGAAATTGGGCCAGAAAAATGTGGACATGAGATGGCTTCATAAATAGTGTTAATGAGGCATTGAAGAAATTCTACAAATCCTTTAATGGCAAAGTATTAACTAGGGAGACAATAGGGCACCTTAAAGGTCAGTAAGGCTACCTATGTGTGGACCCATAGGAGATGGAAGGGATACTAAACAAGTATTTTGCCTCGTATTTAATGTAGAAGAGGTTACAAGAGCGAGAGAATGAAGAAATACATAGTGATATCTTGAAAAGTATCTATATTACAAGGAGATGTTGGACATTTAAAAACATATAAAGGTGAACAAAGCCCAGGGACCTGATCAGTTGTATCCCAGAATATTGTGGGAAGCTAGGAAAGAGATTGCTCAGCCTTTTGCTGATATATCTGTAACATTGATTTCCACAGATGAGGTGGCAAGAGACTGGAGAGTTGCTAACAGTGTCATTATTTCAGAAATTAAGGAAAACCCAGGTAACTATAGATCGGTGAGCCTGACGTCAATGGTGACTAAATTGTTGGAGGGGATTTTGAGGGAAACGGTGTATATGCATTTGGAAAGACAAGGACTGAAGAGGGCTTTGTACATTGGAGATCACGTCTCACTGACTCGGTGGAATTTTTTGAGGAAGTGATGAAGATAGTTGATGAAGGCAGGACAGTGAATGTTGCCTTTATGGAATTCAGTAAGAAAACCAAAATGTTCTACATGGTAGACTGGTTAGCAAGGTTAGACTGCCTGGAATCCAGGGAGAGCGTGCAATTTAGATCCAAACTTTTCTTGAATATCGGAGACAGGGTGTGACAGGTGGCATTTGTTCATTAAATTGGAGACCTGTGACCAGTGGCGCTGCTCGCAAAGATCAATAGTGGGTCCACTGCCTTTGTTACTTATACAAATCATTTGCACTTGAGTATATGACGTATTGTCAGTAAGTTTGTAGATAATTCCAAATTTGGTGGTGTAGTCGACATGAAGAATGATCTCTCAGAATATAATGGGAACTGAGCTGAGGAGTGGCAGATGGAGTTTATTTTAGATAAATGTGAGGTGTTGCGTTTTGGCAAGAAAAGTCAGGGCCAGATATATAGGTAGGGTCCTGTCGAAAGTTGCCAATCAAGGAGAACTCCATAGAAATTATAGAATCCCTACAATTAGGGGACAGGATTTTCGGCCCATCGAGGCCACACCGTCCCTCTAAACAGTATCCCACTGGACAAACCCCTACCCTTTCCCTCTCAGCCTGCATTTCCCATGGCTAATGCCCGTCGCCCTTACATCCAAAGGTCCTATGCACAATTTAGGATGGCCAATCTACCCTTACCCGTATATCGTTATACTGTCGAGGGGAAACATAGCACCCGAGGAAGCTCACACAGACATGGGGAGAATGTACAAACTCCACACAGCTACTCATTCAAGGATGGAATTAAACCAAGATCGCTGCGCTCTGAAGCAGCAATGCTAGTCACTGAGCTACTGTGTCACCTTGTGGTGCAGGTTCTCAGTTCCTTGAAAGTGCCGTCACAAGTAGACAGCGCAGTGAAGAAGGCACTTGGTGATCATCCCTTTATTGGTGCGTGCTTTGAGTCTAAGCAATTACATGAAACGTTGCATCTGTACAGGACATTGGTTCGGCCACTTTTGTAATATTGCCTTTACTTCTGGTCAACCTGCTGTCGGGAGGATGTTGTCAAACTTGAAAGGGTGCAGAAGAGATTTAAAAGAATGTTGCAGGTGTTGGAGGGTTAGAGTTACAGGGAGAGTTTGAATAGGCTGGGGCTATTTTCAATGAGTTGAGGCTGAGGGTGTACCTTAAAGAGGTACATAAAATCATGAGGGGCATAGAAAAAGTAAACAGACAATGTATTTTCCCAGGATAGACGATTCCAAATATAGAATATAAAGGCTTAAGGTGAGAGGGGAAAGATTTAAAAAGGGACGTGAGGGACAACATTTTCACACAGAACTGCTGCGTGCATGGATTGAACAGCCCAAAGAGGTGGTGGAGGCAGGTACAGTTACACCATTTGGATGGGTATGTGCTTAGGAAGTGTTTAGAGGGAGATCGGCCAACTGCTGGCTAGGGGGACGAGATAAATTTAGGATATTTGGTTGGTATAGATGACCAGACCCAAAGGATCTTCTTCCATGTTATACATCTCTGAGAGTCGATTGACTCTTGAGTGTTTAACATGGGAGCAGGAGGAGGCTATGCAGCTTCTGAAGTTTATCAGTAGCGTGTTTGCTCAATTACTGACAGTCAAATACAAAAATACATCATTCACATTTTGATGGTGCTTTAAAGAAACAGGAGAAAGGCTTTTAGTCAAGAAAAGCTGTAAAGAATGTGAAGAGGCCATTCAGTCCCTCAATTCCATTCCACATGAGCAGCAGTTGAGCATAGAGCTATTGGAGCCTGTTACTCTGGAGCAGTTGGAGGACATCCATTTTCACAAAGTTGGGATCAGGAGGGAATCATTCAACTGCTTGAAACTGGGACACAGGAACAGGAGGCAGTCACTCAACTGCACGAGACTAGGTTAGACAGGGGATTGCAGGGGATGATTGGAGTTGTTTGTTTCCAGGTAAAAGGATCTCGGGCAAGTGGGAGGGCTTTAAAAGTAAGATAGCTCGAGTTCAAGGTTTCCATTTTCCTATGAGGGTGAAGGTTATGTGAGACTGGAAGAGAGAACCCTGGATGTCAAGAGATATTGAGGCTTTGACCAGAAAAAAGGAGGCGTGGCTCATGTTCAGGCAGCTCGTATCAAGGGAATCCCTGGAGTATTACAGGGGATAGAGGAGATTACTGAAGAAGGAAATCAGCAGGACCATAACAGGGTATGAGGTAGTCTTGGCTGAGAAGATTAGAGTGAATCCAAATTCAGTATAGGAAAGATAAAGAGCAACTAGAGAGAGAATAGGATGCTTTAAAATCTAAAACCGGCATGCATGTGTAAAACCTCAAGAGATGGGTGAGGTCCTCAATTTCCCCTCGATGTTTATCATGAAGAAAGACATGAAGATCTGTGACCTTTAGGAGGTTAGTTGTCATATCTTGGTACTGTCCATATCACAGTAGAGTTGCTGTTGGACATATTAGAACGCACAAAGTCAGACAAATCTCTTGGTCCTGACCACATATATCTAAGATCACTGTAAGAGGCGAGAGAAAAAGCTTAGGGACCAAGATCCCGGAAGACTCGCGGTAGCAAATGTTGTGCCCTTATTCAAGAAAGGCTGCAAAGAAAAGCCTAGGAAATATGGACCAGTAAGCTTCACACCTGTTTTCGGTGAACCACTTGAGAAGGTTCTGAGAGATAAGATGTGCGTGCATTTGGAAAGGCAGAGTTTGACTTGGAGCAGTCAGCATGGCATTGTGCGTAGCGGATCATGCCTTACAAATTTTGTTAGAGATTTTTGAGGAAGTGACCAGGAAGGTTGATGAGAGCAGGGTTGTAGACATATTATATATGGCTTTCAGTGAGACCTTTGATAAGGTTTCACATAGTAGGCCGCTCTAGAAGGGTGGATCACATGGAATCCAAGGTGAACTGTCAAATTAGACTGAGCTGCCAGTGGAAGTGGTTGAGGTGGGTACAATAACAACATTGAAATGGCATTTGGACAAATACAATGATAGGAAAGGATTAGATGGATACAGAGCAAAGTCAGGGAAATGGCAAATTGGTAGATAAGGTGCAATTACACCATGGTTTGTTGACAGAGCACGGTGGGCGTATTGGATGGGCGAATACAGAGGGGGAACATTCCCATCCCAGAAGGTGCCACACCACCAGACCCACCGAGCATGGTCTGTGCTCACTACCGAGTTCAGTGCAGTATTTGAGGTCTGAAGAAATGTCCAGCAATACAGGATAAGCATCAAAAACCTTCCCCACTCTGTCAGGATAATGGTCACCGTATTCTGTCTGCTCCCTCACAATCACTGTATATCTGTGATTGCAACTACCCCCGAACAAGGCTCGTGGTCCCCCACTCTCACTACTGCATGCAACACCTTCTCTCTCTCTCTCCTTTGCAATACCTCCCACACAGTCATAGAATATTCTGGAGAATGCCGATTATAGAATGTTCCAGATAATGTTCCAAATATTTCCCAGTTTCAGGAAAATGGTAGTGTGCCAGTGTGTAACACATAAGAGTTACTTGACTCACCTTAATGATATTAAACCAAAAACAACTTCTAAACACGTCTCGTTATAAATACAATTTCGAGCAAAAAAACATTTTTACCCTCAGGCGTTATCTTGACCGTTATCTGAACTGTACCACTTTCCTTATTATGCATGTTTCTCTTAAAATTTGTCTGTGACTGTTGCTGTCTGTAACAGTTACACAGTCTCCCACTCAGTTGGCAGGACGGCAGGTTTTTGATGTAGAGGCAGAGCAACAGCGCAGGTTCAGTCCCCCACACTGACAAAGATTACCATGAAGGGGACAGTCTCTCAGCCTCACCCCATCACCCGAGATGTGGTGATCCTCAGGATAAACCACCATGAGTGGTCTTTCTAATGAGAGTTTTTTGGGACTTTATTCTATCAATGTTAGCATTTTAATTAAAAAAAAATTAAGAAGAGATTTTTAGTATTATAATAAACCAATAACAACACAACTCAACTAACTGAAAATAAAATAACATCCAATTTCATGTACATACAAAACAAATTAAAACACTACACAGACAGAAGAAAAAACAAAACTAAACAAAAAATAATGAATAAATAATACAGCTCAGCATAACAAAAGGACAGCTCTTGTTCATCAAGAGCATTAACTGATACACATTTTTATGTACATAGTTCTTCCTCTCTGGGGGTGGGTGAGTTCAGACATCCATCGCAACAGAATATTTTTCCGAACACGGAAAGTACAGAATGATAGGATATAACTTTGTTCCCGTATTCATCTGTGGAAAGTACCCTGGGCAGGCCCAGGAAAACAGAAACCAAGTCCATCTCCATTCAGTCCCCAATACACACTCTATCACATCTGACACAGTGCTCCAATATAGATGAAATCTGCAGCAGGACCACAAGCAATGAGTAAGAGTGCTTGTAGACATTCTGCATTTAGGACATGCTGAAGATAATCCCACTTTGCATTTTGAGAGACAATTTGGGGTCAGATAGACACTACGAAGAATTTTCAACTGCATGGAATGGGTCCTATTACAGATCAAAATCCTTCGATCATTTTCACAAATATCCTCCCATGTCTCCGAGGTGTTCTGAACCCCAACTCTCTCTCGCAGACATCACAACGCTGCACAGTCTCATCTGAAGGGACACTCTCCAAATAATGATAAAGGGTACTGACAGAGAGTGTATTCTAAGCAATAAGCGCCCTCTTCCCTTTATCGGATCTGAAAGAGTGTGGTAAAAGTGTGTTTTTCTTTAATCAAATCTCTGATCTGGAAAAAAAAAACAGAAGAGATCTCTACTAGGTAGTCCATACGCACGAGTTATTTGATCAAATGATATCATTGTTTCTCCATCAAATAACACGTGGTGGCTCAGTTGTGAGCATTGTTGCCTCACAGCACCAGGGTCTCGGCTTTGGTTCTGGCCTTGGGTGACTGGCTGTGTGGAGTTAACATTCTCGCCTTGTCTGTGTGGGTTTCCTCCCACAGTACAAAAATGCGCATGTTAGATGAATTGGTGATTGATGAATCACCCATAGTGATCAGGGATGTGTAGGTTTGGGCATTAGTCAGGGTAAATATGGGATGGTAGGGGAATGCGTCTGGGTGGCTTACTCTTCAGAAGGTCGAAGTGGACTTGTTGGGCCCAAGGGCTTGTATCCACACTGTAGGGATTCTACTAATTCTAAATCACTCAAGCAATGTACACCCCTTGCTGTCGACAGTTTAAACCTGGATTCCATTATTCCCGGAAGACAATCCGGTGTACCAATTACAGGGGTAAGAAACATGATTTTGGCTGTATTGCCCCAATCTGACGCATTGTCATTCATGCTTTAACAATATTGATAATTATTGGGTTATGACAATGCTTCATAAATGTTGTCAATTTAGTTAAGAAAAACAGACTAATAAGGGTTCACTTTATCTAATAGGGTTCAATATCTCGCAGTATTGAAGCCGAGTCCTCAGCTCCCCAGGCCCTAACATAGGATAAAAAAGAGCTTAATTGATAGCTTTTATCTGGGCGATCTACTCCCCACAATCTGTGGGGTAGTTGCAATTTGGTTAGCTTGATAAACATTCGCTCATGCTGCCAAATAGAAGAGCTAAACCAGCCATTATGTCTCCTAAATACCTATGTGGGAAACATCAAAGGAAGCATTCACACGGGGTATAGGAAATGAGGAAGGACATTCTTTAATAAGAGCTATCCGACCACGCCAGGATATTGGAAGTGCCTCCCATCTTTGAAGGTTTTGTTTAATTTTGTCAAACAAAGAGACATAGTTCACGTTAAATAAATGATCAAAGACGGACGTAATGAATATACTGAAATATAGAACCTCGCCCCCCTACACCCCCGTGACCATTTAAAAGGAAACCAGGATTTGCCCTCATCAGGAATTTCCCCAAGACCTCCCATAGACATGGCCTCCAATGTTGTAAAATTAATCATAGAGCCCGAAAAGGCGGCAAGCGAATTATTGCATTCCATCACGTGAGCTGCCGAAATTGCGGGATTTGACAAAAACATAAGACAATCTGCATACAACATAATTTTATGTGACTTTTATCCCACTTCTGGGGCAGGCATGTTAGGGTAATATTCCCAATTGTGCAGGATGCCACCGAATCTAAGATTGTTGCAGGGATGGGGAAGAGATCAACCCTCGTGTGCCATTCCTGCGGGTTAAAGAAGAAAATAAAATCCCTACTTGTGAGGTAGATCTGCCTCCAGACATCCACCAGCTCTAGTTCTAGACACAAATCCATTAATTGCTTACATTATAACGAGGGCATTGGGGGAGCTTTGGACATTCTGTCCATCGTGGGGCCACAAGACAGTCGAAATTTCCTTCTGCAATCATGTGCCATGAAGCAAGATAAGTGAATTTAGAAAATGCATCTACCAGGATTTGAAAAGGGTGCACCGGGTGGCAATAAACATTTAAAATACTGTATTAATTCCCGTAGTTCAAGACTTTGCGATTATGATCCTTCCATGGGTGTTTCATACAATCTAGTAATTTAAATGGAAGATTCTTCCTATCCATGATGACTTTTCCCCCACTCTTAGTATTAAAAGACGAGAAATAAACCCGATGAACCCGCCCTGCTGTAACGTCAAATGTTTGTGTCATCAAGGTGAATCTCCTGCAATAGGACAACTCTCTCTTTTTTAAGATGAGAAAGTATATTTTTCCTCTTGACTGGCAGATGGCTCCCCTTAATGTTCCAGGTACACCATTTAAGCACATCATTATCCATAACACACTGCAGCAACACTTGAACTCCAGAGAATTTCATATCGAATGAGCATTAATGACAAAAGACTCATCGAGCCTTAAATCTCTACAAACTAAAACTACTGCAACTCACAAGCTCTCAAAACTTTCCAAAGCTAAAACCATTAAAAAAGAACGAAACAAAATCCAAAGTACCAATGACACTTGATAGGGTTTTTACCCCCCACCGCCCAATGGGGACGCTGACGGCCTAGGTCTCTGTTCTACAACACTGACAAAGGCCCTGCTTTTAATTGTATAGGTCCTGCTCTTGTTTGATTTACCAAATCCAACACCTCGCATTAATCCAAACTAAACTCCATCTGCCACTCCTCAGCTCAGTGAGTGATATTACTGCCACCTCACCTTCCCCTCTCCAGGAGGCCTGCACACTCCGGCCTTGATTTTCACAAAGACCCTGAGCTTGGTTTGCCTTCTGTGGTTAGGGGGAGGAGGGACAGATTGCAGACACAGTCAGTGGCGAGGAGAGGCTGAACAGTAATCAGCGGCCTGGTATCACTTCATGGTTTTAGGAAGAAGGCAGTCACACGTGAGAGTTGGATAATACTGATCGGTTTTTTGGGGCCAGATATTATGGTCTTTTTCCGTCTCTGGTGTTCAGTAATGAAAATCTATTCGAGACCCTTCATTGTGCAGAGTGTGTCTGCAGGATTTCTTTCCCTAATATTGCAGACTACAGATAATAGCGATTAAAGCTGTTCATAGTTAAGTTCGATGGCACAGCACGTACACCCAACAAGATAAAAGCAATGACTTCAGATGCTGGAAATCAGATTCTGGATTAGTGGTGCTGGAGGAGCACAGCAGTTCAGGCAGCATTCGAGGAGCAGTAAAATCATCAGGAAGTGCTTTTGCCCGAAACGTCGATTTTACTGCACTTCGGATGCTGCCTGAACTGCTGTGCTCTTCCAGCACCACTAATCCCGTACACTCAACATCCTACAGTTAAGACAAATATTTTGCACTTGTTTAATACAAAGTGTTTTGTGTAGTTCAGTATTGGTAGCCTGATTATAATAAATCCACACCGAGCTGAAAGCTGACGCTTAAAATATGACCCAAAATCTGGATATGGTAGCATCGTGGGTAATGTCCCTGCCTCTGAGCCAGAGGTCTGGATTTGATTCCTGAACGTGAGTGCTGGTGTTCCAAGCTCTGGACTAGAAGTTCTGGATTCAAGTCCTGCCTGTTGCAGAGGTATGTCACAGCATGTCAGAAGAGGCTGATGAGCAAACACACAGGAGATTAATGGTACAGCTTTATGGATATTGCCGAGTGATGCTAGTGTCCCTACCTCCGGGCACAAAGGTCCAGATGCAAATACCACAGAAGTGTTTCATAACACACCTGAACTAACTGATTAAAACGGATTTAGAATTGTGGCCTGATGGAGAAGGAAGAGGTGTCAGTATTGCATTTCAGAATTTAGGCCTAGGATGGCTGAAAGTACAGCCATTCGTGTTGATTGGAGTCACATTTTGCAGCAATAAAGGTTTATAAAATCAAAATGGTCATGGATAGGGTGAGTAGTCAGGGTTTTTCCCCAGATTGGGGCATACAAAACTAGAGGGCATTGGTTGAAATTGAGAGGGGAAAGTTTTTGACGAGCCCACGAGCACCATTTCACAGAGAGGGTGTGCATGTGGAATGAGCTGCCAGAGGAAGTGGTGGAGGCTGGTACAAATACAGCATGTAAAAGACATCTGGATGCTGACAGACCTGCCGAGCTTTTCCAGCAATGACTGTATTTGTTGCAAAATGCATTCATTTTAACACAATATTCGGAATACATTAAACATTTTATTTTTTTAATGACGCAGCGACATATAAACATATCTTCAAATAGACTGAGACCATTTTCTGCTAAGGGTATGGCTCTGTGTATGACAGTAGCAATGATGCATCAACATGGAACAGGGAATGTGATGGAGACATAGTTTGGACAACGTACAAGGAGACCTCACATGGTCCAGTTTGGGAGAGGATGACATTATTGTGTGATTCCGCTCAGATAGAGAGAAAATGTAATCTGCCCGAGAAGGAATGGCCGATTACACTCTCTCTCCTTCATTGTTCCTCATGACAGCAATGTGTGCGAGCTAAAACAAAAAATCTACAGTCATCGTTACCATTCTTATTTTTATAGAATCCCTACAGTGTACAAACATGCTCTTCGGCACAAACCGTCCATACCAACCTTTCCAGGCCCGCTCCCTTACATTTACTCGAACCGATGCACCTAACCTAGAAACCCCTGAACACTTCGGACAAATTATCATGACCAATCCATCTAACCAGCACAGCTTTGGACTGTGGAAGGAAACTGGAGCAACCATTAGAATGGGAGAATGTGCAACCTCTACACAAATAGTCACCCGAGTCTGGAATTGAAAGCAAGTTCCTCGTGCTGTGAGGCAGCAGTGCTAACCACTGAGCCACTGTGATACCCTTGGGCGATCCCTGGCCAGAATTCATTGGAATCTCTCCACTGCCTAATGTAAAGGGAATTAAGCCAAATCCAACTGTTCCAAGATGAAATCCCATTGCTAGCAGTTTGTGTGAGTAGAATGTCTTCAGAAGCAGAATAACATTTTGAACAATCTCTCAATTTTTCCTTTTGTCATGAGTTACAATAATATAGGGACTAAGCGCGTTCAACTTGAAATTGCAGAGATTTTGTTTATGTGTGTATGTGTGTGTGTGTGTGTGTGTGTGTGTGTGTCTGTGTGTGTGTGTGTGTGTGTGTGTGTGTCAGTGTTCTTAAAAAGGGAAATATCGATTCTTTATTTGAAATTTCCAAACAGTTTGCCAGTCATCTCGCCACCATAGTTTAAATGACATTGCTCTGGATCATAAACGTGCTATTTTAGCAGATTAAAGAAACTAGCCTGACTTGTTGCTAAAACTGACCCTGACCCAGTCTGAGATCGATATCATCGGCCTTATCACAAACCTGGTTACATTTGACATTTGTTGTGAGCAGTGGAGCAGTGGGAATTGAAAAGGAAACATGATGCGAAAAGTCGGGGAACTATAGACCGGTGAGCCTGATGTCAGTGGAGGGTCAGTTCTTGGAGGGGATTCTGAGGGAAGAGATTTACATACATACTTATGCCCGAAACGTCGATTCTCCTGATCCTTGAATGCTGCCTGACCTGCTGCGCTTTTCCAGCAACACATTTTTCAGCTCATACATTTGGGAATGCAAGGGCTGATCGGGGTAGTCAACGTGGCTTTCTCCATGGGTAATCATGTCTCTTTAATTTGATTGAGTTTTATGAAGAGGTGACAAAGAAGATTGGTGAAGGCAGTTTAGTAGACATTGTCTACATGGACCTCAGTAAGGTGCTCACAATATTCCAATTGGTAGGCAGATGAGTAATGTTCGGTCACACGAGATACAGAGGAAGCTAGTCACAATTGGCTTGAAGGAAGAGGGATATTTTTCAGACTGGAGGCTTGTGAGCAGCAGTGTGCTGTAAGAATCGGTACTGACTTCACTGCATTTCATCATTTATGTAAAAGATTTAGATGTGAATATTGGGGCCAAAGTTAGTGAGGTTACAGATTACATCAGAAAGGTGGTGTGCTAGATTATCTCAGAGTACAACGAGACCACAATTAGATGGGACAAAGGGACAAGGAGTGACAGATATAGTTAAATTTAGATAACTACGAGCTTTTGCATTTTGGGAAGGCAAATCAGGGCAGAAATTATACACTTAATTGTCAGGTCCTGTTGTGGATCAAAGGGACATAGGGCTGCAGGTACATAGTTCCTTGGAAGTGGAGTCGCAGGTAGACAGAGTAGTGCAAAACACATTTGGCACATTTGCCTTAATCAGTCTGAGCATTGAGTATAGGAGTTGTGGTGGCATGTTTCCTCTGTACAGGATGTTGGTGAGACCACTTTAAGAATACTGCGTACAATTCGGTTGTAGAACTGGAGATTTGAGCTTCAGGGAAAGGTTGATTAGGTTGAGGTGTTTCCCCCTCGAGTGTCAGAGGCTGAAGGGTGACATTATAGAGGTTTGTAGAATCATCAGAGGCATGGATATTCTGAACAGCCATGTTCTGCTCCCCAAGATAGGGGAGTCCCGAACAAGAGGGCATAGTTTGAAAATGAGAGGGCGAATAATTTAGAATGGACCTGAAGGTAAATGTTTCACACAGAGAGTGGTGTGTGTGCAGAAAGTGCTGCCAGAGGAAGTGTTGAAGGCGGCTACAATTGCACATTTAAAATGTATCTGAAAGAGGAGGGATATTGGCCAAATGCTGGCAAATAGGACTAGGTCAGAGTTGATGTCTGATCGGAGTGAATAGATTGGACTAACGGGTCTGTTTCCGTTCTGCATGACTGTCAGATTCTATAAGAGGGATGGCGAAGGATTCTGAAAGGACCTTTCAAGTGTGAATTTTCTTCACTGGAAGTTTATTGTGCCTCTATGCTCACATGGATTGAAAGCTGTTTAGTTAAATATTTGACAGGGAAGTGAGTCACGGGTAATAGTGTACAAACAGGAAAGTGGGGCTGAGTCCACAATCTTAGTACCTGGTGGAGAAGGCTCAAAGTATCTAATGTCCCACTCCTGCTCCTCAGTCCCATGTTTCTGCATTCCATCCAGCCCCGCATACCTGCTGGACAGGAACAGTTGGAGGCCACTTACTCCTATAACCTGTTGCACAGAAACAGAGGAGACTAGTCAGCCTCTCAAGACTGTCACACACGCGTTGACGTGATTTGGGAAATGCAATTGGAAAATCCAGGCACGGGTATGAAAGACGCCCCTCATCTCTCTTTACAGAGCTTCGCCTCTCTGCAACTTATGCTTCATTTGTTGGTCATGTTTAGACTCAGATTCACTGAGAATACAGCCGCCATACCTCACTCAGCGCTGGCTCACAAAATCCTCTGGTCCCCTTGCGTGCAACATTCCATAACAGACATTCATGAAAATAACACCCACGAACGTTCCAATAACAGAATGTGAGAACATCAGAAACAGGAACCGGTCGTTCACTCCCCAAGCCTGCCTTGCCCTTCACTAAGGTCATGACTGATCTGCTCTCTGTCTCAAATCTTCTTTCACACCCAATTTATCATTGCCCACAACTCTCTGACAGGTCAATATCTAGCTACCTCCTCTTCAAATACTTTCAGTCATTTTTTCTCCCCAACACTCTTGAGACGAGAAATCCTGACATTCATTCCCACCTGTTTGAAGAAAACACTTGCTGCTCCTATATCATGGTTTATTGATATGAACAAAAGAGGTTGAGACAAGGGTTCAAGTACAAATGACTGGCCCTGATATCAAGGCAGTGGTTGACGTCTGCTGACATCAAGAAGCTAAACAAAACTGGACTTAATGGGAATCAGAGTAAACTCTCCAGTGTTTGGAGTCAAACATGGCACAAAGGAAGATGTTCATCATCTCAGTCCTGGGTCACCTCTGTGCGAGATCCTCAGGGTAGCGTCCTCTTCACAAACAGCTTCAGCTGCTTCATCAATGTCTCCCGTCCCCACCCTCACCAACATAAGATCAGAATGTGGGGATGGTCACTGAAGATTCCACAATGTTCAGAACATTTTGTACCCCCTTCAGCTCCTGAACTAATCTGTGTCAATGTGCAGCAAGACCCAGACTCCATTGAGACATGTGCTGTTAAATGGTCCGTAACATTCATCTACCAGCACTGCCTGACACTGCACATTACCACAGTAAAATAAGAGTTCATTCAGCACCTCACGCTGGTTTCACAGGAATATGGGGAAGCCATTCAGCCCATTGACACTATTGGAGAAGAACAGGGACAGCCCATTCAGTGCCTCCAGCATATTACTCAGGAAGAGAAGGAGTCTAGTGTGATGGACCACACCAGAGCCCCTCGAAAATATTGGAAGGCGGTAACCTAGACTTTTTTTTATTTTAAACGGAATATAAAGTGATTGTTCCAGATGCAATGTGACAGGTCAAACTACTCGGTGTGAAGCTAAACACTATTTATTGAAATACAAAAGATAAAATGAAAGCAAAGAAAGAGGAATTTAGAAAAATGTAGTTCTATTGGACAAGTTAACAGAATAACAAATCTAGGAACTATTACTAATTAACTGAACCAATATAGGAAAATCCCATAAACACAGCCCCTGGCAAAAAGGAAAATTCAGACACAGATTGTCACAAACATTTCTCTAATCCAGGAATTAAAAACAGCACCAAGAGAAAATTCAGAGAGAGTAGCAGCCAGGAGATAGTCACTGAAGCTTCCAACTCTGTGGAGACCCCAATAGTTTCTGATGCTACTTAGAAACCAAAACCCAGAGATCGTAATTTGTGAGAGCTGGCCACACCCATTCAGTCTGCATTAAAATTAACCCAAAACCTCCCTAGCTGTTTACTCAGTGGCCTTAACTAACCAGGAGAAAGTGAGGTCTGCAGATGCTGGAGATCAGAGATGGAAATGTGTTGCTGGAAAAGCACAGCAGGTCAGGCAGCATCTCGGGAACAGGAGAATCGACGTTTCGGGCATTAGCCCTGAAGAAGGGCTAATGCCCGAAACGTCGATTCTCCTGTTCCCTAGATGCTGCCTGACCTGCTGTGCTTTTCCAGCAACACATTTCCATCTCGGCCTTAACGAACCAGTTTGGTAACGATCATTCAATCTCTCTCTGAAAAGAAACCAGGACAAAATAACCTCTCAAAGACTGCGGCATCATCACACTTGTCAGCACATCGAGCTGTCAAACAGGATTTAGGGGTAACCCAATCAGGCCCTTGGTCCTGTCCAGTCGGAAGAGGAAGAAGCCATTCAGTCCCTTGCGTCACTTACACAGGAATAGGAGGAGGCCATTCAGCCCCTGGAGTCTCTTACACGGGAACAGGGGAAGGCCATTCGGCCCCTAAAGCCACTTCCACAGCAACACGATGAGGCCATTCAGCTCCTTCAGTCTCTTACACAGGAACAGAAGGAGGCCATTCAGCACCTAAAGTCACTTACACAGGAACAGGGAGGAGGCCATTCAGCCCTTAAGTCACTTACACAGGAACAATACGAGGCCATTTCCCCTCAACGCACTTGCAAAGGGACAGAATGAGGTAATTGATGCTGATTCCTGATGAATGGCTTATGCCCAAAACGTGGATTCCCCTGCTCCTCGGAGCTGCCTGACCTGCTGTGCTTTTCCAGCAATCTACTCTCTACTACAATCTCCAGATCGGCAGTCCTCACTATCTCCAGATTGATGCTCCAACATGATGAACAAGTGGAGCAGAGGCTGCACAGACAGACTGCTCCACGTTGTTCCTCCTGGCTCCGTTGCTCATGATACACACGTGGGACTTTAACGTGGTTTTCTAGTGTTGAGGAGGGAAGCTATATGTCTTGTGTGAAGTCTCAAGAAGGCACCTTCCATCTCCAAGAAGCCAGCCTGGTGTTCTCTATGTAGGGCGGAAGTTGGTGGGAATGGCTACCTGTTTCAGATCGAAGGTACTGTGGCTGCTGTTGGGGATTATATGCAACCTGACGTTCAGTACGGGCTCACATGCCGACTGCACAATAACATGGGGATAGTTAATTTAGGCATATAAACTATTAGGAAAGTCATGTTAGACTGATGAATCGACTCTCTATGTTCAAATAATGCTGATCTTGCTCATGTTGATCTTGTCGAGTGCTTGTCTGTATGCCTTACTCTGTCGAAGTCTATTTCCATACTATGATCTGTCTGGCCATGCTTACTATGATCTGCCTCCACTGCTCAGAAAGAAAGTGTTTCCTTGGACTGAGGTACACGTGACAATAAATCACACCAATCAGTCCTGGGTAAAGTATGGAATTTCTCACCCTATCAATGTGTCATTTGGTAATACACCTGCTACACCTCGTTTCAGCATCACCATTTCTTCGTATTTCACAGCTTTGCAGATTAAACTCTCAGGTTCTTCACTCTACCCTCATGATACCGCCATCTGTATCTGTGGGAAGGATAGCATTCCTTACAAAGGAGATCAAATCCGTAGAGAGTGTCCCAAAAGCTCTCTCCGCAAGGCTCTACAACAGCAGGAAGATGGCTTTGCTGATGTACTCGAATCATCTTACAATGAAGGACAGCATACCATTGACTGCACCCGTTACTTACACAGGGTTTGATTCAGAGCAGTCACAGTAGACTTGTGAGTGGGCGATCATGCTTCCCAAATTTGTTAGCGTTCTTTGATAAAGTGACCAGGAAGGTTTGCGAGGACAAAGCTGTAAATTTAGTCTCTATGGATTTCAGTAAGGCCTTTGATAAGTTTCCACATGACAGGCTGCTCTGGAAAGTTCCATCACGTGGAATGCTGGGGGAACTGGCCAGTCGGATACACAGTTGGGTTGATGATCGGAAGCAGAGGGTTTAGTGGAAGGATGATAGTCAGACTGGAGACTGTGTCCATTGCTGTTTGTTATCTATGATTTGGTTGAGAATGTGCAAGGCATGATTAGTACGTTTGTAGATGACACTAAAATAAGTGGTAGCGTGATCAGTGAGGAAGTTTATCAGAAATTGCAGCAGGACTTTAATCAGGTGGGGAAGTGGGCCGAGATATGGCAAATGAAATTTAATATAGATGTGTGACGTCTTGCATTTTGGAAACTCAAATCAAGGTAGGAGTTTCACGGTGAATGGGAGGGTCTTAAGGGGTGCATTGGGCAGAGAGACCTTGGTTTTCACGGGCACGGTTCTCTAAGAGTAGAGTCACAGGTAGAGAGGGCAGTGAAGAAGGCTTTTAGCACATTGGCCTTCATCAGGCAGGATATTGAGTATAGAATTTGGGAACTTAAGCTACAGTTACACAGGACTTTCGTACGGCCGCACTTGGAGTATTGTGTTCAGTTTTTGTAACCTTGTTATAGGGAAGATGTTATTAAATTAGAAAGAGTGCAGAAGAAATTTACAAAGACGTTGCCAGGACCCAATGATCGGAGTTACAGGGAGAGGTTAGACAAGCTAGGACCTTTTCGTTAAAGTGTAGGAGACTGAGGGAGTCCTTATAGTGCTGTATAAAATCACGAGGGGTATGGATAGGGTTAATGATCTCAGTCTTTTCCCCAGGTGTACAGAATTGAGGATTAGAGGGGATCAGTGTAAGGTTCGAGGGGAAGGAATAAAAGGGAACCTGAGGGGTCACTTCTTTACACAGAGGCTGGCACATGGATGAGCTGCCAGAAGATGTGGTTGGGGGATGAACATTAACAACATTTCAATGCATTTGGATAAATATTCGATAGGAAAGGATTGGAAGGATATGGGCCAACTGCAGGGAAATGGGGCTAACGTGGATGGACATTTACAAGGTGGAGATGAACCCCTCTGTTAATTAAAACCAAACACCCAGAAAAGCTCGCCTCACTTCGTAATCTATTAAAATATGAGTGACACAGATCTCCTATATTCGACTATTTAAACAAAAATTAACAAGTTTGTTTCTTAACTTTAATAGTGAACACTAAACATCAACTATTCACAGATACAAGCTATTTACTACCTGACTCCAACTCTGTAAAAATATGCTGTTCCAACAGCCCACATATTAAACATTACAATCTCAAGACCACACAGTCTCTATCTTCCCCGCTGTGTTCACTCTTTCAGCTGCTGATCTCCCTGGTCATTTTTTTTTATTGCAAGTACGTTTGCATGAACATGTATCTTTGATAGAGAGTGTTTGAGATGGCCAGTTAGCACTCCTGCTCTACAGCAGTGGCTCTGCTGATGGATGGCAGTAGCTCTCCCACCAGTGTTCAAAATGCTGGGTTTGTATACTCCCCATGATATAGTAATTCTCATAATTTGGTTGCTGTCCAGCTATCCAAACAATAATATTCAAATTCTGTTGGCTTCTGGTTTCCTGAGCGTTATTTAAACTCTTTGGTTGCATTTGATTGGCTGTCAAAACAGCAACCAAAACTCAGGTATCTATTTCTCAGCTAATGGTGACATGTGGAACAGTGTGACATTTAGCTGGCATCTGTGGCTTTAATTTCTTTTTGGCAAAACCCGTTTTGTTTTAAAGTACCCTGCATGTTTTTGGCTTCGTAACATCTCCCCACTTCAGGAAATAAAATGAAACAGCAGAATGAAAAGATGGCTACATTTCTTTTCCTCTAATTCTTAATCCCAATTTTATGAAATACAAAAGTATTGATCTCAGCTATATCACTCATATTAATTCTGCACACCATTATAACACTGGAATAAGGCAAATCTTACCTATATTTTTTCCTTTAAATCCGCGAAAACACATCTGCTATCACATTGTAGGAGCCGCAGCATGTACATTTTGTGAGTTTAAAGTCGGTAAGGTAAGACTCCAATGAAATAGTCCCATATTCTGCTCTTTAACTATCCCAAAACATGCGAGAGATTTGTCATTGTCCACAACCATCTCCGACAATTTGTTTGTCATATACACATTAAAATATTGTCAGGCCAGTGTGAAACTTAATCATTCTTGTTCAATAATGGAGATTTTGTTTTTTTTTTCTGATGGATATTGAGTTTTTTCGACAAGTAGCCAATTAGCCATTCAGTTCCATCATCATCTTTCTGTATCAATACATCTCCGCGCCCTATATCCCGAAAATCAAACACAATTTTCAAAGGGTTTCAGAATATTTGGTGCAGCTAAAACTGGTGCGGTGATTAATCCTGCTTTAAAATTCTCAAATGCCTCCTGGCATTGTTCTGTCCACCACAATACTGTGTTCTTCTTTAATAAATCCATCAGTGGTGCCCATACACTGCTGAAGTTTGGAACAAACTTCTGATAGAATCCACTCAGTTCCAAACATCGAAGCACCTCTTTCTTCGAGGATGGTCGTGGAAATTCCTCAAAGCCCTTCGTCTTTGTGTTCCATGGAGTCAACCTTCCATGGCCAGTGTAATGTCCCAGGAACGTCCCCTCTGCTTTCAAGAATTCTGTTTTCTTTAAGTTTATTCCCAAGTTTGCTTTTTGTAATCGTTCAACATGCTCTGTCAACTGTAACATGGGAGCTTTCAATCACTTGCTAAAGATCACTACATCATACAGATAACCTGCACAATTTGTTCATCTGGCCACAGCTCTGTTCCTGAGTCTTAAATGTGGTGGTGCATTATTCATTCATATGAAATACTCGGTAAAGTTTTTTTGTCATCTCTGGTATCTTTACTAGATAGTTTAAACTGACTCCACATTTTTTTAAAATTTGAAAGGGGCCACTAAACCTGGCTTTGAAGAGATTTCTTACCACTGGTGGCAATACTAATACGTCATCCCCACGGGAAATCTTCAAAGTTTCAGTGTTTTTATCTGCCACCTGCTTCACTCTATGTTGTGCTCTTAAGATACTGTTTAGCAAACTCACCTACTCCATCTACTCTCTCCTTCACCTCATACACATAATCCAAGTGTGAGATTTCCGACTTCGGTCCTGTCAATTTTTATTTAATTAATTTCAAAGGAGCTCTCACTTCATGTACGAATATTAACTCAAAGGAAGTAAAGTGAATAGATTTATTTGGGGCATCTCTAATTGCAAACAATTTAATGGGGCACCTTTATCCCAATCATTTGGCCAACCCTGACAGTACGCTGTTAACATAGTCTTCAGCGTCTGAAGCTAACTTTCCAAGGCTCCCTGAGATTCAGGGTGGGACGCCCATGATTTGAAGTATTGTATTCCTAAGCCATCCATGACTTCCTTAAACAGTTGAGTGGTAAAATGAGACACTTGGTCTGACTGAATCTCTCTGGGCAGTCCACAGTGAGTAAAGAAAGGTACCAACTCCTCCACCTCCCTTTTTGCCTTGACACTCCAATAATGGAATTGCCTCTGGAAATCTGGTAGACGCATCCACTATGGTCAGCAAATATTGGTTTCCACTTTTACTTTCGAAAGGCGAGCTACACAATTAATCATAATAAGGTTCTTCGAATGCAGTAATTGGCAAGAAAGGTGCTGGATTTATTACTGCTGTTACTTACCTACCATTTGGTATGTATGTCACGTACAACAAAAATTAACAGCGTCCTTGCGCATTCCAGTCCACGAGAAATGCTTCTGTACCTTAGCCTGAGTCTTCTGTACACCTAAGTGACCGCCTGCAGTTAGTTTATGAGCTACCCCTAACACTGTACGTTACTGCTAACACAATCTGGTGCACATCGGCCCATTTCCCTTCTGCAGTAACCTATCGGGGTCTCCATTTTAATTTTATGGTTCTATCTTTAAGTTAATAACGTTCAACAATATATTCTGATTCCTTTTCTGTGCCTGTTCAGGTTTTTCCTGCACCGTTACATCAAACAGGGTGTCAGTTCATTGAGCATCAACCCATTTGTCTTTTTCGTTCGTTTTTCCTTCCTGCTGTAACTTATGACAGTTGGATCTTGTTACTACACAGTCTGGAAAAATTCCTGGTTAATTTTCTTTTAACTCACCAATTCCCTAGTCTTCCTTTGGCTGCTCCACCACAAGGGGTGCCTATCGCACCTCGCCTCCTGCTAAATCGTTCGCAAGAATAAACTGTATTCCTGGAACTGACACTCTGTTACTCACTGTTACTGTTACTTCCCTTATCTTGATTTGGCATCCCATTCTGATGTTACACAAGGGAATGCTTAATTTCTGTCCCCATTCCACAAATTAACATGCTCTTGATTAACATGCCAGAAAGAGTGAAAAAAACTTTCATTTCTTACTATTAGAGGGTGAGGAAAGTGACGGCTGCAGATGCTGGAGATGAGAGTTGAAAAGTGTAGGGCTGGGAAAGCACAGCACATCGGCATCATCCGAGGTGCAGGGGCGTTGACGTTTCAGGCATAAATGCTTTTCATCAGGAAAGTGGGAGGTAAGAGAGGGGGAAGGAGTTTGAGAAATAAATGGGAGGGTGGGGGTGGAGCTGGGTGGAAGGGAGCTTGGAAGGCGATAGGTAGATGCAAGCGGGGTATGATGGTGGTAGGTCGGACAGGAGGGTGATAGGACTCCTATCGGTGGTAGGACAGCTGGAATATTCAAACTGTATAGCATCAACGTTGACTTCACCAAATTCCAAATCTCCCCTCCACCAACCTTTCCCAGATCTAACTGTTCAATCTAGCACTGCCCTCTCGGACTACCCTAACTAGCCATCTTCCTTTCCATCTATCGACTCCACCCTACCCTCCGACATATCACTATCACTCCCACCTACATCTTCTTATTGCCTTCCCAGTGACCCTCCCACCAGCTCAGCTACTACCCTTGTATTTATCTTTCAGCCCCCTTGTCCCCCCACCATGTTCCTGACGATGGGTTTCCGCCTGATATTCGATTGTCCTGCTGTTTGGATGCTGCCTGATCTGTTGTGCTTTTCCGGCGCCTCACTTCTCAACTATTAGAGACTGAGGAGATCCCGTATCTCACAAAATTCTAACTTCTTGTCCAACTCCCCCGTTCTTTCTGTGTAAACTTTATCTACAGAGGTGAATTCTTTAGAGAGATCAGGCACTGCCTCCATACCTAGCCCTTGCCAAGGCTGTGCAATTTCCTGCAGCTCCTCGGCTCCACTTGGCGTCTCCTTTACCAGTTTCACTAATGCCACTGGGCTTAGCCTCTTCTACCGCATCTTTCCCCAAAGTGTTTTCCTTTAACGCCCAGCACGGTGTCTCCCAGCTTACTGCAGTGAAAACAACTTTTTCCCTGTTCCCTTTTTAAACCACCAGCACTGTAAGTTGATGTGTTCCACTCCGTTGTAGTGAGAGCACCGGAGGCCTTTCACCATCTTTCAACCCTCTTGGGCTTCTTTCTTCACCTGTGGTAAATTATTGTGAGCTACTGTTCGCTTTGTAATGTGTGATCGTCCATTCTCCCAATGTCTATCCCTCACAGGATGAAATTCCTGCCAGAAGCTAAATTTCATCACATGTCACAATGCATATTTACCTGCCATTTCTGCCGCGCTTCTCACTTCTTGAACTTTCTATTCATTCACATGAATTCTTACTATCTCTGGAAGTGAGTCTTTTAACTTCTCCAGCAGAATAATCTCCCCACAAGCCTCATAGGTCTTATCCATTTTTAAGGCCAGTACCCACCTGTCAAAATGACTGGTTAATTCTTTCAAACTCAACAAAAGTCTGACCTGGTTCCTTCTCTATTTTTCTGAACTTCTGTCTATATGCTTCTACTACCAAATCATAACCAATCAAAATAGCCAGTTTGACATCTTGATAATCTCTTGACCCCCCCCCCATCTGACAGCGCTGCACATACCTCACCAGCTGTGCCCACCAGCTTAGTCTGAACTAGCATTACCCACAAGTTCACTGGACACGTCATCCGCCTAGCCATTTTTTCAAATGAAATAAAAAAGATTTTGACATTTTTCTCACCGAAATATGGCAAGTTACTAACCTAGTTGTATTCATCCCTACGTTCTCCCTTCATCTCCATCCTGTTAATTTAACTTTCTTGTCTAATTCCCAACTTCTGAATTTCAAATCCCCTCTCTCTTTCTTTTTCCTCTCTTTCACTTTCGTCTCTCTCTCTGTTTCCGTCCCTTTATATATCTTCTAACTCCAGTTGCCACATTTGCAATTTAAGTTTTTATAACTCTACTGCAGTTGCCTGTTTCTCTGATACATCAAAGTGCTTGACCAACTCCATTACAATTTCAACTTCTCTTTTATCCCTGGTTAAACACAATTCCAACCTATTTGCTAATTCTAAAAAATGTCCTCCTTCTGTCTTTCTAAACTTCCTTGGAAAATTTGGGAACCTCTTTAGTAATGTTTAAAGCCATTTCCCTCACTTTTCATTTAACCAACCACAAGTAACAAAATAAAACGAATTTTCCCACTGGTTTTATTTGAAGATCAAAGTCACTAATTGCAATGAGTTGGAATTTTCTGGGGCCTGTTGTATCTCAAATCTGTTCACGTTGGTCCAAGTGCCACATGGCAAGGCCCCAAACTGTTATGACATCAATGCCGAACCCCTCTGTAAATTAAAACCACACACCCAGAAAAGCTCACCTCACATCATAATCTGTCAAAACGTGAGAGACAGAGAACTCATAAATTCCACTAATAAACAAAAAATAACAACTTATAAGTGTGCAAGTTAGCTCGCTGAGCTTCAAGGTTTGTTTTCAGAAGTTTCGTACACATGACTAGGTGACATCATCAGTGAGAGTATCTGCTGAAGCTCTGGTGGTATGTGCCGCCTCTCTATTTATAGGTCTTGGTTTCTTAAAGTGGGTGATGTCATTTCCGGTTACTTCAACAAGAGAATGCAGACAGGATCGAAATTGATGCGTTTATTGATGGACTTCTGGTTAGAATACCATTCCTTTAAGAAGGTCCTTGCATGTCTCAGTATGTGTGTGTGCTTTGTCTCATTCAAAGTGGTGCCCTTCTTTGTCTGTATTTATGGAACATAGTGATAGTGCGTCATGTCTTTTGGTGGCTAGTTGGTGTTCATGTATCCTCGTAACACGACAACAGGACAGTTTCAATGGTGGAAAAATGATTTTATATACACTGTTTAATCAATGTGTGTGTGCAGATAAGTCGCATTTTTCATATGTGCACAACACATTACCAATGAACAACAGAGACACAGTTAACGAAAAATGATGCATATGATGTATAAAATTGATAAAATATTAAAACATGATTTGATCCTCTCAACGTTCCCTCCTTTTCTGGGATTCCCAATTCTAGTTTCTCATTCTTACCAGGAAGTGTGCTCCAAATTCTTGATTCTGGTGTCCCAACTTATTTCAGTTAATCCCCTTTCTTCCGGGATTTCAATATGTTGGCCTGCTGTGTTCTTTCCAAAGCTAGTGTCTATCATATTATTGGAGATAAATATTCTGGCATCAGACCAAGCATTTGAACATATTACTCTGTTGTACATGCACTGTACAAAGAACCACAGCACACAGGCATTGCCAAAACATTGGGGGATGTTCATCTACTTCTTTCGATAATGTAGTTTTCTCATTTTCCACATCTCCATATCTATATCCTCTCTCTCATTGTCCCTTTGTATCTAGTTAAGAAATCCACGAATTATTCTTCGTGTCCCATCTCCAAAAACTCCTTCTTTCAGTTTATATCTAATGCTCTCTTCAAGATGTAATGTGGTTATAATTAAGCAATGTAACTACAAAGACATGTGGGTGGAGCTGGCCAGAGTTAATTGGAAGGTGAGCTGAGCAGGTAAGACCATGGAGCAGCAATGAGAGGAGGTTCGGGGGATAATTCGGAAGATAATACAAGAAATACAACCCCAAGAAATTGAAACATACTCATGGGAGAACAAGGCAGCCATGAGTGATAAGGCATCAAACCAAACGAGAAAATATACAATGTGGTGAAGATGATTGGGAATCCAGAGAATTTATTGGCTCTGAAGCTACATAATGCTGGCATCACTGACACTACAAAGCTCTTAATCATGGTCAGGGCAAGCAACAGAGGAAACACATTGACTTTAAACACAGAAGATGGTAAATCTCAAGGAAAAAGATTCAGGTGAATTAAACATTTGAATTAAGATCAGTTAAATGCTTTTGCGGATTGTGTCAGTTTGGAAGCATGACCCGGGGAGACAGACCCTCAGCAGAATGAGAGTATGAAAATTGAAGTATTTCCAAATCAGAAAGCAGGTTAGGTCACTGACTGCAGGGCTGATGGGTGAATGGGTGTCAGTGAGAATTGGGGAACAGACAGCAGAATTGCATTGCAGGTATTGCAGCTCGAAACTGCGTATTCATGTAGTGCTGTAGACCACAGCAGCAGGAGAGGCAGACCTGCATTCAACCACAACCTGTAACGTTTTGCCCAGGATAACACCTCAGTCTGTCATTACCATCAACACCATCTATGGCTCAGTGACGAGTGTGGGTGAACATGTCAGAGTCAGAATCACATGAACCTTAATTTGATGCTAACTCAATGTTTGGGTGAAGATTTGTACAAAATCCCATGCAAGGACTGCACAAAACACTATATAGGACAAACAGGAAGACAGCTAATGATCCGCATCCATGAACATCAACTAGCCATGAAACGACACGACCAGCTATCCTTAGTAGCCACACACGCAGACGACAAGCAACATGAATTCGACTGGGACAACACTACCATTATAGGGCAAGCCAAACAAAGAACAGCCAGGGAATTCCTAGAAGCATGGCACTCATCCACAAACTCCATCAACAAACACATAGACCTGGACCCAATATACCGGCCACTACAGCGGATAGCTGAAACTGACAACCAGAAGCGGCAGGGACAGGCCACTATAAATGCCGGAGGAAACAACACAGAAGCACTTCACAGGAGGCTCCCAAGCACTGAGGATGTCACCTAGATAGGGGACGAAACGTTTGCAACAAAAACTTCCAGCTCGGCGAACAGAACCACAACAACTGATGCTAACTCATTAAAGCTACCAGACATGACCAACAGGTCTGATCGAAGCCCTGCAGTTCTGCCACATTCAGTCATAAATGGTGATGGACGATTAAACAAATGACTGGAGGAGAGGGCTCCACAAACATCCCCATCCTAAATAATAGAACAGACCTGCACATCAGTGTAAAAGAGAAGGATGTTTTATCTGCACCATCTTCTGCCAGAAGTGTTGAGTCGATGATACACCTCACCCTCATCATGATGCCCACAAAATCACAGATGCCAGTCTTCAACCAATTTGATTCGCTGCCCGTGACATGAAGAAACAGCTGAACACAGTAGATACGACACAGACAATGGGTCCTGACTCCATTCCTGCAATAGGACTGCAGACTTGTGCTGCACAACAAGCCGTGTCCCTAGGGAAGCTTTTCCATTCCAGCTCCAACTCTGACATCTCCCTGGCAATGTGGAAAATTACTCAGCTATGTCCCGTTCCTTAAGACGGGAATAATTACAATCTGACCAATTACCACCTCCTCATTCCCATCATGACAGTCAAATTGGTGGGAGTTCTTTTTGACAGAGCTGTCAAGCAGCACAGAAATAACCTGCTCAGAGTGATTTTTGACAGGTCCCCATGTGGAGATGGTGCTGTGGAAATGTCACTGGATTATTAATCCAGACCAGGCTAATGCTCTGGCAGCGGGTGGAAGTTAAAGACAATTAATAAAATATCGAGATCTAAAATCTGGGGTCAGTAACAGAGACCTTGAAGCCAATATGGATTATAAACAGAATTTCCTTCTCCAATGTACTTTTAGGAAGTGAATCTCCCGTCATTTCCTGGGCTGGCCTAATAGTGACTCCAAAGACCCTGACATGTGATAAACATTTCAATGGTCTCTGAAATTGCCAAGCAAGGGCACTCATTTGTATCAAACTACTCCGAGGTCTGAAAGGATGAAACCGTACAGAACACCCGGCCTCAAGAATCAATGTCGGAAAAGGGAATGGGAACACAGTCCTGTCGACCCTGCAGAAACCTCATTCCTAACATCTGAGAGCTTGTGACAACATTTACAGAGCATTCCCACAGACTGCACAGAAACATCGGGAATGGAAAACACATTTAGCCTCCCCATTCTAGTTCATGGAAAAAATCTTCTCAATACACTTACCCCACAGATATACATATCCGTTAATGTTAGTAACCTTGGGAAGCTATAAAATAGGCAGTGCAGTCGTACCTTTGGTCCATCGAGTTTGCTAACCAATTCAAAATAATGATGGTTGGCCCTTCATTTCCACACCGTACTCCTGCTCTCCCACCATCCCTTTACTGTCTCTAAATCCTTATTTATAATCAGTGTCTAGTTTTCCTAGTGCGAGCGAATTCCCCATGTTCACCAGTCAGTGAGAGCAGACATTTATTCTCATCTCAATGCAGAGTGACCTGCCTGGACCGAATACTGTGGCCTTGTTTTAGAAGTCCTAGGGGAATTATCATCCCTGATTCCAATCTGTCTCACCCTGTCAGAGTTTTGTATGTTTCACTGAGATCTCCACTCATTTTCCTAAACCCCATGGAATACAGGCCCAGTCTCCCCAAACTCTGCTCCCACAACAAGCCCGTCATCCCAGAGATCAGTCTGGTCATCCTTCACTGCTCTCTGTCAATGTCAGGTTTGTCCTTTATCAGGTAAGGAGACCAAAACTGCCCACAATACTGCACAATGTTCAAGATGATATCTCACTAGGCCCTGTACAGCTGCAGTAAGATACATTTTCTCCTGGACTCACATCCCCCTGAAATGAAGGTCAACACACCGTTTATCTTCCTCACTGCTTTCTGTTTCTGCAATATTGCTTTCAGTGACTGGTGTACAAGGAGATGCAGATCCTTTTCAGTATTGCAGATCCCCACTTGGTGGGTCTGTGTACACTGGTCAGCGTGGCAATGTCATTCCTAGTATTGACTTCTGGTTACAGAACACACTGCGCTGCAGGGGCCTCAGAGGTTTATGCAGAAGGAAAGAACAAAAAGGAGCATACGTCCCTTTGTAGATCAACATGTTTCAACCAATCCCTTTCAAATGGTAGGCTGCCAATTTATCGTTTCCAACAAAGGGCACACAGTCGCCTGGATCTACATTGTTCTCCATCTGTCACGAATTTACCCATTCACTCCACTTGTCTTAGTCTTCTCGGTGCTTTATTACATCCTCCTCACCCACTCACAATCCCACATCAGTTAGTGCTGTCAGCAGGCTGGGATATATTGTATCTGATTCCAGCAACCAAATGTTTAAAGGGCATTGTGAGCAGCTGGGCCCCAAGCACCGATCCCTACGACACCTCAGCAACCGTCTTCTGTTAATTTCTATTTATTTATTTCGTGAATCTGGGTGTCACTGGCTGGGCCAGCATTTATTGCTTGTCCCTAGTTGCCCTTGAGAAGGTGGTGGTGAGCTGCCTTGTTGAGCGCTGCAGTTCACCTGCTGTGGTTGACCTCCAATGCCATTAGGAAGGGAATCCCAGGATTCTGACCCAGTGACTGTGAAGGAGCGGTGATATATTTCCAAGTCAGGATGTTGAATAGCTTGGAGGCGAACCTAAAGATGATGGTATTCCCATACATCTGTAGTCCTTGTCCTTCTAGATAGACATGGTCGTGAGTTGGGAAGATGGTATCTGAGGATCTTTGGTGAATCTTTTCATTGCAGCATGTAGGTAGTAAAACACTGCTGCTGCTGCTGAGCGTTGATGGTGGAGCATTGTGGATGAAGAGACAGCCAAACTGGCTGCTTTGTCCTAGATGGTATAAAGCTTCTTGAGTGTTGTTGGGGCTGCACTCATCCAGGCAAATTGGGAGTCTCCTATTATACTTCTGACTTATGCATTGTAGACGATGGACAGACTTTTGGAAGTCAGGATGTGAGTTACTCGCCGCAGTTTTCCTAGCTTCGGACCTGCTCTTATAGTTACTGTGTTCATGTGGCGAGACCAGTGAGTTTTTGAGCAATGATTACCCACCAGGAATCTGATACTGGGGGATTCAGTGATAGTAAAGCCATTGAATGCCAAGGGGCAGGTTTGATTGTATTTTATTGGTGATGGTCCTGGTCTGGTATTCGTGTGGGCTGAATATTACTTGCCACTTGTTAGATTGGATACTCTCCAGATCTTGTCGCATTTGAACATGGACTGCTTCAGTATCTGAGGAGCCACAAATGTTGCAGAACATTGTACAATCATTGGCGAACATCATTGGCGAATGTACAACATTCTGACCTTAAAATGGAAGGAAGGTCATTGATGAAGCAGTCCTGAAGAAGTTTTCGGTCACTGCTCGAGGGACCCCTACAGATTTGGAGCTGAGTTGACTGACCATCATCAAACATGACCACCTTCCTACGCGTCAAGCATGAATCTAACCAGCAGGGAGTTTGCCACTGATACCCATTGATTCCAGGGTTGCTAACGCCCTTTGATACCACACTTGGTTGAGTGCAGTCTTGAATTAAAGGGCTGTCACTCTCACCCTACCTCTGGATTCAGCTCCTTTGTCCATGTTTTAACCACGGTACTGAGGTCAGGAGCTGAGCGGCCCTGGTGGAGCCCAAATTGGGCGTCATTGACAAGGGTATTGCATGGAGGAGTACTGATTCATCAGTTGAGAGAGGCTGGTACATGGAAATCAGCAGGACGTTTCCTTTCCCATGTACAAACTGATGCCATGATACTTCATGGGATACGGAGTCACTGTTGAGGACTCCAAGAGCAATTCCCTTCCAACTGTATCCCACTGTACTGCCATTTCTGCTGTGTGCGCCCTGCTGATGAGACAGGAGCTATCTGGGGAAGGTAATGGGGAGTCTGGGACATAGTCATACTCACAGAATCATACCTTTCAGACAATGTTAGGCTATTACTTGTTGAGTCTGTTTATTTCGATTCACTGTTTCCTGCCAGCTGTCCCATGCTAGAAACATGTCCATATATTAGCCCCAATCCACTCAGATTTGATTTTGCAAATTGGGATTGGAGCATTACCAACATTTTTCTAAAAATCAACATGTTTTACATCCATTGCTTCTCTTTCATTTGTCTCCCAGCCTGTTTCTCAAACATAATTCCCAATTCATAAATCTATGTTAGCGTTGTCTATTACCATTAATTTCAGCCACAATAATTTCTGCTAAACCATTTACTTACTATGTTTATTGTTCCATGTACTCTATCATTTTCCTACACCACACTCGGTTTTCCTTATATTGTTAGAAAGTTTTGTGAAGACAGAACTGAAGTAGTGGCTTCATAGTTCTGCCATTTCCCTGTTCCCCATTCTCCATTCTCTGGTTTCAAACTGTAAGGAAACTGCACTTGCTTTCTCATATTTCTCACATTGACATAATTTAACAAGCTAATACAGTTCACACTTATAACCCTTATGAATATAACTCTTCAGAAATCCATCAATTCCTGCCTTAAACTGTTCAATAATTGACCTTCCACACCATACACTCACAGGGGCATAGACTCTGTGCCAACAGAAATACAGCACGATCTATATTAGTCCCACTTTCCTACACCAGGCCCATAGCCTGGAATGTTATTACACTTCCAATTGCTCGTCCAAGTATTTTTTAACGATTGAGTTGATCATTCCCCTCTCAGGAAGTAATCACAGAACCCCACACCTCGAGGTGAAAAAATGTTTAAATCATCTCTGAACCTCAAACTCTTCACTTTAACAGTGTTCTCCTTTGTTCTTGACCCTCTCACTAAAAGGAACAGCTGCTGTCTATCCACCCTGTCCGTGTCACTTATAATCTTATCCTTCTGAATCACTGACCCCTCAGCCTTCTCTGCTCCAAAGTAAACAACCCGAGCTTATCCAGCCTCTCTCCATAGCTGATATGCTCTATCCCACGGAACATCCTGGTGAATCACCATTGCACCCTCTCCAGTACAATCACATCTTTCCTGGAATGTGGTTCCCGGAGCTACATACAGTACTCCATTTTGGCCGAACCAAAGCCCTGTATTGCTCTTATAATCTACACCCTGATTAGGAAACGCTACACCCAAGGTAGCGTTAACTAGTCTTAACTAGTCCATTAACCTGTCCAGGAGAAAGTGAGGAATGCAGATGCTGGAGATCAGAGCTTAAAAAATGTGTTGCTGGAAAAGCGCAGCATCAAAGGAGCAGCAGAATCAACGTTTCAGGCATAAGCCTTCTACAGGAATCTGCCCGAAACATCGATTTTCCTGTTTCTTTGATGCTGCCTGACCTGCTGCGCTTTTCCAGCAACAAAGTTTTAAGCATTAACCTGTCCAGTCAAATTCAGGAATGTGTGGAGAAGCACAATCTGAGCTTCCCAGTGTGCTGCCATTCATTGAGTCCTCCACTGCCTGGTTCCATCTCCCAAAGTGCATCACCTCATATTTATCAGGGTTACATTCCATCTGACATTGATCTGCCCATCTGACCATTCCATCTGCATCTTCCTGTAAACTTAAGACCTTCCTCCTCACTGCGAATCACCCAGCCAATCTTTATGTCAAACATACACTTACTTATTACACCTTCCCCACTCTCCACCTAGCCCCCCTCCACATTCAGATCTATATTTTGTTATGAATAACACAAACAATAAGGGATACAGCACTGATCTCTGTGGTACACCACGTGACACTGGTCTCCAGTCACACAAACAGCCTTCTCCCACCACCCGCTGTCTCCTGCTACTAAGACAATTTTCGTTGTAACTTGCCAAGTTATCCATCATATTGTGAGATTTTACTTTATTTTTCAGTTTCCCAGGTGGAAATTTGTCAAAGGCCTTCCTACAAAACTAAATAATCTACCTCCTCAAACTAATTCAATCAAATCCATTGGATGTGACTTCCTCCTGATAAAGTCATGATTATTATCCCTGATCAAACCTTGCAACTCTGATTGGAGTTCGATTTTCTCCCTCCCTATTTTATCCAGTAGTTTCCTTAACAGTGATCTAATACTCGCTCGTCTATAGTTCCCTGGTCCATCTCTCCCACCCTTACTGTGAAGTGGAATTGTATTAGCAGTTCTCCAGTTCTCTGGCATCTCCCCTATGGTCAGATTCTAATTAAAATATTCAGTCAGGATCTTTCCTCCTTTGACCCCAACAGCCGCCTGTAATACAACTCATTCAGACATGGAGATTGGTCCAAATTTGTACAGAACAAAACCTCAAATCCAATCTCGTATTTTAAATCAATCTGTTCAAGAGCTTCCCAGTCCACCTTCGTGAATTCTGTATCTGCCTCCTCCTTCTCCCAAGTAAAATAGATGTGAAGGTCTCATGTAACAATCCATCAATGTTCTCCAGCTTGACACACAGATTGCCCCTTTGGTTTCTAATGGACACTAACTGTTTGCTGATTATTCTGTTCTACTTGTCCGTGTAGAATATCGTGGGATTCTCCCTTATCTCGCCTACTTGTACTTCTCCATGTCCCTCTGTTATTCAGTCCTTTCGATGTTTCTAAGATGTACGACCATAAACTCTCATGTTTTGAAACTCGAGATCACAGGCTGAGGTTCCCCAGCAGACAATCTTGCCATTTTACGGATTAATCTGGATAATACCTTTTGCAGTTCCTCTGTAGTCAATATATTCTTTTTGAGATTGGGACTCCGAACGATACACAATATTCTACGTTTAGTCTCACCAACGCTCGATGCAACTGGTGCACGACATCCTCTATCTTCCAATTACATTCACATGAATGTAAACCGAATTTTAACTTTCCCATTTGCATATGTTATTCCCAATATCTCTCGGTTTAACTTTTCTTATGAACTTACGTGTGAGTTCTTTAGAAAAAGCTCATGAATATTCAACTATATGTTATCCAATGGTTCATCATTGCCTATGTCCACAAGAACTATCTTTAAACCATTCCAAAATAATGTTTGTCACTTCTGGTTTTCCTTTCATCGGTACATTCTCACACTCCCCAGTTATGTTATTACCTTCTAAATATCTAGTAGCATGTTCTTTGTTATCGAGTCCAACAGATACCTGACTGCGGATGACAAGATAACTGGTCTGTAGTTCACCACTCTCCATCTTCATCCTTTCTTAAACTGTTGAATAATATTTATAACCTTTGCCTTGTCCAGATTGGCTAAATGCCTTTCGGGAATGTGTCTGAAAATAAAGTGACAATCCACGATGCAATCAACATGTCTATTGCTGCTTCTTCTAAAATTCTTGTATGATGTGCATCTAGTCTGTCAGATTTATAAATACTCAATCCAGCTTTCTTTTCAAAGATGACCTCAACACTGATAAGAATGATCTTAGACTTTACTTACACAAGTCCCATTGTCACTTGGTATTTCTGGGAGAATTTCTGGACATTCTTCCATGAAGATAGACACAAAGAAACTGTTTCTTTTCCTTGCGATTTATCTGTTCTCTGCAATAAATTATCCTGAACGCACACCAACTGCTCCACATTTGACCTTGTTTTTATTTTTTTGTCGTACATTGATAGACGCTTTTTAGCAGTCTTTATATTTTTCTTTCGTTTGCACGCTTTTTCTCTTTTTGATTTTCTTCTCAGTTTCTTGGTCATCCTTTGCTGGGTCCTACATTTCTCTGAATCCACAGGCTTACTGCAACACTTGGCATTTTTCTAAGCTACCTCCTTTCGTCTGAAGGTGGGGTTGAAAGTGATAGTCGGAGAGGAGGGTGGACCAGATTGATAGGGAGGAAGGTGGACACAGGATCATTCAAAAGGGCTGTGCTGACTTTGAAGGTTGGAGTGGGATAAGGTGGGATTAGGGGAAATGGTGGAATCCACTATCACCCCCTGTGGTTGGAGGGTCCCAAGACAGAAGAGGAGGCTTTCTTCCTCCAGGCTTCTGGTGGCTCGGGTTTGGTGATGGAGCAGGTCCAGGACCCTCATGTCCTTGGCAGAGTGGGAAGGGGAGTTAAAGTGCTCAGCCACAAGGCGATGGAGTTGTTCAATGTGGGTGTCCCAGAGATGTTCTCTGAAATGATCTACAAGTTGACCTCCTGCCTCGCCAATGTAGAGAAGACCACATTGGGTTTAATGGATGCAGTAGATGAGGCGTTCTGTCTCCCTTCGTCACCTATCACTTTCAACCCCACCTTCATCTACCTACCGCAATCCCAGCTACCTCCCCCCTGCCGCACTCCCTTCTCATTTATCTCTCAGCCCCATTGGCCCAGAAGCTTCAATCCTGATAAAGGGCATATGCCCGAAACATCGATTTACCTGCTGTTAGCATGCTGCCTGACTGTGATTTTCCAGCACCACACTCTTCGACTCTGATCTCCAGCATCTGTAGTCCCCACTTTCGCCTCACACCTTCAGAGCTTGCATGACTCAGATTTTTCACGGTTACTTCAAATAAAACAAAAACTGCCGTGTACTCAAACAGCATAAAAGAAAACCAATACATTGTGGTCACTGTTCCCAAAAGGTCCTTTACAGCAAAAGTTTCAATTAGCTCTTCTGATCACTCAACACCAATTCCTAAATAACCTGATCTTGAGCTCAGTGCTCGACATAATGTTCATGTAAACCATCTCAAACGTGGTCATGAAATCCATTTTTCCCAGCATGAGCATTCAATTGGGTTAACACAGTTTAGATAGAATTTAAACAGTACCCTATTACTGAAGTACCCACCAATGTGTATATCTCATTTCCTGTTTAATAACACGCCCAACATTTGTATTGCAGCTTTCACTTTGAAATATAACTCCCATCAATGTTTGCTCCTCCTTGCTGTTTTTGCGCTCCACCTTACTAGATTCTGTGGAATCTGAGTGACGTGGGCTCTGGGGAGATTAATTGCAGAGACCATTTCATTCATCATTTATGATCTTCTCAAACTTTAATTTCTCCATACCTCCCGTTATACCGATGGAGTAGAGAAGGACAATGATTTTCCAACAATGCTCTGTATTCCCCCAGAGAGCTGAGACAGCTCTAAGCTGGGTGGGAACTTTACAGCAGGCTGGTAATGTGTAGCTGCTGCTGTACAGAGAGATCACATCTGGAGTAGTGTGTACAGAGTTAGCCTCTTCTATGAAGATAGGATGTTGTTATATTGGAAGCAGCTCAGAGATGGTTTCCTCAACTGATTCCTGCAATGAAGGTGCTAGCTTTTAACGAAAGGGTGATCAGGTTGACCCAGTAGCCATTGGAGTTTACAAAAATCAAAGATGAACTTATTTGAACATAGATGACAGAAGGAGTTAACAAGTGAAGTGAATTACACAGATAGTGGAGGAATCCATTCCGTTCTCCAGCCTGTTACACAGGAACAACAGGAGGATATTCAGACCTTCGACCCTGTTACACCAAAACAGGACGAGGCTAGTCAGCCCCTGGAGCCGGACATACATTTACAGAAGGAGGCCAATCAGCCACTCGAGCCTATAACAGTAGGCCATGCTGCACCAGTATCCTGTTAAACAGCAACATGATCAGTCCATTCAGCCTCCTCAAGTCTGTAACATAGGAACTGGAAGAGGTCACACAGTGACTGGAGATTGTTACACTGGGATAACAGGAGGCCATTTAGACCCACCGAGCCTATTGCAAGGGGGTTGGATAAGGATAAAAACTATCTGAGACTTCTTTCATGAGAATGGAAGAGGTAATTTAGACACGTGTCTGTTGTATGGGAAGAAGAGAAGACCAATCACTCCCTCGGTCCCATCTCTGGGATACACGAGGAGACTGTTCAGTATATCCACCTGTTATGGGGAAGTATGTGAAGACCCATCAGCCCCTCAATGTTACCCAGCAACAGGAAGATCCCATAATCTCCCAATCCTCTCAAATATCAACAGGAGGACGTCATTCTGGCCTTGGAGATGGCAACATGGGAACACCAGAAAGACGTCAGCCTATCGAGTTTGTACACCAGCAGAATGATGAGTCCATTCAGCCACACATGGCTCTGACTCAATTGGAGCAGACCTCTTAAAGCCTTGTGCCCATTAAACAGGAATTCAAAGAAAACGTGAAGGTTTTCGAAAGGGAATAACTTGTAATAATGTTATACATCAGGGACTAAAGTGCAACTATAAATTATTGTAACTTAAGGCAAATTTTTAGAGTCCATTGTTCAGGACATTTGCAAACTTAAACCACAATTCGTCAGAGTCAACATGGTTTTACGAAGGCTAAATCGTATTTGAATTGTTTGCTTGAGTTGTTTGAAGATGTCACAAACAAGGTGGTTAATGGGAATCCTGGAGATGGAACATATCTGGTCTTCCTGAAAGCATCGGATATGTTGCTTCTCCAAAGAGTAAATGGCAAGATCAGACAACATGTGTTTAGGAGTAATTTATTAGCTTGGATGGAGGATTGGTTAACCAACAAAATATCGTCAGGTGGAATAAATGTGTCATTTTCTTTTGGCAAATGCAGTTTGTGCCATTGATTTCAGTACTCATGCATTAACCATTTGCAATCGATGGTATTACTGTACTCGGTTGACGGGAGAGAAAATACAACGCCACCTTTTCAGATGACACTAGCATTGGTGGGAAACTACTTCGGAATGATGATGCAAGAGATTTTAAAACACATGGATAGGTTGGATGAATGGGCCAACATTTAGCAAGGAAAATTAAAGTGAATAAATATGGAGCTATTCAAGTTGGCCAGTATAAAAGAAAGACAAATTATTATCTAAATGGAGAGAAAGATCAAAGTGCTTAGGTGCAGAGGGATCTGGGTGCCTGCTTGCATATCACAGAAAACCTTCCTGTGGGTACTGCAAGTAATGAGAAATGCAAGCATAATTTCAGTGTTTATTTATAAAAGGATAGAGTAGAAAGGTAGGGAGTGTTGCTGTAGCTATGCAAGGCATGAGTGAGGCTGCAACTGGAGTACAGTTTGGGTGTCCTGCAGAATGAGGTATTTCCATTGGAGGCAATTCAGAAGAGCTTCATTAGATTGATTCCATATTTGAAGTGTTTGTCTTATGAAGAGTAATTGAGCAGTTTAGTTCTATACTCTCGACTTTATAAGAATGAAAGGAGATCCCATTGAAGTCTGTAAAATGCTAAAAGTAATTGAAAGTGCAGATGTGAAGTGGATTTTTTCATGTGGTACAATCTACAACAAGACACGAGGGTTAAGGATGGAGAGATGGCAGGAAAGTGGAACAGAGGCCGCGTTGACATCAGCCTCATCAAGGGGTTAGGTTCCTCACAGATGCTCCTTGTTCTTATTCAACTCTTCGACTGTGTTCCTCAGGAATGGGGGAGGACTGGGTATCATACAGGAAGCAGGCACTCAGGATAAATCATTTAGAGAGAACGTAACTAGTAGGGTCACACAGTGACCAGCGCTGGGTTCTGAAATATTTACAGTCTATATTAATGATCAGGTGGATGGAACAGATATACAGATGCTGAGATTGGTGATGTCCATAAGACCATAAGACATAGGGGTGGAAGTAAGGCCATTCGGCCCATCGAGTCCACTCCGCTATTTAATCATGGCTGATGGGCATTTCAACTCCACTTACCCGCATTCTCCCCGTAGCCCTTTATTCCTTGTGACATCAAGCATTTATCAATCTCTGCCTTGAAGACATTTAGCGTTCCAGCCTCCACTGCACTCCGTGGCAATTAATTCCACAGGCCCACCACGCTCTGGCTGAAGAAATGTCTCTGCATTTCTGTTCTGAATTTACCCCCTCTAATTCTAAGTCTGTGCCCACGGATCCTAGTCTCCTCGCCTAACGGAAACAACTTCCAAGCGTCCACCCTTTCCAAGCCATGTATTATCTTGTAAGTTTCTATTAGATCTCCCCTTAACCTTCTAAACTCGAACGAATACAATCCCAGGATCCTCAGCCGTTCCTCGTATGTTAGACCTACCATTCCAGGGATCATCCGTGTGAATCTCCGCTGGACACGCTCCAGTGCCTGTATGTCCCTCCTGAAGTGTGGGGCCCAAAACTGGACACAGTACTCCAAATGGGGCCGAACCAGAACTTTATAAAGTCTCAGTAGCACATCGCTTCATTTATATTCCAACTCTTTTGAGATAAATGACAACATTGCATTCGCTTTCTTAATCACGGACTCAACCTGCATGTTTACCTTTAGAGAATTCTCGACTAGCACTTCCAGACCGCTTTGTATTTTGGCTTTATGAATTTTCTCACCGTTTTGAAAGTAGTCCATGCTTGTATTCGTTTTTCCAATGTGCAAGACCTTGCATTTGCTCACATTGAATTCCATCAGCCATTTCCTGGACCACTCTCCCAAACTGTCTAGATCCTTCTACAGCCTCCCACCTCAGTACTACCTGCCTGTCCACCTAACTTCGTATCATCGGCAAACTTCGCTAGAATGCCCCCAGTCCCTTCATCCAGATCATTAATATATAACGTGAACAGCTGCGGCCCCAACACTGAACCCTGCGGGACACCGCTTGTCACCGGCTGCCCTTCCGAAAAAGAACCTTTTATCCCAACTCTGTGCCTTCTGTCAGACAGCCAATCCTCAATCCATGCCAGTAGCTCACCTCGAACACCATGACCCCTCACCTTATCAAAGGCCTTTCGGAAGTCTAGATCGACCACATCCACTGGGTTTCCCTGGTCTAACCTACTTGTCACCTCTTCAAATAATTGTTATGTCGTTGTGATAATCAAGAGATTAAATTATCAAGAGAGGGTGGAGAGTCTGCAAATAGAGAGGTAAAGACAATAGATAATAGTTTGGTAGGTGGAATTTAACATGATATAACCTATCATTTCATTTACAGGAATAATGGAAGGCAGTATCGTACTGAAATGGAAAGGGATTACAGGGCTGAATGATACTGTGTATTGGGGGGTTCACTCAGCCCCGTTCAGACATGGGAGGTTTTGCTCCATCCCTGATCGTCAGCTCCCAGACACTCCAAGTGACCCTATTTCTCTCCGCACACATGGAATACTTTGATGTGGTTGATTGGCGGTGGAGATGGTGTTTTGACACATGCATCAAGGGGACGGCCTTTATCCAAGATATATTCATTTCTTTCTCCGTGGAGACCCGAAGAGGATGGGAATGGCTGACTACTTCTGAATGAAGAGGCAGTGGCTGCTGTCAGGACAGGGATATTCACCAACACGATGTACTGTGCATGGACACAGTGTAACATTAATAGAGAGAGAGAGAGCTCCTTCAGTTCCTCTACCTCTCCCCATTGACGTGGGGACTCTGCAGATGCCATGTACACCATCAGGAGTCCCACTATACTGGCTACACCCGGCAGCTTCCTGCTGAGGGAGAAACAATCTATTTACCGCATCCACCATATATATCCTCCATCACTGAATGGTGACATTGATGTTGAGATACTGGGAAATGATGGATATGTCTCCTAGTCCTGCCTGGAAAGGTCTGGTTCATAGAAGTTGAATGAACCAGTGACCCTAACAGCCACTGGCAGCACCGTCCTCCCACTGGTGTGAAGCTGCAGGTCGTGTTGAAGGAGGTGACACCGCACTGTGACCAGCTCCTTGTTCAGTCAGGGTCCCCTCACACTCTGCTCCTGGGTCAAGTGAAGCTTGGGAAGCTGTTCCTGGAAAACCCGATGTGGATACAGCAGATCCCTTTCACCACATGCACTCACTGCGTGGTGTCAGAGCTTCCCCTCTCTGCAGCCTCTGCTCCATTTGTTGTTCATGTTACACACACAGATGCTGTAACTACAGTCCCCATGCTCCATTCAGAGTTGGGTCACCAAATCCTCAGGTCTCCCTGAATGTCTGAGGCAGCTCACAGCACAACCTCCATCAAACTATCCCCAGCCCCTCCACTAAATTTTCAATTACAGGAGTCAGTCAGAAACCTCTCAATACACGTGTTGTGGACCAGACCAGATCCCCCCAGAATGCTTTAAGAAGGCTGCTTAGACCCAAACCTTTCCTTATTTTGAATATAGATGTGAAGTGTGCGTTCCAGATATGTTGCTACTGGTCAAACCACTTGACATTGAGCAAAATATAATCTATTAAAATGCTTTAGTTAAAACACAATCAAAGGAAAGAACATTTTGGAATAGCTTATATGTTGGAAAACTTACACAAACAATAGATACCGTACCTTCTTGGTATACACCGCTTGGCACAAAGATATATTCAAACACAGATCCTTACAGCAGTTTTCCGATCCAGGCGGAAACACAATCAACAGAGATCTCAGAGAAAAGCCGCTAGGTATCCTGTAATAAAACTTCCAACCCTTTGGGATCCCCAGCAGCTTCTGAATGCTGCAGCTAAAAACAAAATGAGAAACCCTGGTCTAAGAGAGCTGGCCACTGCCCTTCCATTGTTATGACCGTTTTAATGACACCTTAAGGCTTTCTCAGTTATTTACTTAAACAGTTTTCGGACAGCAGTTCTGCACCTCTGCCTTTAAAACCTATCTTCAAAAAAAAACCCAAGAGAAAATAACCTTTTTACAGTGATAGTATTCTCACAATTCCATCTTTAATAAAATCATTCATCAATACACAAAGGTGGATTCATTTTAGACCTCCTAATCTTCCACTGTTAGTAGACTGAAATGCATATACATTACATTGACTGTGAGCATACAAATGTTCACAACTAGTTTCGATTTCAGGCATTTCACTCCTGCCACAGAATGCCTTTGTCTTTCTTCATCCAAGTCTCCACAACATGTCAAAATGTAGGTTTTTTCGCCATGTCACCTGTATAATTTTAAACTGAATGGCAGCAATAATAAGCTCAATCGAAACAGACTGGTATTTTTCTCCCAAAACTTCTCCAAAACTTTTCAGGAGTCACGATCAGTGATCAAGATTTGTCTCATGTATGTTATTCGCAATTTAAATGCGGAAATGTTGTAACGCCAACACCAAGCTCAGATGGCTTTCTTCACCACCTCATACTGGCCAGATACCGTCTCCAATAGGGATGCAAATACCTATCAACTTTGTTTGGATCAACTAAATCCACATGATCACTTGCCACTGCATTAGCCACTTTCTCAAATGAAGTGCAAAAGGCTTCTCCATCCTTCTCATCAAATTTAGATAATGCCTGGATGTATTTAAACAGAACCCCATTAGGGAGTTGGTTACAATAGGGTTCCTCAACCTCACTAACCTCCTCATCCCGCCGACCCTCTACCTTCATCACCGCCTTCTATGTCAACTTTCCTCTCTAATTGCTAACTGTTTAAGTTGAAACTCTCTGCTTTTCTTCTCTCCCTTTCTGTCTTTCTTCTTCATTTCCTTTTCTTTTATTTCTACTTTTCATCATAATTCAAACTGTTTCAATTCCTTCTCATGTGCAAAGTGCCTCATTTGAAATTGAATTCCAGCCATTTCGAAAGAGTCTGATGGCGGTTCCACAAAACGCAATTGCCGGCCTATAGCTGTAATTGTCTATCATTTTCTCACAGACAAAAGCAACCCCAACTCCAGATTGTCTGCCAATTGCTACAGCTTTGCCATTATTACCTTTTGTGAAACCCCCAACATCACTTCTTCCACACCCAGAGAACTCTTAGTGACTGAAAGAATCTTTTTACATAATACACTTTTTAAACCAACCGAATTCAACATCTGGAACAAAAGACGCTAACAGCTCCCATACGCGACCTTTGAACCCAATAGCCTCCCGTTGCATACTCTCCAGTGTCTGCATGAGCTTATTCTGGATTCTCTGGTTTCTTCCCACAATCCAAAGATATGCATGTCAGGTGAATTGGCCATTCTAAATTGTTTGTAGTTTTCAGGGACGTGTGGGTTAGGAGCCTTTGTTAGGGTAAATGTTTAATAATAGGGTAGAGGCATGTGTTTGGGTAGTTTACTCCTCGGAGGGTTGATGTGGACTTGTTGGGTCGAATGGCCTGTTTGCACACTTTAGGGATTGTAATTCTGAACACAATTTGGTATTATCGATTTAAAATCAGGCAAGAGTCCCCAGTTTGCTATAGACCAACTACACTACCTCAAACTATTTTAAGAGGGTAGCTTGGATGCCAAACTTTCCTTATTTTAAAGGTAGATGTGAAGTGGGCGTTCCAGATGTTATGCTACTTGTCACACCACTCACCATTAGCAAAACACAACATACTCAAACACTCTAATGAAAATCCATACAAAATGAAGAGGAATTTAGAATAATTTAACTATTGGAAACCATGACTGAATAATGGATACAGTACCTTCTACAAATGAACTGTTCCAATACACCAACATCCCATAAACGCACCTCTTGGCAAAATGGAACATTCAGACATACATTCTTGCAAACAGTTCTCCAATTCAGGAGGAAACAGCATAAGTCAGGTTTCAGAGAGAGTAGCAGCTAGGGATAAGTTATAGGCCGTTGTTACTACTATTTATGAAAAACCGTAAAAGTGTCGTAAGTTATTTACTTGAGCCGTTTTCAATAGGCAGTTGGGCCTTTAAGATCTCTTATATGAAAAAAAAGAGAAATGAATCTTTTTTTTAAAGTCGCAGCATTGTCGCACACTTTAGATACCTGGTCCTTTACTTAAGGGGCTTCCTCGATCGCAACATCACCTGAGAGGGACAAATACAGGTACAGACCAAGTTACAATGATGTATCTCATAACTTCTGAAACATGCCTGTCCATGGACCATCACATGGGGCATACCAGGAAGTGAACAACAGCCTGACACACACAATTTCACTATTTTTGAGCTTCACAATGCCAGCACTCGATACACTAGGGAGCCAAAAACAAATGCCAGGGAAAGATACAGAAGGACAGAGAGATTCACATTAAGGAAAGAAAGAGACAGTTAATTAGCTAAAAAAATGTTGCGGAAATATGGGGAAAAAGACAGGGCAGTGGGACTAACTGGAAAAGTGAGATCTTCGAGAGTAAAATTGCAAGAATGAGAACATTTAATAAAGGCATTGTCAGATCAGCTGGAAAGGTTTGTTACATCAAATCCTGAATCTGCTTCACAGAAAAAACGATAAACAACATAAACTGGGACAGGATGACAGCCCAGCATGGAGAGCTGTGCAGAGCATGCTAGTGTGTTGCTCATTAAACTGCACGATCTGACCAGCATAGAGAGTGTTGCAAACTTTACTATCATATGCTAACTATACTCGCATCAGATTACTATAATGTTTACAATGAGAAGATTTGCTGTGTGTGTGTTCATCAAAGACTGAGAGAGAATCCGTTTGTGCGCGCGATTGTCGTGGTTGAATGTGAAACTCATTGTTGGAGAAGGAACGCACATGGAGGAAATTATTCCAAATACGAACAACTGTCAGGCTTTTTGTTAATCGACAGAGAGGGAACGAGAGACGTTTCATGGACAGATGACGTAATGTATTTGAGAATGTTAAAATAAAGGCATTGCCAGACACAATAGCAATATACATCGGCGTGCACATGAATGACAGATGGATGGGAGTTTGGTGTGAGGTCGAATCAGATTTGCTTTGGCAGGTTTGAAGCCGGGAGTGTCAGAGCAGATTATTGGCTTCATTAAGACTGTATTTCATCGCTCAAGGTTCAAACAGCAGATGGACTAAACCAGTGAGATACATTCTGGGGTGGTGAGTATTTCAAGTTATAAATGGTTAGGATATGGTGTCATGACTCAGCTCATGGTCAAAGGGATCTCCCACAGTTGTGACTTGAATGCTTCAGTCGCTGATATTGGCCAGAGATGAGTTGGAAACAGTGGAAGGAAGTGGAGTTTGTAACCAGAACAGTACAGAGTGACCTCCCTGCTCTTAATATTAAAATAACAAAGGCAATGATACAGTAAATTGTAGTTCTCCGCTCGAACTGAGTAGGTCAACATAGAGAGTAACAATGCCAACTCAGAGAGGGACACAGTCATTGAACACATTCACTGATGTAGTTATTTGTGTTCTGCAGAGTGAATATCTGGAGTGAGAGTTTCAACAGAAAAATAATAGTGACAAGAAGTGTAGACTATATAAAATAACAGTAATACAGTCATAACAGGTTTATAGAACAAAAACATCTGGACAGTGACACTTACCAGGTACACCGACGATAGCCAGGAAAGGATAATAAAAATATTGAATAATGAGAAGAGCGTAATAGATCCGCGATGATAATGACAACCAATAAAATACAGAAAGACGCCAAACATAAATGTATAAACTCCTGTCTATTGTTGGAACATGCCAGTCTAATGTTCCCAGATTCTGATACATTTTTGGAACATTCCAGTCTAATGTTCTCAGATTCTGATCTCTCCTCCCCCTCTCTCTGGGTCTGCTGTTCCCTGTCAGTGCTGTCGATTGTGCTCCCAATATTGAACGGCGCCCATTTATCATTAAAAGATGGAAACCCTCCACTGGGATAATTAGAATCCATGGAGATTGACATTAAGCACAGTCACTGAACAAACACTGGGAAAATTAGCAAAGGCTACGACAACGGATGAATGGGCACTGCACAACAATCAACAGACAGGAGGGTTCCCTCCCAATTGGGGAACACTTCAGTGGTCCCGGACATTCAACCTCGGACCTTCTGGTGACCATCCTTCAAGGCGGACTTCAGTACAGGCAGCAGCGAAAAGTGGCCGAGCAGAGGCTGCTTACAAATTTCGGTACCCATAGGGAGGGCTTCAACTGGGGCCTTGGGTTCATGTCACATTGCAGGTGACCACCATTGCACTATACACACACAGGCAATCCTATACACACACATACATAGGGACACATATGTACACAGACACGCACACAGACACACAGACCCTTACAGACACACACACTCTCACAGGCATCCGCTCAGAGACTTAGACCACTCTACACTCATGCATACACATATACACTCTCTCTCACTGATATTCAAACCCCAACCCCAGACACACACATACATTCCCACACTCACACATGCACCCCCCTCACAGACTTAAGACACTCTACATCAATACACACACATATACACTCCCGCTCACACTCACAACCCCCAACCAAGACAAACACACACATACAAACAGACAAAGACCCACATGCACACATATATTTTGTGGGGAGAATTTTTACATGCCGAGTTACATTGTACTTTGCTCAAAAACTGCATGCATTTATGTCGAACTCTGAGCTCAAAAACTGCATGAATTAATGTAAAACTCTTGTTATCTCACTTTTCAGATTAGAATCAATCTAAACATTATGGTATAGACAGAGAACACAGGGGCCAACATCATCAAAATATTGTCTCACTAACACTCGTTGTTACTGCTAACTTGAGAATGCAACTTTAAAATAAAAAGGTTTTGTAATTTACGCATGAAAGAAATGAAACTATCATGATATTCGAACAGATGAAAGACTCTTCAGACAATCAAGGTTTTTTTCATTGTATAATTTCAGTTACATCACACTGTAATTTTTTGCGATAAATTCTGTGCTTTGGACGTGTGTCCTCCACTATCACCTAATGAAGGAGCAGCGCTCTGAAAGCTAGTGTGCTTCCAATTAAACCTGTTGGACAAAATCCTGGTGTTGTGTGATTTTTAACTTTGTACACCCCAGTCCAACACCGTCATCTCCAAATCATGATTAAATAAACAGATTCAGTTAACCAGTTCCACACATCACTTTTCATATCACTATAAAAGGGAACATTTGCTGGGTTTGAAAGGAATGGATAAGGGTTGCTGAGGGATGGACCATAAATCTTTAAATCTTTTGAATCTTTTTAAAAAACTTGTATATGAGAGTATTAAAAGGCACTGCAGGGGTCTATATATGTTCCACTCTGTTTATGAAAGGAGGCAGTTATAAAATAACAGATCGGTTGCATAAAAAAGTCGGGTGGGCAAATTTCTAGATACCTTACCCCAAAGTATGATACTTATTGACCAGTGTGAGGCTCCTCCTGGTTTTAGGTTCCCTGTTATCAAATCCTTTCATAACCTTGAGACAGAGCATTGAGATTGCTGCTTAGCAACAGGCCGAAGCAATTCTGTCCCTATGGACCTCTTTCAGAGGGATAAGAGAAACCATTCAGCCCATATTAGCCTGTTGCTACTTGAAAAGGTGGAAATCTAAAATATTGGCACATTTTGCCAACAGAATCATTCAAAACGAAGAGATATGTCGCTGCAGCTGTATGAAGTGTTACTGAGAGGGCACCTGGAGTAAGTACATTGTGTTGTTTGTGCTTCTGGAACTGAGAAGGGTTTGGACGACATCAGATACAGTTTAATGGCTGCTCGTAATCCACGGGTTGCTGTGTTATTTAATGTCTCGGGTCTGTTACACAGAGACAGGAGGAGGCCATTCAGCCTTTCCAGTCTATTACAGAGGGCCACGAGGAACCCATTCAGCCTCTCGAGCCTGTTACAGAGGGGCAGGAAGTGTTTATTTAACTTTCAAGTCTGTTACGCATAAATATTAGTTTTAAATTAGTTTTGGAATAGGAAAGACCTCATATAAGCATTAAAGTTCTAACTTTGAACAAGGCCATCTTTGAAAGTGTTACGTGAGCCCTGTAAAAGGCTGATTGGAATACCCTATTCACAGGTAAAGGGATGGTTGGAAAACGCAAGGCCATCAAAACTTGACTTCAGAGAGTCCAGAGCCAACGTGTTCCCTTTAGTGAGAGGGGCAAGGCTGGTGGGTGCAGGGAGTGCTGGATGGCTAGATATATTGATGCTCTGGTCAAGGTAAGGAAGGAGGCATATATCAGACAAACAGATTGAGAATCAAGTGACTCCCGAGAGGTGTGTCAGGGCAGCAAGTGTACAGTCAATGGGGAAACCGGGCCAGAAAAATGTGGAAAAGAGATGGCTTTAGAAATACGGTTAACGAGGCATTGAAGAAAATATACAAATCCTTTAATGTCAAAAGATTAACTAGGGAGAGAATAGGGCCCCTGAAAGCTCAGTAATGCTACCTATGTCTGGAACCACAGGAGATTGGAGGGATACTAAACAAGTATTTCTTTTCAGTATTTAATGTGGAAGAGGTTACAAGTGCGAGAGAATGAAAAAATATATAGTGATACCTTGAAAGTGTCTATATTACAAGGAGATGTTGGACATTTTAAAACACATAAAGGTGAATAAATCCCTGGGACCTGATCAGTTGTATCCCAGATGTTTGTGGGAAGCTAAGAAAGAGATTGCTCAGCATTTTGGTGATATATTTGTAACATTGATTTCACAGGTGAGGTGTCAAAAGACTGGTGGGCTGCTAATATAGTGTCATTATTTAAGATATTAAGGAAAAAACAGGTAACCATAGATCGGGTGAGCCTGACGTCAATGGTGACTAAATTGTTGGAGGGGATTTCGACGAAAAAGATCGATATACATTTGGAAAGACAAGGTCTGAAGAGGGCTCAGTACATTGGAGATCACGGCTCACTGACTCGGGGTAATCTTTTGAGGGAGTGACGAAGATGATTGATGATGGCAGGATAGTGGATGTTGTCTTTATGGAATTCAGTAAGAAAACCAAAATGTTCTACATGGTAGACTGGTTAGCAAGGTTAGACTGCCTGGAATACAGGGAGAGCTCGCCTGTTAGATCCCAAATTTTCTTAACTATTGGAAACAGGGAGTGACAGTGGACATGTGTTCTTTAAACTTGGAGACCTGTGACCAGTGGCGTGCCGCAAAGATCAACAGTGGGTCCACTGCCTTTTGTCACTTAAACAAATCATTTGCATTTGAGTATATGAAGTATGGTCAGTAAGTTTGTAGATAATACCAAATTTGGTGGTGTCGTCGACAGTGAAGAATGAACTCTCAGACTATAATGGGACTTTGCTTAGGTGAACCGAGGAGTGGCAGATGGAGTTTATTTCGTTAAATGTGAGGTGTTGCATTTTGGAAAGACAAATCAAGGCAAGACATGTAGGTATGCTCCTGCCGAAAGCTTCCAATCAAGGAGAACTCCATAGATGTTATCGAATCCCTACAGTGAGGAAACAGCCTATTCTCCCCATCGAGGCCACACCGACCCTCTAAAAAGTATCCCATTGGACAAACCCCTACTCTATCACTCTGAGCCTGCATTTTCCATGGTTATTCCACCTCACCTACACATCCCTGGGTACTATATACAATTGAGCATGGCCAATCTACCCTTATCTGTGTATCTTTATACAGTCGGAGGAAAACATAACAACCGGAGGAAACTCATGCAGACACGGGGAGAATGTGCAACCTCCACACAGGCAGTCATTCAAGGATGGAATTAAACCAAGATCGCTGCGCTCTGAAGCAGCAATGCTAGTCTCTGAGCTGCTGTGTCACCTTGTGGTACAGGTTCTCCATTCCTTGAAAGTGCCGTCACAGGTAGACAGTGCAGTGAAGAAGGCTCTTGGTGATTTTCGCTTTATTGGTCCGTGCTTTGAGTCTAAACATTTTCATGACATGTTGCATCTGTTCAGGACGTTGGTTTGGCCACTGCAATATTGCCTTTAATTCTGGTCTCCCTGCTGTCGGAAAGATGTTGTCAACCTTGAAAGGGTGCAGAAGAGACTTAAAATAATTTTGCAGGTTTTGGAGGGTTAGAGTTACAGGGAGAGGTTGAATTGGCTGGGACTATTTTCAAGTGTTAAGGCTGAGGGGTGACGTTAAAGAGTTTTATAAAATCATGAGGGGAGTCAACGTCTTTTACCCATGATAGGCGAGTCCAAAATTAGAAGTCAAAGGTTTAAGGTGAGAGTGGAAAGATTTAAAAAGGACATGAGGGACAACATTTTCATACAGAAACTGCTGTGTGTATGGATTGAACAGCCAAAAGAGGTGGTGAAGGCAGGTACAGTTACACCATTTAAACGGCATTTGGATGGATACATGCATGGGAAGTGTTTAGAGGGAGTTGGACCAAGTGCTGGCAAGGGGGACGAGATTTATTTAGGATATTTGGTCGGTATGGGCGATCAGACCGAAAGGTATTTTCCCCTGCTGTACATCTCTGAAACTCTATTGCCTCTTGAGTGTATAACACAGGAACAGGAGGAGACTATTCAGCTTCTGAATTCTGTCAGGCAACTTGTTTGTTCAATTGCTGAGAGTAAAATACAAAAATACATCATTCAGATTTTTAACAGGAGAAAGGCTTTTAGTCAAGAGAAACTGTAAGGAATGTGAAGAGGCCAATCAGGCCCTCGACTCCATTCCACAGGAGCAGCAGGTGAGCACAGAGCTATTGGAGCCTGTTAGTCAGTAGTAGGAGGAGGACGTCTACTTTCGCAAACCATGCATCAGGAGGCAGTCACACAGCTGCTCAAGATTGGGACACATAACAGGACGCAGTCATTCAACTGCTTGGGACTGTGACAAGGGACAGGAGGGAGTCACTCAGAGCTCGAAACTGGGGCACAGGGAAATCTGGAGGTTAGTGAGGCCCCAGCATCTTGTTATGCAAGGACAACAGGAGGTGACTCACTCCCTAACCAGTATGACGCTGGGAGAGAAGGGGAGTTTTCTTGGAACAAACAGAAATATATGAATAGGTTGCATTAGTGGTCCATTCAATCCTGCCCCAACATTCACTAAGACTCCTCTCTCTGCAGCCTCTGCTAGGTTTCTTGGTCATGTTGCAGACTCAGATGCTGCAACAACACTCACCATGACTCATCCAGAAGGATGGGTCTAACAGGATAATTCAGGATTTGAGGGGTCCAGTGACAAGAATGAAAACACCAAATAAAGGTATTGTCAGATGTTTCGTACTCTCACATTCGCAATTCAACTCGCATAACTAGCCCATCCATTACATATTCAGAATGGAGCACTGTGTAGATCCGGCTAGTGAACAGCTGCATGCACCCCAGCATTGTCCAGAGGGAAACTCAATGCAACCCACACGAATGCTTGATCTATAATCTTGGACTAAATGTTCAGTGTGGGGAGCTGTGCAGTCCAGACTGGTTCATTCATATACAAACCAGGCTATTGCATTGTTCGGTAACACTGTATTAGATCACTGTCCAGCGTAGGGAAACTTGCAGCCAATGCTGGAAGTGACAGCATGTGCACTTCCCACCCATTTACAGCTCCATAGCTGCACTGTACCTTGACAAGGGGTGCTGCGAACGTGAAAATCAATGTGAGGAAGAGACATAAATGGAAACAATTTAAATACCACTAGTTCTGATTAAGGCGCATATCTCTCTAGTATTTAAAGTTGAAATAACTGAGATAATATCTAATGACGTTTTGTGAACGGTGCAAAGAATTAAGAGGGGGATGGTGATGTTATAGTGGTTGCACTATAAGCCTCCAAATAATCAATGGGAATTAGAGGAACAAATATTCAGGGAGATTGGCGAGACTTGCAGGAGCAATAGGGTTGTCATAATAGGTGATTTTAATTTTCCTAACTTAGACTGGGACTTGTAGATGGTTAAGAAATTCGATAGAACGTAATTTGTGAAGTGTGTTCAGGAAAGCTTCCACAAGCAATATAAAGAGGTTCCTATTGGGGAAGGGAAAAACTCGACCTATTGTTGGGAAATTGGGTAAGATAGGTGACGGAGGTAAAGTGGGCGAGCATTTTGGGAATGGTGACTGGAGCAGTATTAGTTTTAAAATAGCAATGGTAGGGACAAAAGTGGTCCACAGAATCAAGTTCTAAATTGGAGCAAGGCGTATTTTGTTGGAATTAGAGAGGGGATTGCAGAGGATGATTGGAGTAGTTTGTTTCGAGGTAAAATGATCCCGGGCAAGTGGGAGGGCTTCAAAGGTAAGATAGCTCGAGTTCAAGGTCTATATGTTCCTGTGAGGATGAAGGGTAAGTGAGGCTGGAAGAGAGAACCCTGGATAACAAGAAATATTGAGCATATGGCCAGAAGAAAAATGAGCCGTGGCTCAGGTACAGGCAGCTGGAATCAGGGAATCCCTGGAGGTACACAAGTATACAGGAGTTTACTGAAGAAGGAAATCAGCAAGGCAAAAGGGAGAATCAGATAGCCTTGGCTGAGCAGATTAGTATGAATCCAAATTCAGTATAGGAAAGAAAAAGAACAACCGGAGGACGCCTTAAAATCCAAAATGGGTATGCATGTGTAAAACTTCAAGAGATGGGTGAGGTCCTCAATTTCCCCTCTGTGATTACCATGAAGAAAGACATGAAGACTTGTGACCGTTGGGAGGTTAGTTGTGATATCTTGGTACAGTCCATATCACAGTAGAGGTGCTGATGGACATATTAGAATGCATAAAGTCAGATAAATCTCTTGATCCTGACCAGATATACCCAAGAGCACTGCAGGTTGCGAGAGAAGACAGTTCAGGGGCCAAGGACCCAGAAGACTGGGCGGTAACAAATGTGCTCTTATTTAAGAAGGACTGCAAAGAAAAGCCTGGGAAAGATAGACCAGGAAGCTTCATATCTGTTTTCGGTAAACCGCTTGAGAAGGTTCTGAGATATAAGATATACATGCACTTGGAAAAACAAAGTTTGACTTGGAGCAGTCAGCATAGCTTTGTGCGTGGCAGATCATGCCTTAGAATATTTGTTAGAGTTTTTGAGGAAGTGACCATAAAGGTTGACGAGGGCAGGGTGGTGGACATAGTCTATATGGATTTCAGTAAGGCCTTTGATAAGGTTCCACATGGTAGGTCGCTCTGGAATGTTAGATCGCATGGACTCCGATGTAAACTGGCAAATTGGTGACACAGTTGGCTTGACATTATGAAGCAAATGGCTATGGTGGAGGTATGCTTGTCGGACTGGAGGCCTGTGACTAAAGGAGTGCCTCAGTGGTCGGTCCTGAGACCAATGCTGTTCGTTATCTTATACCAATGATTTGGACCAGAGTGCACACGCAAGTTTAGTGAGTTTGCAGATGACTCTCAATTAGGAGGCATCATTTACAATGAGAAATATTATCAGAAATTGCAGCAGTACCTTGGTCAGCTGAGGAAGTGGGCTCAGAAATAGCAATTTGAGTTTAATACAGATAAGTGTGACGTCTTGCATTTTGGAAAGTCAAATCCAGGTAGGAGTTTAAGGATGAATGAGAGGGTCTTAAGGAGTGTAGTGGAACAAAAGGATTTTGGAGATCAGGTGCACAGTTGTCTGAAGTTTGAGTCACAGATACACAGGACAGTGAAGAAGGCTGTTGGCACACTGGTCTTCATGAACACATTGAGTACAGAGGTTGGGACGTTATGTTGCAGTTGTACGGAATATTGGTAAGGCTGTAGTTGGAGTATTGTGTTCAGTTTTGTTCATCTTGCTCTAGAAAGGATATTATTGAACGAGAAAGAGTGTAGAACAAATTTACAAAGATGTTTCCTGGGCTAAAGGCTCTAAATTATAGGCAGAGCCTGGACAGGTTAGAACTTATTTCTTTACAGCGTAGGAAACTGAGAGGGTTCTTATAGAAGTGGAACTCTTATAAAATCATGAGAGGCGTGCATGGGGTGAATACTTCAATTTGTTTCCTAAGGTTGGGGAATCGAGGACTCGAGGACATCCATTAATGTTTGGAAAGGATAAAAAATATAAAAAGGAAACTGAGGAAAATTTATTGCATAGAATGTGGTACGCATATGAACTGAGCTGTCAGTGGAAGTAATTGACGTGGGTACAATAACAACATTGAAAAGGCATTTGGACAAATACACAGATGGGAAAGGATTAGAGGGATACAGTGCAAGAGCAGGGAAATGGGGTGAATGTGGATGGGCATTTTGGTTGGCATGGACGAGCTGGGCCAAGTGGCCAGTCATACTGGCAGTCTCGTGCAGTATGACTGCAAATGAGTGTGTTTTGGAGTGGATGCAGAGTCGGGGAGACTGAGAAAAAATGTCATTGAAGGATATGTTCACAGGTTTCAGAATGCTGAAATGAAGACATTTTGATAGTGTCATGCAACACGGGTCAGTATTAAGAAGAATTATGAGTGAAAGGGATATTGCTGTGAGTTCAGGTGATGGAGACTTTTGGATGAGCATTTGTTCTGCAGCTTTGCAACTGCGAGGGAGGACAACAGAGTCTTCGCCTCACTGTGCTGAATCTAACAAAAGTCTGTCTAACTGACATTTTCTTTGAGTGTGACAGAAGGGTTGTCTGCACGAGGCCGAGCTAGATTCCTGGTGCTATCTTACCAAACTGATCTCATTAACTACCCACCCCACTCCATGGTGTCCCTGTCATGCAATGCCAGCCCGATTCTCCCACCCATCATGACTGGAGGTACTCAAAATCGCCCGGATGACCCTGGATATTCCATGACCCCTGACACTAGGGCCACCTCTAAAAGGCCAAGGGGCACACGGTTGAGCTTTCGCAGTTTGGAGCTGCCCTGCACAGTTTACCCCGAGTTTGGCAGATAAGAGGAAATTACATCACGGTTGGTTGACAGGGGCACGGAGGTCCTGGTGGATGAGCTAGTACAGAGGGGGACCATTCTTTTCCCAGAGGGATCACACCACCAGACACACCGAGCATGGTCTGAGCTCACCACCCAGCTCAGTGCAGTATCTGCAGCCTGAAGATATGCCCAGCAAAACAGGACAAGAATCAATCACCTTCCCCACTCTGTTAGGATAAGGGTCACACTCACTGTATGTCTGTTATAGCACCGGTTCCCAAACAAGGCTCATGCTCTAGCACTCTCGCTACTGCATACAGCATCTTCCCTCTCTTTCTCGCTTGCATCTCTTCTGCCCCCCACCCCCCGACACACACAGTTATAGAATATTCTGGAGAATTCCAACTATGGAATTTTCCAGATCATGTTCCTACTTATTCCCAGTTTCAGTAAAGTGGCAGTGCCCCTGGGTGTGACATGTAAGAGGATGGATTGGAGACATACATTTTTCAAATTACACACAATTAAAATCCATCATGAGGCCATTCACTACTTCAAACATGCTCCAACATTCAACACGTTTGGAGGTGATCTGATGGGTTTCTCAGCTCCACGTTGGAGGAACCTTCAGTCATTCAACCTCCAGCTTCCTGTTACCGAGCAGATGATTCTCAGACACATCATACCCCGGGTTTCTTCTAGCATGTGCTAAGAAGGCATTTCCCATGGGGACAGACTCTCCTAACAATATATTTCATCTACTTTATAAATTCATACAACAGTCATACAAAATTCATACAACAGACCAATCAAAAACATGCACTTATTTTATGGTTATCGATATCCAATCGCAATTAGACATTCTGGTTATTTCACTTGTCTCACCTTATTATATTCAGCCAAAGAAACTTCCAAACACTCGTCTCAATATAAAATACAATTTCTATCAAAGAACGTTTTTATCCTCAGCCGTTATCATGACAATTATCTCAAATATACTTTTTTCCTTATCATGAATGTTTCTCTTGCCCTTTGTCTGTGACTGATTTTGTGTGCAGCAGTTACGCAGTCTCCCACTCAGTTGGCTAGATAGTTGGCTTGTGATGCAGAGGGTGGCCACGAGCGCAGGTTCAATTCCCCCCACTGACAGAGGTTACCATGAAGGGGATGCTCCTTGAACCTCACCCCATCACCCGAAGTGTGGTGACATTCAGCGTAAACCACCATGAGTGCTCTATCTAATGAGAGCTCTTTGGGACTCTATTCTATCAATGTTCGCATTTTAACTTTTTTAACATTTTTTTTACTGAAAAATAGATTTTTATTATTATATTAAACCAATGACAAAATAACTCAAATGACTGAACAATATTTCACCCATGTGCATGTACATACAAAACAAGTTAAAGTCTATAAACGGACAGAAAAAAACCCAAAAATAAACAATAAATAATAAATAAATAATACGGCTCAGGATAACAAAACAATAGCTCTTCTTCGAGAGCATTAACTGATACACATTCATATGTTCACAATTCTTCATATGTGATTCATTAGACAATATCGTCATGGCTATATAAAAACCCTTTTTAGAGTGGCAGATAAGCCTGTATCGCGGTAATCCAAAAGGGGTTGCTATATCTTATATAAATCTCTGCTTTCTGGTGCACCACACAGGTGAAAACGTCCAAAGGGATATTCTCCATGACGGGCTTACGACGAGCCAACAGACCCGGGGGACGGTGTTTCAGACATCCAACAAAACAGAATACTTTTCCTAGCACAGGACGTGTGGGGGAGATACTAAACGAGTACTTTGCATCAGTATTTACTGTTGAAAAGGATATGGAAGATATAACATGTATGGAAATAGATGGTGACACCTTGCAAAATGTCCATATTACAGAGGAGGAAGTGCTGGGTGTCTTAAAAAGACAATAGGTGGATTAATCACCAGGACCTGATTAGGTGTACCCTTGAACTCTGTGAGAAGCTAGATAAGTGTTTGCTGTGCCTTTTGCTGAGTTAGTTGTAATAGCCATTTGGATAAAGAACTGGGTCAAAGGCAGAAGACAGAGGGTGGTGGTGGACGGTTGTTTTTTTTTAGACTGGAGGCCTCTGACCAGTGGAGTGCCACAAGGATCGGTGCTGGATTCACTACTTTTTGTCATTGACATAAATGACCTGGATGGGAGCATAAGAGGTACAGTTAGTAAGTTTGCAGATGGCACCAAAATTGGAGGTACAGTGAACAAGGAAGAGGTCACCTCAGATTACAACAGGATCTTGACAAGATGGGCAAATGGGCTGAGAAGTGGCAGATGGAGTTTAATTCAGATAAATGTGAGGTGTGGCATTTTGGGAAAGCAAATCATAGCAGGACTTATGCACTTAATGGTAAGGTCCCAGGGAGTTTTGCTGAACAAAGAGACCTTGGAGTGCAGGTTCAAAGCTCCTTGAAAGTGGAGTCGCAAGTAGATAGGATAGTGAAGAAGGCGTTTGGTATGCTTTCCTTTATTGGTCTGACTATTGAATACAGGAGTTTGAAGGTCATGTTGCAGCTGTACAGGATAATGGTTAGGCCACTGTTGGAATATTGCGTGAAATTCTGGTCTCCTTCATATCGGAAAAATGTCGAGAATCTTGAAAGGGTTCAGAAAAGATTTATAAGAATTGCAGGATTTGACCTATAGTGAGTGGCTGAATATGCTGGGGCTGTTTTCGCTGGAGCTTCGGATGCTGAGGGATGACATTATAGAGGTTTTCAAAAGTATAAGGGGCATGGATAGGGTATATAGGGAAAGTCTTTTCCCTGAAGTCAGGGAGTCCAGAAGTGGACGGCATAATTTTAAGGTGAGAGGGGTAAGATATAAAAGAAACCGACAGGGCAACTATTTCATACAGAGGGTGGTACATGTATGGAATGAGCTGCCAGGTGAAGGGGGGAAGACTGGTATAAGTGCAACATTTAAGAGGCATTTGGATGAGTATATTGAATAGGAAGGGTTTGGAGGGTTATGGGCAAGGTGCTGGTGGGTGGGACGAGATTGTATTTGGATATGTGGTCGGCATGGACGGGTTGGACCGAAGGGTCTGTTTCCATGCTGTACATCTCTATGACTCTATGACTTATATTAATCTCTGTTTTTTAGTGCACCATACTGGTGAGAAACTCCAAAGGAATATTATCCATGATGTGCTTACAAGACCCAACACATCCTGGGAGTTTCAGATATCCAACACAACAGAATATTATTTCCTAGCACAGAAAGTAAAGATTTTTTTTTCCCATGTGCATCTGCGTAAGATACTCTGGGCAGGCGCAGGAAAAGAGAAACCGTGTCCATCTCCAATTCGGTCCCCAAGACCCCCTCTATCATACCTAACACAGTGATCCGATATATACAAAGCCTGCAGCAGAACAACATGCAATGAGTAAGAGTGCCTGCCGTCATTCAGCATTTAGGACATGCTGAAGATAATCCCACATTGAATTTTGAGAGGAAATCTGGTGTCGGATAGACCCTATGAAGAATTTTCAACTGCATGGAATAGGTCCTATTACAGATCAAAATCCTTCGAGCATTTTCACAAATATCCTCCCATGTCTCCAAAGAGATCTAAATCTGACAACTCTCTCGCACAGACGTCGTGAAGCTGCACAGTCTTGTCTGAAGGGGCACTCTCCAACAAATGATAAAGGGTACTGACAAAGAGTGTATTCTTAGCAATAAGCACCCGCTTCATTGTATCGGATCTGTAAGAGTATGTTAAAAGTGTGTGTCTTTAAAATCAAATCTCCAATCTGGAAAAAAAAACAGAAGAAACCTCTACTAGGTTGTCCATACTTACGAGTTATTTGATCAAATGATATCATTGCTTCTCCCTCAAGTAACACGTGGTGGCTCAGTGGTTTGCACTGCTGACTCACCACACCAGGGTCACGGGTTTGGTACTCGTCTTGGGTGACTGGCTGTGTGGAGTTAGTATATTCTCAACTGCGGGTGCGTAGGTTTCCTCCTATGGTCACAAAGATGTACAGGTTAGATGATTTGGCCAATGCTAAATCACTCATAGTGTTCCAGGATCTGTAAATTCAGACATTATTCAGGATAAATGTAGAATGGTAGGGGAATGGTTCTGGGTGGGTTACTCTTCAGAGGGTCGAAGTTGACTTGTTGGGCTCAAGGGCTTGTACCACACTGTAGGGATTTTACTAATTCTAAATCACCCAAGCAAGGTACCCCCCCCCCCCCCCCCCCCCCCCCCCCCCCGCTGCACACAGTTTAAACCTGGAATCCATTATCCCCGGATGACAACCCAGTATACCAATTTAAGGATTAAGAAACGTGGTTTTGGCTGTCTTGCCCTCGATCTGACGCATTGTTCTTCAAGTTTTAACAGTATTGATAATCATTCGTTTTTGACAATACTCCATAAATATTGTCATTTTATCGAAGAACAACAGACTAATAAGGGTTCACTTTGTCTGAGAGGGCTCAATTTCCAGCCGTAGTGACGCTGAGTCCTCAGCGGCCCAGGCACGAACATAGGATGATAAAAAAAAGCTTAATTGATTGCTTTTAATCTGGGAGATTTACCCCCCATAATCTGTGGGGCAGTTGCAATTTTGTTTGCTTGATAAGGAATCGCTTATGGTGCCAAATAAAAGAGCTAAACCAGCCATTCTGTTTCCTAAGTATCTGTCTGGGAAACATCAAATAAAGCATTCACACGGGGTCTAGGAAATGAGGAAGGACATTCATTTTAATAACAGCTATCCGATCTAGCCAGGATATTTGAAATACCTCCCATCTTTGAAGGTCTTATTTAATTTTGTCAAACAATAAAATAGGGAAACCTCCCCAGTGACCATTTAAAAGGAAACCAGGATTTGCCCTCAGTATCAGGTATTTCCCTAAGACCTCCCATAGGCATGGCCTCCAACTTTGTAAAATTAATCTTATCGCCCGGAAAGGCAACAAGCGAATTAATGCATTGCATCACATGAACTACCGAAATTGCGGGATTTGACAAAAAACATAAGACCCTCATCTGCATACAATGCAATCTTACGAGACTTCGATCCCACCTCTGGGGCAGAGTTGTTGGCATCCCGACGGATGAACGACGCTAGTGGCTCAATCACCAACGTAAACAACAATGGTGAACGGTGTCAACCTTGTCGGCTGCCTGGTGAAATATTAATATTACTGGGTGGTCACACCATTAGTGAGAACCGCAGCCAGAGGATCGCGGTAAAGGACCCTCACCCACTTGATAAAAACTTTGCGTAGACCAAACCGTTCTAATGTAAAGAAGAGATCCGGCCACTCAACCCAATCAAATGCCTTCTCTCATCTGAAGAGATCAGTAATCCCTGGACAGATTGTTGTTGACACTGTTGGATCATATTGAGTAACCTCTTTACATTGTAGGAAGATCTGCGGCCCTGTATAAAGCCTGTTTGGTCCTCTTTGGCAACGAAGGCAGCAAAGTTTCCAGCCTTAATGCACGGGTCTCAAACAAGATTTTGAAACCAACATTTAAAAATGAGATTGGCGTGTAAGAAGCACAATCGTCCAGGGTCTTCCTTTCTGCAGCATCAGAGAGATATGAGCCTCTCTTAAGGATGGAGGGAGGGGTTCGTGACTGTATGAGTGATGGAACATGTTAACCATCAGCCCTGACAATAGGTTTATAAATTATTTATAAAATTCACGAGGAAATCTGCCAGGAACGAGCACTTTTGCATTCTGAAGCTGCTTCACACCCTCCTGCGCTGACAATGGTCCATTAAGGCACAACATTTATTCAGGGGTTACTACTGAAAAATGAAAATAGACTCCATCTTAATCCATCTATCCACATAATGCTCAGTCTGAAATAATTAGGAGAAAAATCTCGGACAGGAGGCATTAATCATTTTGGAATTGAAGGTAAGGATCCCAATACCTTCCCTAATTGAGGTAATGGCTTAAGAGGGGCGATCGTTTTCCTGGCAAGATAGAATAAAAACCTGCCTGGCTTATCACCGTGTTCAAACAGCTTTTGTTTAGCAAAACTAAGTTCCTTCTTGGCTGTCCGTGTGAGCGTGGAATTCAATGTAGACCGAAGCGTTGTGATGCTCTGCAGCTTAGCCACTGAGGGTCTATCACAGTATGCCCTCTCGGCTGCCCTGAGCTGTGCCTCAAATCAGCGTTCCTGCTCCCTCTTCTGCTGCATCCTAAGGGATAATTATTCCCTTGGCATAAACCTCAGCAATTTCCCATAGAATGGATGGGTTACTGGTTGAATCTGAATTAATGACTAAGAAATGTCTGAATTCATTGCAGAAATACTCAATGAACTAACTAGTCTGAACAATAAAGGGATACATTCGCATATTTCCCTCAATCTTTATCAATTAGCATGGTCAGAAATGGTAATATTCCCAATTGTGCAGGATGCCACTGAATCTAAGATTGTTGCAGGGATGTGGAAGAAATCAAACCTGGTGTGGCATTTCTGCGGGTTAAAGAAGGTATTAAAGGCCCTACTTGAGAGGTACATGTGCCTCCAGACATCCACCAGCTCAAGTTCTGCACACAAATCCACCATTTGCTTACATTATAACGAGGATATTGAGGGACCTTCGGACATTCTGTCTACCGTGGGTTCCATAAGACAGTTGAAATCACCTTCTACGATAATGTGCCATGATGCAAGATATCTGAATTTGGAAAACGCATCTACCAGGTTTTTAAGAGGGTGCGCCGGACGGGGGGTGGGGGGTCCCACAACTGGGATTCCATCAAATGTTGTTCAATGTGGAGGGACACTGATACACCAGCTGAGGAGGGGTGTCAGCAGGATGTTTCCGTGTCAGCGTTTGATCTGACACCGTGAGGCTGAGGTATAGGAGTCAGCAGGAGGTGTCAGTGTTTGATCTGACCCCGTGAGGCTGAGGGAGGGGAGTCAGCAGGAGGTTTCCGTGTCAGTGTTTGATCTGACAATGTGAGGCTGAGGGAGGGGAGTAAGCAGGATGTTTCCGTGTCAGTGTTTTATCTGACACCGTGAGGCTAAGGGAGGGGAGTCAGCAGGAGATTTCTGTGTTAATGTATTATCTGACACCGTGAAGCTGAGGGACGGGGGTCAGCAGGAGGATTCAGTGTTAGTGTTTGATCTGACTCCGTGAGGGTGAGGGAGGGGAGTCAGCAGGATGTTTCCGTCAGTGTTTGATCTGATACCGTGAGGCTGAGGGAGGGGGGACAGCAGGAGGTTTACGTGTCAGTATTTGATCTGACACCATGAGGCTGAGGGAGGGGAGTCAGCAGGAGGTTTCCGTGTCAGTGTTTGATCTGACACCATGAAGTGAGGAAGTGGGGACAGCAGGAGGTTTCCGTGTCAGTGTTTGATCTGACACCGTGAAGCTGAGGGAGGGGAGTCAGCACGAGGTTTCTATGTCAGTGTTTGATCTGACACCGTGAGGCTGAGGGAGGGGAGTCAGCAGGAGGATTCCGTGTCAGTGTTGGATCTGACACCGTGAGGCTGAGGGAGGGAGTCAGCAGGAGGTTTCTATGTCAGTGTTTGATCTGACACTGTGAGGCTGAGAGAGGGGAGTCAGCAGGAGGTTTCCGTGTCAGTGTTTGATCTGACACCGTGAGGGTGGGGGATGGAAGTCAGCAGGAGGTTTCCGTGTCAGTGTTTGATCTGACACCATGAGGCTGAGGGAGGGGAGTCAGCAGGATGTTCCAGTGTCAGTGTTTGATCTGACACCGTGAGACTGAGGGAGGGGTGTCAGCAGGAGGATTCCGTGTTAGTGTTTGATCTGACTCAGTGAGGCTGAGGGAGGGGAGTCAGCACGAGGTTTCTATGTCAGTGTTTGATCTGACACCGTGAGGCTGAGGGAGGGGAGTCAGCAGGAGGTTTCTGTGTCAGTGTTTGATCTGACAACATGAGGCTGAGGGAGGGGAGTCAGCAGGAGATTTCTATGTCAGTGTTAGATCTAACACTGTGAGGCTGAGGGAGGGGAGTCAGCAGGAGGTTTCCGTGTCAGTGTTTGATCTGACACCGTGAGGGTGGGGGATGGAAGTCAGCAGGAGGTTTCCGTGTCAGTGTTTGATCTGACACCATGAGGCTGAGGGAGGGGAGTCAGCAGGAGGTTTCCGTGTCAGTGTTTGATCTGACACCATGAGGCTGAGGGAGGGGAGTCAGCAGGAGGTTTCCGTGTCAGTGTTTGATCTGACACCATGAGGCTGAGGGAGGGGAGTCAGCAGGAGGTTTCCGTGTCAGTGTTTGATCTGACACCATGAGGCTGAGGGAGGGGAGTCAGCAGGAGGTTTCCGTGTCAATGTTTGATCTGACACTGTGAGGCTGAGGAAGGGGAGTCAGCAGGATGTTTCCGTGTCAGTGTTTGATCTGACACCGTGAGGCTGTGGGAGGGGAGTCAGCAGGATGTTTCCGTGTCAGTGTTTGATCTGACACCGTGAGGTTGGGGGAGGGGAGTCAGCTGGATGTTTCCGTGTCAGTGTTTGATCTGACACGATGAGGCTGAGGGATGGAAGTCAGCAGGAGGTTTCCGTGTTAGTGATTGATCTGACACCGTGAGGGCGAGGGAGGGGAGTCAGCAGGATGTTTCCGTGTCAGTGTTTGATCTGACACCGTGAGGGCGAGGGAGGGGAGTCAGCAGGATGTTCCCATGTCAGTGTTTGATCTGACACCGTGAAGCTGAGGGAGGGGAGTCAGCAGGACGTTTCCTTTTCAGTGTTTGATCTGACACAGTGAGGCTGAGGGAGGGGAGTCAGCAGGAGGTTCCCATGTCAGTGTTTGATCTGACACCACGAAGCTGAGGGAGGGGAGTCAGCAGGATATTTCCGTGTCAGTGTTTGATCTGACACCGTGAGGCTGAGGGAGGGGAGTCAGCAGGATGTTCCCATGTCAGTGTTTGATCTGACACCGTGAGGCTGAGGGAGGGAAGTCAGCAGGAGCTTTCTCTGTCAGTGTTTGATCTGTCACCGTGAGGCTGAGGGAGGGGAGTCAGCAGGAGGATTCCGTGTCAGTGTTGGATCTGACACCGTGAGGCTGAGGGAGGGAGTCAGCAGGACGTTTCTATGTCAGTGTTTGATCTGACACTGTGAGGCTTAGGGAGGGGAGTCAGCAGGAGGATTCCGTGTTAGTGTTTGATCTGACTCAGTGAGGCTGAGGGAGGGGAGTAGCAGGAGGTTCCCATGTCAGTGTTTGATCTGACACCGTGAGGCTGAGGGAGGGGTGTCAGCAGGAGGTTTCCGTGTTAGTCTTTGATCTGACACCGTGAGGCTGAGGGAGGGGAGTCAGCAGGAGGTGTCTGTGACAGTGTTTGATCTGACAACATGAGGCTGAGGGAGGGGAGTCAGCAGGAGGTTTCTATGTCAGTGTTAGATCTAACACTGTGAGGGTGGGGTAGGGAAGTCAGCAGGAGGTTTCTGTGTCAGTGTTTGATCTGACACCGTGAGGCTGAGGGAGGGGAGTCAGCAGGAGGTTTCCGTGTCAGTGTGTGATCTGACACCGTGAGGCTGAGGGAGGGGAGTCAGCAGGAAGTTTCTATGTCAGTGTTTGATCTGTCGCCGTGAGGCTGAGGGAGGGGAGTCAGCAGGAGGTTTCTATGTCAGTGTTTGATCTGACGCCGTGAGGCTGAGGGAGGGGAGTCAGCAGGAGGTTTCTGTGTCAGTGTTTGATCTGACACGATGAGGCTGAGGGATGGAAGTCAGCAGTATGTTTCCGTGTCAGTGTTTGATCTGACACCGTGAGGCTGAGGGAGGGGAGTCAGCAGTATGTTTCCGTGTCAGTGTTTGATCTGACACCGTGAGGCTGAGGGAGGGGAGTCAGCAGGATGTTTCCGTGTCAGTGTTTGATCTGACACCGTGAGGCTGAGGGAGGGGAGTCAGCAGGAGCTTTCTCTGTCAGTGTTTGATCTGACACCGTGAGGCTGAGGGAGGCGTGTCAGCAGGATGTTTCCGTGTCAGTGTTTTATCTGACACCGTGAGGCTAAGGGAGAGGAGTCAGCAGGAGGTTTCCGTGTCAGTGTTTGATCTGACACCGTAAGGGTGGGGGATGGAAGTCAGCAGGATGTTTCCGTGTCAGTGTTTGATCTGACACCGTGAAGCTGAGGGAGGGGAGTCAGCAGGAGGTTTCTGTGTCAGTGTTTGATCTGACACCGTGAGGCTGAGGGAGGGAAGTCAACAGGAGCTTTCTCTGTCAGTGTTTGATCTGACACCGTGAGGCTGAGGGAGGGGAGTCAGCAGGATGTTTCCGTGTCAGTGTTTGATCTGACACCGTGAGGCTGAGGGAGGGGAGCCAGCAGGAGGTTTCCGTGTCAGTGTTTGATCTGACACCGTGAGGCTGAGGGAGGGGAGTCAGCAGGATGTTTCCGTGTCAGTGTTTGATCTGACACCGTGAGGCTGTGGAAGGGGAGCCAGCAGGATGTTTCCGTGTCAGTGTTTGATCTGACACCGTGAGGCTGAGGGAGGGGAGTCAGCAGGAGCTTTCTCTGTCAGTGTTTGATCTGACACCGTGAGGGTGGGGGATGGAAGTCAGCAGGAGGTTTCCGTGTCAGTGTTTGATCTGACACCGTGAGGCTGAGGGAGGGGAGCCAGCAGGATGTTTCCGTGTCAGTGTTTGATCTGATACCGTGAGGGTGAGGGAGGGGAGTCTGCAGGATGTTCCAATGTCAGTGTTTGGTCTGACAACGTGAGGCTGAGGGAGGGGAGTCAGCAGGAGATTTCTGTGTTAATGTTTTATCTGACACCGTGAAGCTGAGAGAGGGAGGTCAGCAGGAGGATTCAGTGTTAGTGTTTGATCTGACTCCGTGAGGGTGAGGGAGGGGGGACAGCAGGATGTTTCCGTGTCAGTGTTTGATCTGACACCGTGAGGCTGAGGGAGGGGAGTCAGCAGGAGGTTTCCGTGTCAGTGTTTGATCTGACACCGTGAGGCTGAGGGAGGGGAGTCAGCAGGAGGTTCGCATGTCAGTGTTTGATCTGACACCGTGAGGCTGAGGGAGGGAAGTCAGCAGGAGCTTTCTCTGCCAGTGTTTGATCTGACACCGTGAGGCTGAGGGAGGGAGTCAGCAGGATGTTTCCGTGTCAGTGTTTGATCTGACACCCTGAGGCTGAGGGAGGGGAGTAAGCAGGATGTTTCCGTGTCAGTGTTTGATCTGACACCGTGAGGCTGAGGGAGGGGAGTCAGCAGGAGGTTTCTGTGTCAGTGTTTGATCTGACACCGTGAGGCTGAGGGAGGGGAGCCAGCAGGAGGTTTCTGTGTCAGTGTTTGATCTGACACCGTGAGGCTGAGGGAGGGGAGCCAGCAGGAGGTTTCCGTGTCAGTGTTTGATCTGACACCGTGAGGTTGAGGGAGGGGAGTCAGCAGGATGTTTCCGTCAGTGTTTGATCTGACACCGTGAGGCTGAGGGAGCGGAGCCAGCAGGAGGTTTCCGTGTCAGTGTTTGATCTGACACCGTGAGGTTGAGGGAGGGGAGTCAGCAGGATGTTTCTGTGTCAGTGTTCGATCTCACACCGTGAGGCCGGGGGGGGGGGGGGGGGGGGGGGGGGAGTCAGCAGGAGGTTTCCATGTCAGTGTTTTATCTGACACCGTGAGGCTAAGTGAGAGGAGTCAGCAGGAGGTTTCTATGTCAGTGTTTGATCTGACACTGTGAGGCTTAGGAAGGGGAGTCAGCAGGATGTTCCAGTGTCAATGTTTGATCTGACAACGCGAGTCTGAGGGAGGGTAGTCAGCAGGAGATTTCTGTGTTAATGTTTTATCTGACACCGTGAAGCTGACGGAGGGGGGTCAGCAGGAGGATTCAGTGTCAGTGTTTGATCTGACACCGTGAGGCTGAGGGAGGGGAGTCAGCAGGATGTTTCCGTGTCAGTCTTTGATCTGACACCGTGAGGCTGAGGAAGGGGAGTCAGCAGGAGGTTTCCTTGTCAGTGTTTGATCTGACACCGTGAGGCTGAGGGAGGGGAGTCAGCAGGAGGTTTCCGTGTCAGTGTTTTATCTGACACCGTGAGGCTGAGGGAGGGGAGTCAGCAGGATGTTTCCGTGTCAGTGTTTGATCTGACACCGTGAGGCTGAGAGAGGGCAGTCAGCAGGAGGTTTCTGTGTTAGTGTTTGATCTGACACCGTGAGGCTAAGGGAGGGGAGTCAGCAGGAGGTTTCTGTGTTAGTGTTTGATCTGACACCGTGAGGCTAAGGGAGGGGAGTCAGCAGGATGTTTCCGTGTCAGTGTTTGATCTGACACCGTGAGGCTAATGGAGTGGAGTCAGCAGGAGGTTTCTATGTCAGTGTTTGATCTAACACTGTGAGTGTGGGGTAGGGAAGTCAGCAGGAGGTTTCCGTGTCAGTGTTTGATCTGACACCGTGAGGCTGAGGGAGGGGAGTCAGCAGGAGGTTTCAGTGTCAGTGTTTGATCTGACACCGTGAGGCTGAGGGAGGGAAGTCAGCAGGAGGTTTCCGTGTCAGTGTTTGATCTGACACCGTGAGGCTGAGGGAGGGGAGTCAGCAGGAGGTTTCAGTGTCAGTGTTTGATCTGACACCGTGAGGCTGAGGGAGGGGGGTCAGCAGGATGTTTCCGTGTCAGTGTTTGATCTAACACCGTGAGGCTGAGGGAGAGGAGTCAGCAGGAGGTTTCTATGTCAGTGTTTGATCTTACACTGAGAGGGTTGGGGAAGGAAGTCAGCAGGAGGTTTCCGTGTCAATGTTTGATCTGACACCGTGAGGCTGAGGGAGGGGAGTCAGCAGGAGGTTTCCGTGTCAGTGTTTGATCTGACACCGTGAGTCTGTGGGAGGGGAGTCAGCAGGAGGTTTCCGTGTCAGTGTTTGATCTGACACCGTGAGGCTGAGGGAGGGGAGTCAGCAGGAGGTTTCCGTGTCAGTGTTTGACTTGACACCGTGAGGCTGTGGGAGGGGAGTCAGCAGGAGGTTTCCGTGTCAGTGTTTGATCTGACACCGTGAGGCTGAGGGAGGGGAGCCAGCAGGAGGTTTCTCTGCCAGTGTTTGATCTGACACCGTGAGGGTGTGGGAGGGGAGTCAGCAGGATGTTTCCGTGTCAGTGTTTGATTTGACCCCGTGAGGCTGAGGGAGGGGAGTCAGCAGGAGGTTTCTGTGTCAGTGTTTGATCTGACACCGTGAAGCTGAGGGAGGGGAGTCAGCAGGAGATTTCCGTGTCAGTGTTTTATCTGACACCGTGAGGTTGGGGGAGGGAAGTCAGCAGGATGTTTCCGTGTCAGTGTTTGATCTGACACCGTGAGGCTGAGGGAGGGGAGTCAGCAGGAGGTTTCTGTGTCAGGCTTTGATATGCACCCATGATGTTTTGTCCTGTCACATTGTTGCTTGACAGTCTGGATGGCATCCCTCTCAATTCTGGCATAAGCTCCAAGGCATTAGAAAGGAGGAGTTTGCTTCAGTACCACAGTAACTCACTAATAGTGGTGAATATTGTCTATTTCCAGTTGTGGGATTCGGACATTAAATGGAAGATACTTCTTATCCAGTGTGGCTTCTCCCCTACTCCTAGTATTAAAAGACGAAAATAAAAACCCGTTCAAATCCGCCCTGCTATAATGTCAAATGTTCCTTGTCATCGAGGTGCATCTTTTGCAGTAGGACAAAATCCACCCTCTCTTTTTTAAGATTAGAAAGTAAGTTTTTTCCTCTTGACTGGGCAATGGTTCCCCTTAACGTTCTAGGTGCACCATTTAAGTATATAATTTTCCAGAACAGACTATAGCAACACTTGAACTCGAGAGAGGAAGAACTCGAATTTCTGATCATTAATAAACAAAGTCTCATAGAGCTTAAAAACTACACAATCGAAAACTATTACAACTGACAAGCTCTCAAAACTTTCCAAAACTGAACATATAAAAAAACCAAAAAACTAAAAAAATCGATAGGTGAATTTATAATTTCCACAAAGTTTTTGCTTTCTCTGCAGAGTCAGACGAGTTCATGGTTCCATTAAATGCAATACCGAGAACAGTTGGGTACCAGAGGGGATATTGATTCCCGAGTTCCCTTACTGTTCTCTTGATAAGGGTTAGACCTGGAAGCAGGTGAGCACTTTGGTGATAGCGATCACAATTCTGGTAAGTTTACTTTAGTGATAGCAAGGGATAGGTGTATACCACTGGGCAAGATTTACAGCTGGCGGAGAGGTAGTTACGATGCGATTAGGCACGATTTAGGAAGCATAGGAGGGAGAAGGAAACTGAAGGGAATAGGCACATAAGAAATGTGGAGCTTATTCAAAGAAAAGCTACCGTGTGTTCTGGATAGGTATGTACCTGTCAGGCAGGAAGGAAGCTGTAGAGTGCGGGAGCCATAGTTTACGAAGGAAATGGAATCTCTGGTCAAGAGGAAGAAGAAGGCTTATTTTAAGATGAGATGTGAAGGCTCAGTTAGGGCGCTTGAGGGTTTCAAGGTAGCCATGAAAGACCTAAATGAGAGTCAGGAGAAGACATGAGAAATTGTTGGCGGATCGAATCAGGATAAACCCTAAGGCTTTCTGTAGGTATTTAAGGAATAAAAGAATGACTAAAGTAAGATTAGGTCCAATCAAGGATAGTAGTGGGAAGTTGTGTGTGAAGTCAGAGAAGATAGGGGAAGCACTATATGAATATTTTTCAACAATATTCACTCTAGAAAATGACAATGTTGTCGAGGAGATTACTGAGATACAGGCTATTTGACTAGTTGGGATTGAGGTTCACAAGGAGGAGGTATTCGAAATCCTGCAGAGTGTGAAACCACTGGGACGGATGGGGTTTATCCGAGGATCCTCTGGGAAGCCAGGGAGGAGATTGCCGAGCCTTTGGCATTGATCTTTAAATCGTCATTGTCTACAGGAATAGTGCCAGAAGACTGGAGGATAGCAAATGTGGTTCCCCTTTTCAAGAAGGGGAGTAGAGACAACCTGGTAATTATAGACCAGCGAGCCTTACTTTAGTTGTTGATAAAGTGTTGGAAAAGAGGATAAGAGATAGGATTTATAATAATCTGGGAAAGAATACATTGATTAGGGATAGTCAGCACGGTAATGTGAAGGGTAGGCCTTGCCTCACAAACCTTAATGAGTTCTTTGTGAAGGTGACCAAACAGGTAGATGAGAGTAAACTGGTTCATGTGCTGTATATGGATTTCAGCAAGGCGTTCGATAAGGTTCCCAACAGTGGGCTATTATACAAATGCGGAGTAATGGATTTGTGGGAGATATAGCAGTTCGGATCAGTAATTAGCTTGCTGAAAGAAGACAGAGGGTCGTGTTTGATGAGAAATGTTCATCCTGGAGTCAAGTTAGTATTGGGTCAGTGTTGGGTCCACTGCTATTCGTCATTTTCATAAACGACATGGATTTATGTAGAAGGGTGGGTTAGTACATTTGCAGATGACACTAAACTCGGTGGAGTTGTGGATAGTGACGAAGGATGTTATAGGTTACAGAGAGACATAGATAAACTGCAGAGCTGGGCTGAGAGGTGGCAAATGAAGTTTAAGTGGATAAGTGTGTGGCGATTCACCTTGGTCGGAGTAAACGGAATGCAAAGTACTGGGCTAATGGTAAGATCCTTGGTAGTGTAGATGAGCAGAGAGATCCTGGTGTCCAGGCACACAGATGCTTGAAAGTCGCCACCCAGGTTGATAGGGTTGTTAAGAAGGCATACAGTGTTTTAGCTTTTATCAATAGAGGGATCAAGTTCAGGAACCATGAAGTTATGCTATAGCTGTACAAAACTCTAGTGCGGCCGCACTTGGAGTATTGTGTACAGTTCTGGTCACCACATTATAAGAACGATGCGGAAGCTTTGGAAAGGGTGCAGAGGAGATTTAGTAGGATGTTGCCTGGTATGGAGGGAAGGTTTTACGAGGAAAGGCTGAGGGACTTGAAGCTGCTTACATCAGAGAGCAGAAGGTTGGGAGGTGACTTAATAGAGACATATAAGATAATCAGAGGGTGAGATAGGGTGAGCCTTTGTCTGAGAATTGTGACGGCGAAGATGAGGGGGCATAGCTTTAAATTGAGGGGTGATAGATATGGGACAGATGTCAGAGGTAGTTTCTTTTCTCAGAGAGTAGTAAGGGTATGGAATGCTTTGCCTGCAACGGTAGTAGATTCGCCAACTTTAAGTACATTTAAGTCGTCATTGGACAAGCATATGTCCAAGTACATTGAATAGTGAAGGTTCGATGGGTTTCAGAATGGTATGACAGGTTGGCGCAACATCGAGGGCCGACGGGCCTGTACTGCGCTGTAATGTTGTATGTTCTGTATCATCAAAAGATTTTTTCCCGAATCACCGCCACCGAAACGTTCCGAAATCCTGGAGCCCGTGAATTAAAGGCATTGGATCTTTCTGCTGGGTTCTGGAAGCTTCCATTAGTCTTTGTTTATCCCCATAACTGTGTAACCGCACGCGGACAGGGCGAGAGCGCTGGTCTGAGCCTGACCTGTGCACCGTAACCCGATGAACTGTCTCAGTCTTCACCCGTCCCTCTTCAGTTTCGACGTGAAGGAATCGCTGCAGCCAGTTCTCAAAAAATCCTCACTGGCTGACCACCTGCTGTCTGGGCCAGCAGACCGACGATGTGAACATTCTTCATCCTGCCCCTGTTCCCAAGGTCGTCATCATGTTCAATTAAGATACGCACCTGTTTTTCAACGGTGAGGATCCTCTCTCATGAGGAATTTCTTATCGCAGACTCTGTCATGCAGTTCGGCGCTTGACATCGTCCATTTTGTTTCCAAGGCTGTCAAGTTGCTGCTCATATTTTTGGAGCCCATCTGAGCGTGTTAGTGGTTCTAGCCACGGCTGAACCCTTCTTCAATCATGGCTTCAACCATTTCACATAACTTGGTGAACTCAGTGGCAAAGGCCTGGTGAGGAACTGGGTCCATGGAACGAGCAGAGTGGGTTGCAGCTACAGCCTCAGGCAGGCTCGATGCTTCTGACGGGAGCACCGTCTGTTGGGACTGACTCGATCCTTTCCCATGTTTTGTCATTTCCACTTGATATACCGGGATCACTAAAGATTCTATCGCTCTTCTAGTGTTGAATTTTAAGTAAATGCCTGGGATGGAGTGGGTTAGGGAACCACTTTGCCCATGCTGTGATGCGGAGCCCAACAAAGCAGCCCTTCCGGATCGCCACAATCTTGGATTCCCCCTTAACATTTTATCAATATTATCATTTCGGTTTGCATTATATTCCTGGATGTTCTGGAGCAGTGTGATTTTGTATCACTGTCTACATTTCCTCCTACACTGCAAATTGCTGTCCATTCCTCGATAATCCTTGACTCTGTTGTTACTTGTGATACTTCTGAAGTGCCTCAAAAATATTCAATATCTCTGCCTCCAATGCTCTGCGGGGAAGAGAGTTCCAAACACTCTCACCACTGAGAAAACAAAAGTTAACCGCAACTGTGCGTGAGATCATTTTGTCTCCTTACCTGAGAAAGGATATAATTAACTTCGAAGCAGTTCGGAGATGTTTCCCTTCATGTATTCCAGGGATGAGGGTCTTATATAATGAAGGCTTTAACAGGTTACTCTTGGAATGAGAGGTGATCTTATTGAAACATACAAAACCTAGAGGAGAGTGAATCAGATAGATACCCACTGGGTGTTTGCATCATCCAAACTTCTTGTGGTTCTTATAGAATCTCTACAGTGTGGAAGCAGGACATTCCGTCTATCAATTCCACATTGACCCTCAGAACTGTATCTCCCCCGGACCTGCCCCCCTACTCTATCCATGTAACTCTGCATTTCCCATGACTAACCTATCTAACCTAACATTCCTGGGCACTATGGGAAATTTAGCATGGCTAATACACTCTAAGCTGCATATCTTTGGACTGTGGGAGGAAACTGGAACACTGGTAGGAAACCCACACAGACATGGGGAGAATGTTCAAAATCCAAATAGAGGGTTGCCAGAGGTTGGAATTGAATGCAGCTCCTGGACGATTGGAGGTAGCAGTGCTAACCACAGATCCACTATGTGCATCCGTTAGTTCTATTAGTTACTTATGGCTAACTTAAGAAATCTGTCTGATTTGTTCCTGTCACTGAACCTCACCCAGTCTGAAACCTTGATCATCAGCCATATTACGAACCTGGTTACATTTAAAATTTGTTGTGACCAGTGGAAAAGTGGAACTAGAAAAGGAAAGAGTGCCACCCTCCATCCTCAGTCACAACTGGAGTGAGAAAAAAATCACAAAGTGGTATTTCATTCCAGTGGGAATTCTCTTTCCCAGAATTTGGGGTGGCCAGATATTTATATTATACCGAGGCTGGCTTTGCCTATAGACAGGTGAATCAGAGATAATGGTGGATGGAGAGCAAAGTGCAACTGGGACCACAATGAGATGAGCCACGACCTTATTTACTGATGAAGTAGTGTCAAAGGGCCGAATGGCCCCCTCGTGTTGCTCAGCCCTGTGTTCTGATGTTCCATTCAGCCCTTCGGACCTGCTACACAGGGGCAGATCAAGGCCACTCCATGGTTAGGTGCAGATGGGGAAATGTACGTGGAAAATGCAGACTGGGCGAGAAAGTGCCCCCACCACTCGCCCCCCCTCCCCCAAACAATCCCTGCTTCCAGGCTTCCCCTGTCTGTAAATTCTGCTCCAGATGAGGAACATATTGCAGCCCCAGATACGCTGCGAATACAACCCCATACCCCCCACGCAGGGTTAAAACAACAAATCCTCTGCCCTCCTCTGCAACATTTTACAACGCGATTTCCATGAACATAACCCGTTACTTTCCAAAAGCATAGCATGTGAAATTAATAAATAGGAACAGGAGTAGGTCAATCGGCCCCTCGCCTTGTCATTTAAAAAGAACATGGCTGATCTACTCCAGGGCTCAACTCCACTTTCTTGCCGACTCCTTGTATCCTTCCACACCTCTCTGGGTCAGGGAATTCCATTCATTCACTACCTTCTGAGAGAAGACATCGGTTTGCATCTCAGATTGAAATCGATGTTCCTTATTCGAAATCTATATCCTCGAGTTCGACACTTTGCCCAAGAATGGAAACAACTTCTCAACATCTAATTTCTCAAGCCCCTGCTGTGTCTTGTATGGTTCAGCAGTATCACTCATCATTCATTTAAACCCAATGAATGATCACATCATTTTTTTTAGAGATTCTCTATAACTAAACCCTTTCATCACAGGAAAAGTCATAATGTACCAACATAGTTACTTGCTGCACCAGCATGCTGACTTTATGTTTCACACATAGGAACACTCCAAACCCTTTGTACTGCTCCTTTTCTGGAAGTCCTCTCCATTAAATAACAGCCTGCATTTTGATTCTCAGTGTCATCCTCAAACTCGGATGTATATTGCACTCAGCTCCGTCCTTCAGGCTGTCAGCATAGATTGTAAATAACTGATGCCATCAGACTGATATTTGTGGTACTCCAGCAGATACACCTTTATCATAAATATCCATTAATCCTGATTCTTCGATTTCTGTGTTAACCAATCATCATCCCATGATAGTACAGTATCCGACGTCCTAGAGCTTCTGTTTTGTGTAAGAACTTCCATTTTGTAATACTTGTGGAAAATCTCTGGAAAGTTTTGCGTCTGCCAGATCCCCTTCATCAAGTCCGATGTTACATTTTCAGGCATCTCCAGAAGTACTTTGCATGAATTTAGAGGCAAAATATCATTTCCCATTCAGAAACCCACACTGACACTGCGTGAAGCTTTTCTAAACGTCCATGCCGGGCAAGTTTTCCAAACTGCACCAGTCCCATCTGCTTTCATTTGACCCATACGCCTCTAAGTGTTTCCCAGTCATATATTTGTCCAAATAATGTTTAATGTTGCAGCTGTACACGCCATGTACCACTCTTCCTCTGGCAGCCCATTCCATACCCACACCACTCTCTGCGTAGAAACGTTGTCCCTTCGTCCTTTTTAAATATTCTCTCTAACACCTTAAACCCATTGTCTCTATGCTTGAACTCCCCCAACCTGTGGGAAAATCTTGGCTATTCACCCTATCCATTCCTCTCATGATTTTATAAGCTTCTACAATGTCAGCCCGCAACCTTATCCACTCCGTCTGATACTAACTTCAAGAACAAGCATTTAAAGATAAGCACTGCAAATTTGAAGCGATATTAAACATCACGGGTAACCAATACTCAGCCCAATCTTCATACTGTTATTTATTTTTCTCCAGGTTACAATACTAAGGCGACATGAAACGCTTACTAGTGCCAATAAGAAGTTAATCATCTGAATTCATTTGTCTAAAGGGGATGATGATCACCACAGTGAAAACGTATCTTTGGCCATATCCATATAATACCATATGGTCAACATTCTCCCTCCTGGCCTCCCTGTGACTGTATGTGGTTGTGTCTTCTTTATCTTGCAATCAATAGAGTGAACCCCTTTCCCCATGTACACCTTAATTTAAACCCCTTTTTTAGAATCTTCTCATTCACCACTGCTAAAAGCCCGTTTATCTTTTGCCACACCCTCCTTTCCCTGCCGCACATTCCCCAATTCTGGCAAGGGATTAAAAGACCATTTTGCAATTGTATTCAGTTTTGAAGAAGTGTCACATTGGAAACGCTAACACTGTTTCTCTTTCTCTGCAGATGCTGACAGACCTGCTGAGTTTCACCAGAAATGAATAGGCACAGAAAAAAGTTTCAATTAAACAAATAACTATGGATACTGGAAATAAGACTACAAAAAATGCTGGAGATACTGGTGGCTTTATAGAAGATTAACTGGACCTGAAACTTTAACTCTGCATTCACTCCAGAAAATGATGCAACACATTTAGCAATATCTTCAGCAATTATTGTTTTTGAACAATTTCCAATTACGTCAAAGATGCCCAAACATCTTGTCCAACATGGAGTGCCGTACACTGTGAACTGAACAATAACGCATGGTGCAGAAGTTCGGTGACTCTGAAATTTCATAAGGTTGGCATCACTGACACTACAGAGCTCTGAATCATGGTCAGGGAGAAAACAGAGGGAAACACACTCACTTCAAATACAGAAGATGGCATTATGGAAATGAGAAGATTCAGATTAGTACCTTAGATGGATTGAGTTTATGCAACGAATTGGAGGCGAGGCACCAAAGAAAGACTCCAGCAGAATGAGAATATGAAAATTGAAGTATTTCCACATCAGAAACCAGAGTAGGTCACTGAGTACAGGGCTGATGGGTGAATGGGTCTCGGTGTGAAATGGGGCACAGTCAGTAGAATTGAATTGTAAATAATGCAGCGAAAACTGGGTTATCATCTGATGCTGTAGAATCAACAGCAGAAGAAGCACAGTTGTATTCAATGACAATCTGTAACATTTTCCCGACGATACTTCATCAGTCTACCATTACCATCAAGCCGATCCATGGTTCAGTGACGAGTGTGTGTGAACATGCCAGGGTCCGACTCACGAGCACCTAAGCCTGATGACAACCCATTAATGCGACCACACTTGACAGGTTACACTCTAAACAGCAGGACTAACATCTGATACAGAGGGAGAAAAGACTAACAAATCAGATCTAGGCTCTGTCAGCCTGTCAAATCCATGCATAAAAGTCGATGGTCCATTAAACAATTTACTGGAAGAGATGACTCAACAAATATACGCACCCTAAATAATGGAACAGCCTTGTACGTCAGTGTAAAAGATGCAGTATCTGCACCATCCTTAGCCAGAAGTGTTGAGTCGATTATCCACCTCACCTTCACCATGATGCCCACAGAATCATAGATGGCAGTCTTCAACCAATTCAATTCACTGCATGTGACATGAAAAAACTGCTGGACACTGTAGATATGACTAATGCAGTGGGCCCTGACCCCATTCCTGCAATAGGACTGAAGACTTGTGCTGCACAACCAGCCGTGCCCCTGGGGAAGCTGTTTCATTCCAGCTCCAACTCCGACATCTCCCTGGCAATGCGTACAATTACTCAACTATATCCAATCCGCTAAAAGAAGGATTACTGCAATCTGACTCTTTACTAGCCCTTCAGTCCCATCACGACAGTTAAATTGGTGGGAGTTCAAATTTGACAGAGCTGCCAAGCAGCACAGAAATAATCTGCTCAGTGTAGTTTCCGAAAGGTCCCCATGTGGAGATGGTGCTGTTGTGGAAATGTCACTGGATTACTCACCCAGACCAGGCTAATGCTCTGGCAGCTGATGCAAAATAAAAACAATTAATAAAAAATCAAGATCTAAAATCTGATGTCAGTAATAGTGATCTTGTGTTCAATATCAGTGTAAACTTCGATTTCCTTCCCCAATGTACTTTCAGGAAATGAATCTCCCGTGCTTTCCTGGCCTGGCCTAAAAGTGACTCCAGACACAGAGACATGTGATATATTCTTCAATGATCTCTGAATCGGCCAAACAAGACACTCAATTATATCAATTGCACTGAGGTCTTAAATGATAAACCTGTTCTGAACACCAGACACCAGCCTCGTTAGTACAAAAGGGAATGGGAAACACAATCCTGTCGACCTGCAGAGACCTCTTTCCTAACAGTTGAGAGCTTGTGACAATATTTACAGTGCTTTCCCACACACTGCACAGAAACATTGTGACAGGAGCAGGTCATACAACACATTGAGCTTTCCCTGTGCTAGTTAATGGCTGAACATCTCCTCAGTGCAGGTTTCCCCATACAATTGTCATATCCCTTAATATGTTTAAACATTGTGAAATATAAAATGAAAACTGCCTTAGTGCCTTCAGCCCATCAGTTTTGCTCCTCCGTTCTCCGAAAACACGTGTTGATTAAATACAATTTGGCTGCAATGTGATTCGTGAATCTTTTTTTCTATAAAGTGAATTCCCGTTCACTTTGACGCGATTCCTTGCCAGGAACCAGCTGAACAGCAAAACCCTGTCTCAGGATCCTCTCTGCAAAATGTACAAACAATGTGGTGAGGTAAAACAGGAATGCAATGCGCACAGGAGGCCTTGAACTGAGCCTGAAACTGGAAATTGTAGACTACATTTAGAAAGAACTTTATTTCAAACTGTGGAGAGAATCTTGAGGAGAACCGGAATTCCCCATCGGCATTACGTGGTTATTCAGCCCCCACGTGCTTTCTGGTGAACGGTACAGTGCTCCAGTGAGTGACTGCAGTGTGAAAGTGTTACATTTACGGCACTGTTCCATTACAACATGTGATTTAAAGATTTATTTAGACTGAACTAGTATGGTTGTTAGACCAAACTTAATTTTTGGTTTTTACTGATTTTTTGGGGGGTTTGCCCCTTACTCTCTTTTTTCCATAGACCCCATTATTAATATTGCACGATTTTCAACAACACACTGTTTCACAGAAACACAGTTACTGTGTTATTGGAGAACAACTGGACTGATAGCTGATCTGCAATCTTCACACCGTACTCCTGCTCTATCCCTACCCTTTAATTTCCAGAAATCCTTATTTATATTCAGCGCCATGACTTCCACAGCCTGATCTGGGAGAGAGTACCCCTGGTTCACCAGTCTCAGAGTGCAGACATTTATTCTCACCTCAATGCAAAGCGGCCTGTCTGTACCTGATACTGTGGCCCCTTGCTTTAGACATCCGAGCCAGGGGAATAACCATCCCTGCTTCCAATCTGTCTCGCCCAATCAGAGTGTTATATATTTCACTGAGATCTCCACTCATTTTCCTAAACCGCATGGAATACAAGTCCAGACCACAAACTCAGATCCCATAACAAGTCTGTCATCCCAGAGATCATGCTGGTCATCCTTTACTGGTTTCTCTCAATGTCAGGTTTGTCCTCGATTAGGAACAGAGACCAAAACGGCACACAATGCTGCACAATGTTCTAGATGGCGTCTCACCAAGATCCTGTACCGCTGCAGTAATAAACTCGTACTCCTGTACTCAAATCCCCTGAAATGAGGGTGAATACAGCAGTTATCTTTCTCCCTACTTGCTGCTCCTGAAATATTGCTTTCAGTGACTGGTGGACAGGGAGATCAAGATTCCTTTCAATGTTACAGCTGGAGAAAGTGAGGTCTGCAGATGCTGGAGATCAAAGTTGAAACTTTATTGCTGGAACAGCACAGCAGGTCAGGCAGCATCCAGGGAACAGGAGATTCGACGTTTCGGGCACAGGCCCTTCTTCAGGAATGTTACAGCTCCCCACTTGCTGGGTATATATACACACTGGTCAGCGTGCCAATGCCATTCCCAGTATTGACACCTGGATTCAGAACTCACTGCCTTACATGGATTCGGAGGCTGCACAGAAATAAACAAAAATGCAGCTTAAGTTCCTTTATAGAGCAACATTTTTCAAGCACTCCCTTTTCAAATGATAGGCTGACATTCTTTTGTTCCCATCAAAGTACACAGCATCTCATCTCTCCCATTGCTCTCCATCCGCCACGTATTTGTCCAGTCATTTCACTTATCTCAGTCACCTTGGAGCTTTTTTACATCCTCCTCACCCACTCACAAGCTGACATTGTTTAGTGCTCTCAGCAAACTTGGGAATATTGCATTTGAGACACTAAACCAAATATATGATGTATATTGGCAAGAACTGGCGCTCAAGCCACGATCCTTGCGATATATCCCTAGCCTTCCACTAAAAAAAATGTTGTTTTATTCCTTCTCACTGTTTCCTGCCAGCTCTGTCCTTCGAGAACCATGTCCATGTATTAGCCCCAGTCCCACAGGATTCGAATTTGCACAATAGGCGTGGGGCTTTATCAAAAATCCTTCTGAAATTCCACTCGGATTGCATTGATAGCTTCAACATAATTTTGCTTACAGCCGCTTTCTCAAATATGATTCCTATTTCATGAATCACTGTTGACTTTGTCTATGCCCATTAATTTCAGTCTGATACTTTCTCTAAACTGTTTAGTTGATAATTTAATTCTATTCCCCTTTTCTCATCAGAGTAAAGTTCCCTCGTATTATAGGAAGTTTTCTTTTTTGTTTTGCTTTCTTCCGTAAAGGCATAACTGAATTATTTGCTCCATAGTTTTGCTATTTCCCGGTCCTCAATTATCTGGTATCAAACCGTAGGAAAGCTGCACATTTATTTCCCTTAATTTTGACATTGACATATTTTCAGAAAATATTATAAGTTCTGTCTTATAAACTTTGTTAAGATATTCCTCAGAAACCTATCAATTCCTATTTTAAGGTACTCAGTGATTGGCCTTCCACAGCCATACAATCACAGAAGCAAAGACTCTGTACTATCAGAAATACAGCACGGTCTACATTAGACCCATTTCGCGACACAATAACCATAGCCGTGAATCTTAAGGCATTTCAAGTGCACTGCCGGGTATTTTCTCATAGTTTTGAGGTTACCATGACAAATCGCCTCTCAAGAAATGCATTTCAGACCCCAACACACTCTGGGTGAAAAGCAATCCTCAAATCCTCACTAAACCGCAAACCCTTCACTTTAAAAGTGTGGCCCTTTGACTAAAAGGAACAGCTGCTCTCCATCCACACTGTCCATGCTCCTCGTAATCCTATCCTTTAGAATCACGTCTCCCTCAGCCTCTACTCCCTCAAACTAAACAACCCAAGCTTATCCAGCCTCTCTCCATAGCTGATATGCTCCATCTCAGGGAACATCCTGGTGAATCTCCTCTGCAACCCCTCCAGTGCATTCGCATCCTTCCTGCAATGTGATTCTCAGAACTACACACAGTATTCCATCTTGGCCTCACCAAAGTTCCGCATAGCTCTTATAATCTGTGCCTCAATGAATCAAGGTTTTGTTTAAGTCCCCTATGCTTTCCCAAATTGTGTATTAACCTGTACATCACATTCAGGGATGTGTGGAGAAGCACCCTCTGATCTTCCTCGTGTGATGCCATTCATTGAGTCCTCTCCTGTCTGGTTCCTTCTTCCAAAGTTTATCACGTCATATTTATCAGGGTTATATTCCATCTGCCATTGATCTTCCCAGCTGACCATTCCATCTGTATCTTCCCGTAACTTAAGGCCTTCCTCCCCACTGCCAACCAACCGGCTAATCTGCGTATCAAACACAAACTTATTTTTCTCATTCCCCACCATATTCACAATTCCTCGTCCATATTCACAGCTACATCATTTATGAGTACCACAAATATTAAAGTTGAAAATCGCACAATATCAGGTTAGAGTCCAACAGTTTTGTTCGGAGGCACTAGCTTTCGAAGCGCTACTTCTTCATCAGGTGATTGTGCGCTTTGATGAAGAAGCAGAACTTTGAACGGTAGTGCCGCCGAATAAACCTGTTGGACTATAATCTGGTGTTATGCGATTTTTAGCATTGTCCACCCAGTCCAACACAGCACCTCCGAATCACAAATAATAAGGGAAACAGCACTGATCCCTGTGGTATACGATTGGACACTGGCCTCCAGTCACACAAGGAGTCAACCACCATCTTGTGTCTCCTACCACTAAACTTCATTTGGATGCAATTTGGCAAGTCACTAATGAGTCCTACCTGTTCCCTAGTCATTCTGTTCTGCTAGACACACTTGTAGAATATCTGGGAATTCTCCCTAATCTTGCCCTGCCAGCAGGTTTCCATGCCCCTGTGTTAGTTAGTCCCCTACACGTGCAGAATTTCCTCCTTATTGCAGTCTTAAATGGTCTGACCTTTATCCTGCCATTATTTCCCTTGATTGTGTATTAGGCAGCTGGAGAAACATCCTATTAATTTCCAACTTGTCACATGTTTTGTGAATTTTATATATTTCACAGTGACCCACCTCTCATTCTTTGAAACTCTAGAGAACACAGGCGGAGTTTCCTCATCACGCAATCTCGCCAATTGAGGGATTAATCTGGAGAATGTCCATTGAGCTTCCTCTGTGGTCAGTATATTCTTTCTCAGATTTGGTAACCAAAACTGTACTCAATATTCCAGGTACATTACTCACTAACACGCTTTCAACTACTTCAACATGTCTTTACATCTATATTCTGACTCCCTTAAAGGAAGGCAATCCAATCTTTAATTGACCACTTGCACATATTCCTCCAAATACCCTTCACATTCATTGCATTTACGAACTCATTGTGAGTTCTTATAGAAAACCTTCTGATAATCTATAATATGCCAGTTGTACTGGTTCCCCATTATCTATGTTGTAAGAATCAACTTCAAACAATTCCAAAGCTTGTCAATTATGATTGCCCTTTCAGAAATGCATACTGATTCTCTCCAATGTTGCTGTTAATTTCTAAATAACGAATATCACATCCTTTATAATAGACTCCAATAGTTTCCCCACAAATGTCAAGTTAATTGGTCTGCAGTTCTCCACACTATCTCTTCTTCCCTTTCTGGATGCTTGGATCACTACCGTACATCTATAGTGCTTGGACCACGTTTACGAATGTCCATTTATCTACAACGGCTTCCGTTGTAGAATGCACGGGGTAATAGAACACAGTCTAATACTTCTATTAGTGGTTTATTTCTGAAGATTTTGGTTTGAAGTACATTTTGTTTGTCAAGGTTAGCAATGCTCAATCTAGCTGCATGTTAAAGTAGAGCCTTGTTACTAATATAAATTGACTTTGTCTTTCGATCCACAAGTCTTATATAATGACGTTGTATTTCTGGGTGATTTTCTGGATCTTCCTCCATGAAGACAGATCGAAAGTAATTGATTATTTGCTAGGCCATTTCCCTGTTATCCATAATAATCTCGTCTTTCCTGATTGCAGATTTCCACATTTGACTTTGCTTTTCTCTTTCCTTTGAAATATAGAACATAGATTTATGCAGTCTTTGTGTTCCTGTTTGTTTTCATGTGTGTTCGCTTTTTGATTTCCTTACCCGTTTCATGGCCCTCCTTTTCTGGATCGTAAATTTCTGAGAATTCTCAGGATTCCACAATGTCTGGAATTCTTCTGAAGTCACTTCCTGTGATTCATGTAATCTTTAATTTATTATGTTAACCATTGTTAACTCACTTTCTCACTCTGGAGTGTTTTACCTAAATACTGCAGAAAATACGGAGATATGGCATTGAGGGTGAGTTGGAGGTTTGGATTAGAAATTGGCTGGATGGAAGAAGACAGAGGGTAGTAGTTGATGGCAAAGTTTCTTCATGGAGTGCCGTCACTAGCGGTGTTCCGCAAGGATCTGTTTTGGGACCATTGCTGTTTGTCATTTTTATAAATGACCTGGAAGAGGGGTTAGAAGGTTGGGTGAGCAAGTTTGCGGATGATACGAAAGTCGGAGGAGTTGTTGACAGTGAGGAAGCATGTGGCAGGTTACAGCAGGATATAGAGAAGCTGCAGAGCTGGGCAGAAAGGTGGCAGATGGAATTCAATGTAGCTAAGTGCGAGGTGATTCACTTTGGGAAGAATAACAAAAAGATGGGGTACTGGGCTAATGGTCGGATACTTGGTAGTGTGGATGAGCAGAGGGATCTTGGTGTCCATGTACACAGATCTCTGAAAGTTGCCACCCAGGTAAATAGTGCGGTGAGGAAGGCATATGGCGTACTGGCTTTTATTGTTAGAGGAATTGAGTTCCGGAGTCCTGAGGTCATGATGCAGTTGTATAAGACTCTGGTACGGCCGCATCTGGAATATTGTGTGCAGTTTTGGTCGCCATACTATAGGAAGGATGTGGAGGCATTGGAACGGGTGCAGAGGAGGTTTACCAGGATGTTGCCTGGTATGGAAGGAAAATCGTATGAGGAAAGACTGAGGCACTTGGGGCTGTTTTCACTAGAGAAAAGAAGGTTTAGGGGTGACTTGATTGAGGTGTACAAGATGATTAGGGGGTTAGATAGGGTCGACAGTATGAACCTTTTCCCGCGTATTGAGTCGGGTATTACAAGGGGGCATAGCTTTAAATTAAGGGGGGGTAGATATAGGACTGATGTTAGGGGTAGGTTCTTCACTCAGCGAGTCGTTAGTTCATGGAATGCCCTGCCAGTAACAGTGGTGGACTCTCCCTCTTTATGGGCATTTAAGAGGGCATTGGATAGGTATATGGAGGATAGTGGGTTAGTGTAGTTTAGGTGGGCTTGGATCGGCGCAACATCGAGGGCCCAAGGGCCTGTACTGCGCTATATTCTTCTATGTTCTATGTTCTATGTTCTATAAGACCATAAGACATAGACATAGGAGTGGAAGTAAGGCCATTCGGCCCATCGAGTCCATCCGCATAAATAGACATATTTTTCAGACTTTGTAGTATTTCTATAAATCTCCTGGTCCTGACCAGGTATATTCAGGAACACTGCAGGAGGACATGAAAGAAATAGCGGGGACTCTGGTTGGTACTTTTGCATCAGCGGTAGCCAACGGGTGAAGTCCTGGAGGATTGGAGGGTAGTGAATGCTGTGCCGTTATTCAAGAAGGGCTACAAATAAAAACCGGGGAACTATAGACCAGTAAACCTAAAATCTGTAGCAGGTCAGTTACTTTGGAAGATTCTGAGAGAGAATATATACATGCATTTGGAAAGACAGGGCCTTGTGAATGGGGGATTATAACACATTTGTTAGACTGCTTTGATGAAGTGACCAGTAACTTTGGCAAGGGCACGGTTGTATATGTAGTCTGCATGGATTACAGTAAGGGCTTCAATAAGGTTCCACATGGTACTCTGCTCTGGAAGATTAGATCATATGGAATTGAGGGGGAGCTGGCAAAGTAGGTCCAAAATTGGCTTGATGATAGGAAAAAGAGGGTAATCGTGGAAGGATGGTTGTCGGACCGGAGGCCTGTGATGAGTGGAATGCCTCAGGGGTCGGTGCTGGGACCACATATTCATATATTACACATATCTATGATTTAGATGAGAATGTACAGGCATGATTTTTAAGTTTCAAGGTGACACTAAAATAGGTGGTATCGTGGACAGTGAGGAAAGTTCTCAGAAATTTCAGAAATTACAGCAGAACCTTGATCAGGTGGGGAAGTGGGCCGAGAAATGGCAAATGGAATTTAATTCAGATAAGTGTAAGGTCTTGCATTTTAGAAAGTCAAATCAAGGCAGGAGTTTCATGGTGAATGGCAGGGCCTGAAGGAGTGCTGTGGAACAGAGTGACGCTGGAATTCAGGTGCACGGTTTTCTGTAAGTGGAGTCCCAGGTAGACAAGGCACTGAAAAAGGCATTTGACTCACTGGCCTTCATCAGTGAGAGCACTGAGTATCGAAATTAGGGAGTTATATTGCCGTTATACAAAATGTTGGCGAATCCATACTTGTAGCGCCATGTTCAGTTTTGTTCACTTTGCTCGTGGAAGGATGTTATTAAACTGGAAAGAGTGCAGAAGAAATTTACAAGGATGTTGCCAAGACTCAATGGTCTGAGTTGTACTGAGGGGTTGAACAAGCTAGGAGTTTTTACTTTGGAATGTATGAGGTTGAGGGGGATCTGATAGCAGTGTATAAGATAATGGGATGCATGGATAGAGTCAATGCACTCAGTCTTTTTTCCCCAGGATTGGGCAATCACGAACTAGAGGGCATCAAACTAAGGTCAGAGGGGAAAGAGTAAAAGGGAACCTGAGGGGCAACTTCTTTTAAACACAGAGTGGTATGCATATGGGATGAGCTGCCAGCAGAAGTGGTTGAGGCGGGTACATTCACAAAATTTAAAATACATTTGGACAAATACATAGGTAGGAAAGGATTGGAAGGATACAGGGAAATGGCAGGGAAATGGGGTTAGTGTGAATGGACATTTTGTTCGAAATGGACAAGTTTGGGCAAAATAGCCTGTCTCCGTGCTGTAAGACTATATGGGTCTAACAACCATTGTTCTCCTACTGAATGTTATAATGTATTTTCTCAATTCACTGGAGCGAACTTAACACTCTAGCCTCTGGGCTTCCATGATGTTTGACCAGAATGTTCAAACATTCCACATTGAATGCAGACGCCGTGTAAAATACAACATATTCATGTCACTATTCCTCCAAGGCTGCTTCAGAGCAAGGTCAGTAATTAGTCCTTCCGACCACACAATAGACAATAGACAAGAGACAATAGGTGCAGGAGTAGGCCATTCTGCACTTCGAGCCTGCACCACCATTCAAGATGATCATGACTGATCTTCCTTAATCAGTATCCCACAACACCAAATCCGAAATAATCTGCTCTCTATTTGGTTCACAACATTCTCTTCAACCTACCTGATATACACTAAAGGAATTTATTTTTCACAACATTAGCAGTCACTTCGTTAACTCAGTTTCAATGCAACTTGACACCATCCATTATTACTGCAGATCCCACAAATATTTGCTACTCATTCACAGAATGAGGGCTTAGCTGGATAACCAGCATTTACTGGCCATGCCAGATGGCAGTTAGGAGTCAACAGCATTGCCTTGGATCGGAGTGACATGCAGGCCAGACCAGATAAGAACAGCCGTTTCCTTCCCTAAAGGACATTAGTGAACCAGATGCGTTTTTCCAACAATCAGGAATGGATTCCCGATCACCATAAATCCTTGATTCCAGATACTTATTGAATTCAAATTCCACAATCTGCCATGGCAGGATTTGAAACCATGTCCCCAGAACATTACCTGGGTCTCTGGGTTAAGAGCCCAGCGTTAATATCAGTATGTTATAGTTTCCCTTTGCATATAGTTGCATATATGATTTCCAGAGCATATGATGCAAAATATTTGCGCGACAGTTTTGGTTCAGATGTATAACACAAGTTTGTTTCTCCTTGCTCTTTGTAAGACCCACCCAACCGCATTCTGTGGAATCTGAGGGACAGAGCCTGTGTCGTTATTAGTGATAGAGTTGGATAAGGCATTCGGGGAGGCTCACCTCGATGCTGAGATGATCTGAAGACATGTCAAGCAATACAGGACAAGCATCAATATCCAACCCGATCTGTCAGGATAAGTGTCACCGTATATTCTCACTGCTCCCTCACACTCACTGTATGTCTCTTATAGCACCTACCCTTGACCAAGGCTCACACTCTATCTCCAGATAAGGTTCAAGAACAACCACTCTCATTGTTGAATTCAGCACCTTCCCTCCCCCACATTTTCTGTCCCTGGTGCAATAGCCCCGCACACCAGTAGCACTACATGGATACAACACTATGGACAGACTCCCTCCGGCCACCTCACCATGTCACACCTTACCCAGCCCAGCACTAACAGCAGGGCCATCCACTCCCGCCCTCACTCATTCCATCCCTTTCTCCCATTCCAGGAGAAACAGCCTGGAACAGGACAGAAAGGGCCAATCCGGGTGGTGGAGTACCGGATATCCGTCCCCTCAACCCCTACCCTGATATGTGGGGAGGATCCTGGAGAGAACCGGAAAAGACCAGGAGGCCTTGTGTGGAGATTCGGAAGCATCCACGTCCCACCTACCGAATAAGAAGCAGTGTTCAGTAAAGAGCAATTCTCAATTCAAACCTGCTGTCAGTTCCAGCTTCATCTCTCTCACTCGCAGAAGAACAGATACCCCATTGCACAGAGATGCAGGCATTGAAATACACAGACGTATTGGTAAATGCCCCAATATATTAACATGCACAATGCATACAAGGAGATAAGCATGCACACACGAGGAAGCACACAAAGACATAAACAGTCACACACAAATAGACACAAACAGAGATAGAAACACACTGGCTGATACAAAGACAGACAGACATAGTCACACAAATACAAAAGTGACAAGAACATGGACACACACATACATAAATGCACATTAAGACACAGACAGGAGTGCCATTAGGACACAAATAAATAAGTTATTGATTTATAAGGAGATCCAGGATTCCAGGGCAAGGTGTGAGAATGATGTTGAGGAACATATTAGAAACAACTGAATGGTATATCAGACTCGATAGGCCAAATGGTCTAATTCTGCTCCTTTTTTAACGCTCGTGTGGTGTTATGCTATCAGCTATTCTCTTCATGAGACAGTAGCAGCAACATATTTGATTGGAAACAGTTAGTGGTAATGTGGGAAAAGATTGGAGGGCAGACTGCTTAATGTCTATTCCTAGTTATTTTACCACTTTATCCGAAAAGGGGCAGTGATTTGATATGAGGTCAACACAATTTTTTTAAAGAATTGTGTCCCACAATGAAAGAAGGATGTCCCTTTCCCTTTACTGTTGTGCTATTTGTGGTGTCCTCATCCTCAGGGAGTAGTGAAGACTCGGTTAATTTAGGTATTTTAGTTTGAGATTGACTGATCTTTGTCGGACAGGAGAGTCAATGTTTATTGGGAACAGACAGGAGACGGATGGTCAGACACACTCGGATCAGCCATGAGCATTCTGAATGGTGCCACCAAATGGCCAACTGCTGCCCCTTTCCAATGTGTTGTTCCGTCAATCCACCCTCCCGGCCGTTACCAGAATATACATTTGCCCCTATCCCACGTGTTGTTCCCTCAATCCACGCTCCCGGCCGTTACAGAGATATACTGCTGCCCCTACCCCATGTGTTGTTCCCTCAATCCACCCCTCGATGCTGTTACAGAGATATACTGCTGACCACACTCCATATGTTGTTCCCTCAATCCACCCCTCAGTGCGATTACAGGGTAGAGGACCATCCCATTCAGCCAGACTGGATCGTTACAATGAGACGGGAAGAGACCATTCTGCCCCTCCAAAGACTTACACAGGAATATAGGATGAAGTAATTCAGCTCAATGAGTACATTACACAGCCCACAGCCCAGGACGAGGCCATTCAACCCGCCTGAACAGCTGCATAGGAACAGGGATGCTGTCACTAACAGGAAATAGACAGTAGTGATATATGATTTTTTAAACAAAACTGTAACTAGTTTTGACTCAGCGATCACTGTAGGGTCATCAATGATCAATAATCTATGTAAAATATCTGGATGAAGGGACTGAATGGATCAAAGCTAAACTACCTCGTAAACCAAAATGATCATTCATCAGATCTTCAAATGGAGTAGTGAATTTGCATTATGATGTAGACAGGGAAGGTTAGTGAGTGTAACCTCAGCAGAAATAATATAACGTGAGTTGTCTATTGCAGTCGGGAACAATTTAAAAGCAGAGAGATTGCAGAACTCTGTGATGCAGAGATACATTGGGTGCAGGTCTGATCCTCTAAACTAAAAACCAGATACAATTCATTTCAAAGATGTTCAAAGATGCTTCCCTTTACTCATTCCTGAAATGAAGGCCTTTTGTTATCGGGGATTATCTGTTTAGATCTTAGATGAGAAATCTTACTGAACCACGATTTTCAGAGAAGTCCTTCAGCTGGATACATATTTTTTCTTGTTAAGAAAACTAAAGCTAGATAATATTTTTTTGAATGAGATGCATTTATATTAACACAAATATTATGAAGATATCAACCCATTTTTAAAAATTACGCAGATGCATCTAAACATCTCATCAAATCATAAACCGGGCACATTATTTTATTTTGCTAATGAAAGGCACTGTGCACAACTACAGCAATGATGCTGCATATAACATACAGTCTATTATCACCCATTCCAGAGAATGTACATGGAGAGTGCACATGGTCCAGTTTGGAGTACAGTTGACATTCTTGTATTTTCCCACACAGAGACGGAGAATAATATTACCTGCCTCAGAAGCAGCAGCCAATTGGTCTCTCTCTCTCTCTCTCTCTCTCTCTCTCTCTCTCTTACTTTGTTCTGCCTGAAAACAAGGTGTGAGAGCAGAAAATTCCTGAGTCATCTTTACCACTCGTGGAGGCTTCCTGATGAGGATTCATAGGAATCTCTGTACAGCTCGAAGCAAAGGGAATTCAGCCAAACCCAACTGTTCTGGGAAGAAATCCTCAATCCCAGACATTTGTGTGACCAGAATAAGTTCAAAGTCAGAGAAATATTTGAGACACTGTATCATTTTACCATTTGTTCACAGTTCAACTTTCTGTGTCGCAGATTGTTCTAGAAAATTACCCAGACAGATACCTATATCATTGGACACAGCACTCAACTGGTTGCATTTAAAATTTGTTTTCACCAATAGAGCAGTGGGAGAAGACATCAGTGACCCTCCAACATTGGTCAGAACACGAACAAGTGATTCTCAAAGGGTTGTTAAGGTGTGAATTCCCTTCCACAGAAGATTGTGATGCCTGGATATTTCCATTTGTTCAAAATTATCTTTTTAAGACATTTGAAAGACAAATGAATGTAGGGAAATGGTACACTGACAGAAAAGTGCTGCTGAGACCTTAATCAGATCATAGTGCATGGTAGAGCCATGACAAAGTGTCTGATGACCCACTCTTGCTCCACAGTCCTGTGTTACTATGGTGCCTTCAGCCTCTCACAACTCCTGTAAGGTGCAGATGGGGGCCACGTGCTCCAAATACCTGGTCCACAGTAACACAGGATCTCAAATAATCCCTCACAACTGTCACACACAGATTGGTATGGATTGGAAAATGTTATTTGGAAATCCAGACTAGTTTTGAATGACGCCTCTGGTCTGTTTACAGAGTGCCCCCTCACTGAAACTTGTGCTTCATTTGTTGGTCTTGGTCTAGACCAGGATTCGTTATGAATAAAGCTCCATACCTCACCCAGAGATGACTCAAAAATGCTTTGCTCTCTCTCATTACAACATACAAATACAGTACATCCAGGAACATTACAGCCGTTTACTTTGAAATTACTGAAAATGAAAACATAAGGAACACGAATAAGTAAATCGAACGGTCAAGATATTGTATACGATCATGGCTGATGTACTGTTAGTATTAACTCCTCCTTAATGCCCAGTTCTTCACAGCCCTCAGCTATCGGTCAAAGATTCATGTACCACCTCTTTAAATACTTTCACTGATGTAGCTCCCCTAACTCTCTAGTCCAGATAATTCCTGACATTGATTACCCTCTGTGAGAGGAAAACACTCTCTTCACATACACCGTCACCTATTGATATGAACAAGAGGTGAACACAGGGACTCAGGAAAGAGTGAATGGCCTTGATATCAACGCAGTAGTTGACTGAGGATGTCATCGGGACCATCTACTTATTTGAGCTTAATGAGAATCAGGTCTCACCTCCTCACTGTTTGGGGTCTTTCAGAGCACGAAGGAAGATGTTTGTGGTCGGTGGCCGAAATCCTCTCAGTCCCGGGACATCTCTTCAGGAGATCCTCAGATTAACTTCCTCAGCACAAACATCTTCAGCTCCTTCGTCAACGTCTATGTGCTCCATGCCCGACGCCCCCCATCTATCCCAAGATCAGAAGCGGAGTGATCACTGAAGATCACACAATATTCAGAACATTTTTCCCCACTCAGCTCTTGAAGCGGTCTGTGTCTATATTCAGTAAGACCCAAACAACATTCATGTTTGTGTTGTTATAGTGTCGGTAACATTCGTGTAACAGAACGACCAGGCACTGCACATTTCCACAGTTAAAAGAGGAGCTCATTCAGCACCTCAAGCTGGTTACACCCGGATATGTGGAAACTGTTCAGCCCATCGAAATGACTGAACAAGAAGAGGGACAGCCCATTCAATCCTCCTACCTGTTCCACAGGAAGAGGAGGCGTCTGGTCAGTACACTGAGCTGTTAAACAGGAACAGGCAGAGTCCAGTAAGACCCCTAAACCTGTTCTATGGAACCAGGAGGAGACCATTCACCCCTCGAGACACTTACACAGGAACAGGAGGGTGTCATTGATGCTCCAACCTGGAATACGAATGGAGCAGAGACTGCACTCATAGACTGCCCACAATGCTCCTCGTGGCTCCATTGCCTGTGGAACAAATGATACTTTAACATGTTTTGCTGGCAGTGAGGAAGGAAGCCAAATGTTTTGTGCCAAGCCTCAAGGAGGCATCTTCCATCTCCAAGAAGACAGACCCATGTTCACCGTGGGGCTCAGAAGCTGGTGGGGATAGTTAATTGTTTTACAATGAAGGTACTTTGGCTCCTGTCGCGGTGGTGGAAAACGTGAAGTTCTATGTATGATCACACACCAAATGCACTATATTAATGTTGGAAGAGTTTAGTTATGACTGTCTCTCTCTCTCTCAATCGAAATGGGGAGTGGCGTGGACTGAGAGGAACGTTCTCAGAGTCTTTTAAGCCACCGAGCATCATGTAAATCAAGTAAAAAAAAATGGAATTTATCACCGTATTAGTTCTGTTCGGAATATAATGAGTGACTGTCCATCACCTTAAGTTTCAATGTAATTGCCTCTTATTTCTTCAAAGCGCAACAGATTAATCCTCATGCACTCCCGATGGTACAATCATCCCAACAATTAGCCTGGTAAAATTCCTTTATACTCTTTCTGCCAAGAGGATTATTCCTTATAAAGGAAACAAAATCTGTGCACAATACTCCAAATACTATCTCAACAACACTCTAGGGTTGATCACAATAATTCTGTTCCCTCACTTAGCTGTCTCCGCTTCTTTCCTGTGTATAAAAAGCCATTCCTTCTCTCTGAATTTTGAATTCTCTCTGGAATTTTGAAGTTCCTTACATCTGTGCGTCAGTCATCACCAGAGGTGTCGATGGAGATGTATATCACGTTCAGAGGGAGATTCAATCAGAAAGAATTCACTTGAAACAGGGAATGGTCACCTAATGACTTGCAGGAACATGGAAAACAGGCAGAAAAAGGGAGCTATCTTTCCTTTTGTTCTTCCCTCATGGGATGTGTGCAGCCCTGGTCAGGCCAGCATGTTATAGATTAGATTAGATTACATTGCAGTGTGGAAACAGGCCCTTTGGCCCAACAAGTCCACACCGACCCGCCGAAGCGCAACCCACCCATACCCCTACATTTACCCCTTACCTAACACTACGGGCAATTTAGCATGGCCAATTCACCTGCACATCTTTGTGACTGTGGGAGGAAACCGGAGCACCCGGAGGAAACCCACGCTGACGCGGGGAGTACGTGCAAACTCCACACAGTCAGTCGCCTGAGGCGGGAATTGAACCCGGGTCTCTGGCGCTATGAGGCAGCAGTGCTAACTGCAGTGCCACGGTGCCTCCCACATGCCACCGTGCCACCCACAATGCTGATCTTGAACTGAGTGGCTGATTCAGCTGTTGCACAGGATAAAGAGTGAACCACATTGCTGTGGGTTTGCAGTCACACAGAGACCTGAACATGAAAGGAAAACTCATTGCCTTCTCTAGAGGACATGAGGCAAACAGATATGCTTCTGTTGAAAACTAATGGTGACAATTTCATTTGCATTTCATCAACTTCCTTCAGGAGACACCAAAAGATTATTATTCTGTGCCGCTCGATTATGAGTAAATGACTTGACCACCATGCACTGTCTGTCCATCTGACAGATTCTGTGGAGAGAACAAATTACAATTTCAAGTGCAAATATTTTGTGACGTAAGCATAGTTTGAAGGGACTTGAAACGGTTATATCTGGATTTACCAAAGGCACAAACAATGAATTATTCAGCAGTTGCATTGAGGCTGAGAAGGTGACTGAAATATCCGGTATGTGGACTTGGGCAGGATTGGTGAGTGGGGAGAATATATAGAAATGTAAATATGAATGAAGAAAAAAGAGAATGGAGATTAAGAACAGTGTGGGTTCTCCTCGTGTATTGTTAAGTAAGTTGTGAATAGTAATTTGCTAGTTATAATCAGTAATGAATACAATTTTTGACTGGATCTGAAAATGATGACTTCCAAATTTTAAAATATGAGTATGAACTGCAATTCAGTTCAACTCAGTTTAATGGTCAGATGGAATGACTTACCAGGAACACCAACTATCGCGAGGATGGGATAGTAACCACCTTGAATAATCCAAAGGATATCTTCGATCCGTGATGCTAATGATATCCAAGGCTGAGAAAGGTAGTAAAGACCCAAGGATAAACTCCTGCCTGTTATTGTAATATTCCAGTCTATTGTTCTCAGATTCTGATCCATTAATGGAACATTGCAGTCTAATGTTCTCAGAGTCTGATCTCTCCTCCCCCTATCTCTCGAGCTGCTGATCCCTGTTAGTCCAATCATTGATGCTCCCACCCATATTGGGATAATACATTGAACCGAGTCCTCAATTAATAGAAGAGGCAAACCCTCCAGTGACACATCTCGGATCCACGGAGACTGACATCAATCACAATCACTGAGCAAATAGCTCCAGCCAACGCCTTTCAATACAATATTGTTTTATTCAAATTCAAAACAATGATTCAAACTGTCATTTTCTGGATGGGCTATGTGAGGGTGACAGATGAAATAAATCTTGAGGCCGGTAGATCAATTGAGTGTAACCATTCAATCTGTCTTAGATGCAGGAGTAATGCCATAAGTTTATCAGAACGTAAACATGCGTTTCTGATCATAAATGGAAACATGCATCCTGGAACTATTGGTCAAGCATCAGAATTTCAATTAAACAATTTTTATAATTCATGATCTGAGGCGAATGTGTGTCTGAGAAACGTAGGGTTGTAACAGACAAATGGCATGGATAACAGAGAATTGTACGTGACAAATGCAATTCAGATTGTTAATCCAGGTTTAGAGAGAGGCAGATGAGGCCTGTGCTATTGATGTTATCGATGTTAGTGAATTGTGATGAAGTTTAATTTACTGGACTTCAATTACAGTGTGAATATGGTATTGCGGAGGAGACAGAAAACAGAGAGAATTGGGGGACATGGCAGTTCAGACTGGAGGGAGGGACAATAATATTCCCCAGTCATCAGTATTGGAATGTTACCCTTTATAACTCACATGAAGAACAGATTCAAGGATAAATCTAAAGTGAGGAATGAGGAGTAAAATTTGATAATTGAACACAAAATACTGTGACAAAATGATTTTCTGTCCGTACTAAATTATGGGAAGTACAAAGAAATAAGTTACACTCATGATATTGAGCTCCTTAAATTGAAATGTGTATTACAAAACCACGAAAGTGGTGTGCAATCTTTCTCAATCATTATTTGGTCCACACTGAGATGCTGATTTCCCCTCTGTGAGTGATCCACCTCACTGAGATTCTCTGGTGCAGTATCTCAGTGTTGAAGGGGTACTCAGTTCCTGCTGCTGTTCACCCAGTCTGTTTAAATTAAATCACCTCCTCACTGTAGAGAAAAAAAAATCACTTGGCCTTTTGGACTCTGTTTAACTGTCAGCAACTCAGCTCTGTGATATTATTGGCGATAAATGCTTTGGGACCACAGCCAGTATCCGCACAGTGCTCAAACGGTATAGCAATAGATAAAGACCTTGCCGTCCGTGAGAATTTCTAAATAAAACTTCCATTTTCTGTCCGTTCCTGTCTATCTCCCCTCATGCTGTCTTCTGATCTATCCAACTCACCCTCGTTTAACATCCCTGTTTCCAAATTGTGTAGTTGTACAGCTTGATGTTGTGACCATTTTGGAGAAATAGATAGAACAGGGACAGGACTGATCGTTGGAGGGTCCGGGGTTTAGATGCTTCAATAAGAACAAGGAAGGTACTAAAAGTGGGGCGGGGTGGGGGTTGGGGTGGGGGAGGGTGGGGTGGCATTGAAAATCAAAGACAGCATTACGTTGGTAGAAAGGATGCTTGATAAGGACTTGCCTACTGAGATAGTATGGGAAGAGGTTGGAAACAAAAACGGAGAGGACATCCTGTTGAAAGTTCTCTATTGCCGTCTGAAAAGTTCCAGAGATGTAGAGGAAAGGATTACAAAGATGATGCTGGATAGGAGCGAAAATAACAGAGTAGTTGTTATGGAAGAATTTAACTTTCCAAATATTGACTGGAAATGCTGCAGTTCAATTATTTTATAGGGGTCAGTTTTTGTCCAATGCTTGCAGAATGGTTTCCTGACACAGTATGTAGATAGGCCAACAAGGGCCGAGGCCAAATTGGATTTGGTACTGAGTAATGAACCAGACCAGGTGTTAGATGTGGAGGTAGGTGAACACTTTGCTGATAGTGACCACAATTCAGTTATGTTTACATTAGCGATGAAAAGGGACAGGTGTATACCGCAGGACAAGAGTTATAGCTGGGGCTAAGGCAATTATGATGCGATTAGGAAAGGTTTTAGATTGCATAGGATGGGGAAGGAAGCTGCAGAGGATGGGTACAATTTAAGTGCGGAGCGTTTTCAAACAACAGCTACTGTGTGTCCTTGATAAGTTTATACATGTCAGGAAAGGAGGAAGTGGTCGAGTGAGGATGTTGTGGTTTACTGAAGAAGTTGAATCTCTTGTCAAGAGGAAGAAGGGGACTTATGTAAAGATGAAACGTGAAGGCTCCGTTCGGATGCTTGAGAGTTACAAGTTAGTCTGGAATGACTTTAAAAAAGAGCAAAAAATAGCCAGGAGAGAGCATGAGAAGTCTTTGCCAAGTAGAATCGAGGGAAACCCTCAAGCTTTCTGTCAGTATATCATGAATAAAAGAATGATAAAATGAAGATTAATGGCAACCAAGGACAGTAGTGTTAAGTTGTGTGTGGAGTCTGAGGAGATAGGACAGACTGTAAATTAATATTTGAATCAGTATTCACAATGGAAAAAGAAAATGCTGTCAAGGCCAATACTGAGATACAAGCTATTAGACTGGACAGGATTGAAGTTCGGAACGTGGAGATGTTAGCAGTTCTGGAGAGTGTGAAAACAGATACGTCCCTTGGGCCAGATGGGATTTACCATAGGATTCTCTGAGAAGCTAGAGAGGAGGTTATGCAACCATTTGTTCGGATTTTTACATCGCCATTGTCTACAGGAACAGTGCCAGAAGATTGGAGGACAGCAAACATTGTCCCCTTGCTCAAGAAATGGAGAAGAGACAACCCTGGTAATTATATACCTGTCTTACTTCGGTTGTGCGTAAAGTGTTGGAAAGGATTATAAGAGATAGGATTTACTATCATCTAGAAATGAATCATTTGATTAAAAATAGTCAACAAGGTTTTGTGAAGGGTATGTCATGCATCACAAATCTTACCGAGTTCATTGAGAAGGTAATCAAACAGGTGGATGAGGGTAAAGTGAGGTGTATGGATTTCAGTGAAGCGTTTGATAAGGTCCCCCGTGGTAGGCTATTGAAGAAAATATGGAGAGTGTGGTGTTGGAAAAGCGGAACAGATGAGGCAGCATCCAAGATGCATGCAAGTTGATGTTTCTCTTGTAAGCCCTTCATCAGGAATCAGTTTTCTGGTCTGCAACATCTGCAGTCTTCATTTTCTCCTCGCTCCTCGGATGTTGCCTGACCTGCGGTGCGTTTCCAGCGCCACACTCTCGACTCTGATCTCAAACATCTGCAGTCCTTACTTTCTCCCAGAAAATATGGAGACGTGGATTTGTGGGTGACTTAGCGTTTGGATCACAAATCGGCTCGCTGAAATCAGACAGAAGGTGGTAGTTGATGGGGAATGTTCATCCTGGAGTTTAGTTGCTAGTGGTATACTGCAAGTGACTGTTGTTTGTCCTTCTGAAAATGACCTTAATGAGGGTATAGAAAGATGGGTTAGTAAATGTACTGTTGGCAGAAAGGACGGTGGATCTGTCGGCAGTGCTGAATGATGTTGTAGGTACTGAGCTGTAATGTTCTATGTGCATGGACCTACAATGGGCTAAATAGCTTCCTTCTGTGATGTAACGATTCTGAGGTACTCTGGCCCGCAATAAAAGCCTTAGGTGCCTGGAGAGACAAGCTGGTCCAATAAAGGACACACACTGCACAGTCATCCATCATCTCTTCCTGTTTTCTGATGTACAGCGGCCTCAAAATATCAGTCCAAACAAAATAGATTGATTCAAATTCACACAGTCATGAGGACGTTCACCCGAGGGGATTGCCGTCAGAGGATTCAATGAATAATAAGATTTCAGAATAACACAAAAAATAAAACAATATCACAGCAGCATAATAATTGGCAGCAGAGTAATTGTTACAGTTCCAGATATTTCCAGGTTCAGTATTGTGTACCGTTTTGGTCACCATGCTATAGGAAGGATGGTATTAAACTGGAACTTTACAAGGATGTTGCCAGGACTCAAGGGTCTGAGTCATAGGGAGAGGTTGGATAAGCTGGGATATTTCTCTTTCGAGCGCAGGAGACTGAGGGGAGTGAAGTTCTTCGAGAAGCTAGTCATGGCCTACATCAGTTCCAGTCTCCCAGCCTGCCTCGATCCCCTACAATTTTCCTACCAGTGGAATGGATCCATAGCGGGTGCCATATCCCTGAAACATCTGGACAACAAGGATACCCACGTCAGATTCCTGCTCATTGATTATAGGTTCACCTTCAACGCCATTATTCCCTTCAGACTGATCACCAAACTCCCCGACCTTCGTCTTGGCTCGGCCCTCTGAAGTTGGATCCTCAGCTTTCTGACATACAGTGCACAATCAGTGCAAATAGGTAAGTGTGTTTCTTCCACCATAGCATTCAACACTGAAATCCCAAAGGATGTGTCCCCAGCTCCCTACTATACCCCTGTACACCCACGAATGTATTGCCAAATTTTGAACGAATGCTATCTACATGTTCACTGATGGCACCATCATAGTAGGACAGGTATGTAATGATGGCAAGTCAAATTACAGAACGGAAATAGAGGACTTCGTGATGTGCTGCACTGAGACCATCCTCTCTTTCAACGTCGGCAGAACTATCCAACTGATCAATGACTTGTGAAAGAAATGAGGAGAACATGCCCCCATCTACATCAATGGAACCGAAGTTGAAAGAGTGGAAAGCATTAAGTTGCTTGGAGTGACGATAACCGACCTCCCACGTACATGTGACAGCCGAGATGGCACAAGAACGCCCCTTCTTTCTCTGGCAGCTCAGGACATTTGACATGTCCACAAGGACCCTCACTAATGTCTACAAATGCACAACTGACTGCAAAGTATCTGCGTGCACAATGACCTGGTGTGGCCACAGCCCTGCCCAGGACAGTAAGAGAAATGACAGAAGATTGTGTGCACAGCCCATGCCATCACGGAAACCAACGTCCTATCCATTGTCTCCATTTACACAGCTCACTGCTGCGGAAAGTCTGACAACATTATCAAAGACCCATCGCACCCTGGATCTCCTGCAATCTCTTCCATCATGCAGGCAATACAGAAGCTTGAACACACAAACCAGCTGCTCATGAACAGCATCTTCCCAGCCATTATTAAACTAAGGAATGGACTCTCTAACTTCAAATAATGCTGATCTTGCTCACATTGATGCTGCCTATAGCCTGCCCTTTCTGGTGTAGCCTGTATGCCTCAGACTAAGTTTTTCCTTTACCCTATGGTCTGTATGTCCTTGCTTATTGTAGGAGCGAGATTCCCCAGCTAGGGACAAAGACTCTGGAGGCTGACAGGACACAGGCACAGAATGGACTTTAATTCAAGCAAAACCTGGTTAATGCTGGGAGAATATCTAAGGATCATCCTCGAATCTGGCTTTGACATGCGAAGACAATTCTTTACTTAATGTTTAGCTCAGATCAGAAGGAAAATCAATGACCCACTTCGATTTTGCAGTAAAAAGACAGTATTTTTATAAGTTCTGTGTTGCAATGATCGAACACAACTTTGTCAGTGTCCCCTCCACTCCCCTTCTGCACAACCAATCTTGTAAAACAACTGATCAATGATGGACACTCGCATGGACAGCCCGACGTTCTTATTTGTTTCGGATGTTTAACGATTGTTGTTATCTTTGGTCCTTGGGATCTTTCTATAATGCATTCCAAAGTTCGGGGCTGTGCTCTTTTTAGTCATATCCCTCATTGTTTATCTTGAAGGATTGCTTAAATTCTACTCTCCAATGGGCAGGCTATCTCTTATCAAATTCCGTGAATCATATTTTACATTAGAACGTTGATTCTGTTACAAAATTCGTAATATTATTATTATATCTACTGTTAACCTTTTTCTCAGCGAATTAGACAAGACATGCCAGGCATCTCTTTAAGGTTTTATAATTACGTGGAAATCTGTGTCCATGATTAGTTACCAAATATTTAACTAGAACTTATTACTGTTGTAAACAGTTTCAAAGGCGCAGCTAGCTTCTGAAAGATAACTTGAGTTGCTGTTTTTGTGGATGAACAGAATCCTTACTGAGATCAGAATAAGTTATCTTTTGCAGAGATTCTTCAAAGGTTTTGTGCTACAATTTCATTATTTCATCTGTGTTCTGTTACAAATCATCAATTTTTAAAAAATGAACTTTCTTTATCACGATGTTGGCAGGTTTCAGAATCTTGCGAATCAGATTATCCTTTCGTTTGCTTGGAATAATTCCCTTCTCAAAGGCTCTTTTTTCACTAATGCTGAAGAAATCTATTTTAATTTCTGGCTATTTTGTGGCTCTTCAAAAACAGACAGCTGAAGTAGACTTTTAAATTTCGGCCACTCCATGTCTCTTAAAAAGGCAGCTCCAATACCCACTATGATCTGCCAGAACTGTGTATAAACAAAGAGTGTCACTCTACTTAGATACATGCGACAATGACTTCTATCGAATCAAATGAAACCAAATCTAATGGTAGAGAGAGCGGAATTGTAACAAGGTCAATAGACCCAGATCGAACTCTGCAGCCTGCCACATCCGGCCAAAAATCGTGATAGACGATTAAACAACTAACTGAATTATTCCCATTCTGTCAATGGATCAGCTCTGCACATCTGTGTAAAAAACAAGGAAATAGTATCTGTACCATCCTAGCCAGGGGTGTTGAGTCGATGATTCAACTCACCGTCATCATGATGCCCACAGAATCATAGATCAGTCTTCAACCAATTTGATTCGCTGCACGTGACATGAAGAAACAGCTGAATACAGTAGATACGACAAAAGCAATGGGCCCTGACCCCATTCCTGCAATAGGACTGAAGGCTTGTGCTGCACAACAAGTCGTATCCCTGGGGAAGCGGTTTCCTTCCAGCTCCAACTCTGACATCTCCCTGGCAATGTGGAAAATTGCTCAGTGTCGGTGAATAATTACAATCTGACCAATTACAACCCTCTCAGTCTCATCACGATAGTCAAATTGGGAGTTCTTTTTGATAGAGCTGTCAAGCAGCACAGACATAACTTGCTCAGTGTGGTTTCTGATAGGTCCCCATGTGGAGATGGTGCTGTTTTGGAAAAGTCACTGGATTACTAATCCAGACCAGGCTAATGTTCTGGCAGCTGTTGGAAGTTAAGAACAATTAATAAAATATCGAGATCTCAAATCTGGTGTCAGTAACAGTGAGCCTGAAGCCAATGTCGATTGTAAACACAAATTTGTTTTTCCAATGTACTTTCAGGAAGTGAATCTCCCGTGCTTTCCTGGTCTGGCCTAAATGTGACACCAGCCACACAGACATGTGATAAACTCTTCAATGGTCTCTGAAAAGGCCAAGCAAGGCACACTATTGTATCAAACTGCTCCGAGGTCTTAAAGGATAAAACCGGACAGAACACCCAGGCCCAGCCTCAGTGTGGAAAAAGGATTGGGAATCACAGTCCTGTTGACCCTGCAGAGACCTCCCTTCTAACATCTGCGAACTTGTGACAACATTTACAGAGCTTTCCCACAGACCGCTCAGAAACATCAGGAATGGAATAGGCCATACAGCACATTGAATCTGCCCCATTCTAGTTAATGTCTGAACATCTCCTCAATGCACTTTTCCCACTCACTGTACACATGCCTTAATGTGATTAACCTTGTGAAGCTATAAACTAGGAACTGCGGTCGTCCCCATGGTCTGTCGAGTTTGCTATCCAATTCAATATAATGATGGCTGACACTTTATTTCGACACCACACTCCTGCTCTCTCCCCCATCCCTTTGTTGTCTAGACATCCTTATTAGTCTTCAGCGCCTTGTCTTCCACAGCCTTGTGTGAGAGAGAATTCCCAGGTTCACCAGTCTCTGAGTGCAGACATTTATTCTTATCTAAATGCAATGTGACCTGAGTGTACCTAACACTGTGACCTCTTGTTTTGGACGTCCCAGCCAGAGGAATTATCATCACTGCTTCCAATCTATCTAATCCTGTCAGTGTTTTACATACCTCACTGAGATCTCCACTCATTTTCCTAAACCCCATGGAATACAGGCTCAGTCGCCCCATACTCTGCTCCCACAACAACCCTATCATCCCAGAGATCAGTCTGGTCATCCTTCGCTGCACTCCCTCAATGTCAGGTTTGTCCTTTATTAGGTACTGAGACCAAAACTGCACACAAAACTGCACAATGTTCGAGTTGAGGTCTCACCAAGGGCCTGTACAGTTGCACTGAGATACCCTTACTGCAAGACTCAAGTCCCCCTGAAATAAGCGGCATTTCCCCCTTTATCTTCCTTACTGCTTTCTGCTCCTGAAATATTGCTTTCAGTGACTGGTGTACAGGGAGATCCCAGATCCTTTTCAATGTTACAGCTCCCCACTTGGTGGATCTGCGTAAACTGGTCTCTGTGCCAATGTATTCCCAGTACTGGCTTCTGTCTTCATAACTCACTGCCCTGCATGGGACTCAGATGTCTGTCCAAAGAATAACAAAAGAAAAGTGCAGTTCCCTTTATAGATTGACATTTCTCAACCACTCCCTTTTCAAAGCGTTCGCTGGTATTTTAGTGTTTCCAAACAAATTAGACAACATCACATCTATCCACACTGCTCTTCGTCTGCCACATGAAGGCCATTTGTTTCAATCCACTTGTTTCAATCACCTTGAAGATTTTTTCACATCGTCCTCACTTTTCAAAATCCTAGTTCCGTCAGCAGACTTGGAAACTTTGCATTTGATTCTCAACGAGATGTTTGAGATGTATTGTGAATATCTAGCGCCCCAGCACCAATTATTGCGATCCCTCATGAGCCTTCCAAACTGAAAACCACCCATTTATTCATACGCATTATTTCCTGTCAACACTCCATTTAAACACCATGTTCATATGTTATCCCTTATCCCATGTGTTTTTACTTTGCACACTAGGCTTGGGACTCTATTACAATTCTTGCTGAAAATCCAAGTTCAGTGCCTCTATTGTTTTTTTTTCTGTAATTAATCAGTTTCTCAAATATGTTTCCCATTTCATCAATGTGTGTTGAATTTTTTTCTATGCATTATATTTAGTTCCAATAATTTCTCCAAATTAGTTTATTTACTAATTTCATTCTATATCCTTTTCTCATCAGACTCAGGTTTTCTCTTATTGCTGGGAAGGCTTTGTTTATGTATTTTTCTGTGAAGGCAGATTTGAAGTAGTTGTGTCATGTTTCTCTGTTCTCCATTCTCCATTCCCTGGTATCAGACTGGAAGGAAGCTGACACTTTGACTGAAAATAACAGCCGTTGTCAATTCACCCTGTCCAGCTCCTTGTAATCTTAAACCTGAATTACTCAATTTTCCCTGCTCCAAAATAAATAACTCGAGCTTACCCAGCCTCTCTCCACAGCTCATATGTTCCATCCCAGGGAATATCCTGGTAAATCTCCTCTGCACCTCATCCAGTACAATCACATCCTTCCTGTAATGAGGGTCCCAGAACTGCACACAATATTTCATTTGGCCTTACCGAAGAGCTATATAAAACTTGTATAATCTTTGAGTCAATGAATAAAGGCTTTATCTACAGTCATACTGAACTCATCAATTATCATATCCAGTCGCATTCAGAGATGTGTGGAGAAACACCCTCTGACCTTCCTAGTGTGATGCCATTCTTTGAGTCCTCCCCTGTCTGGTTCCTTCTCCCAAAGTGTATCACCTCATATTTATCAGGGTGACATTCCATCTGCCATTGATCTGACCATCTGACGGTTCCATCTGTATCTTTCTATAACATAAGACCTTCCTCCTCACTGCCAACCACACGGCCAATCTTTGTGTCAAACACAAACTTACTTATCACACTCCCCCTACCCACTTCAAATTCACATCACTTACGAATACCACAAATAATAAGGGACACAGCATTGATCTCTGCGGTGCAACAGGGAAATTGGGCACCAGTCACACAAACACCCTTCTACCATTAAGTTGAGTTTGGATGCAACTTGGCAAGTCACTAATAAGCCCTACATGTTCCTTGGTTGTTCTGTTCCACCTGAAATACGTGAAGAATATCTGGGGATTCTCCTTAATCTTGCCCTGCCAGCAGGCTTCCATGCCCCTGTGTTAGTCAGTCCCCTCCGAGGGAAGAATTTCTTTCTTATTAGGGTCTTAAATGGTATATCCTTTATCCTGTCATTATTTGTCTTAAATATAGAGTTCGCCAGCTAGAGAAACATCCTGTTTGTTTCCAGCTCATCACATGTAGAATAGATTTTTGAAATTGCATGCGATCACCTCTCATTCTTTGAAACTGGAGAGGTCGCAAGACAACTCTCTCCATCAGAAATTCTTGTCATCTGAGGAATTAATCTGGAGAATGTCCATTGCACGTCCTCTGTGATCAGTGTACTCTTTCTTAGATTAGGTCACCAACACTGCACTCAATCCCTCAGGTACACTCTCGCCAACACTCTATGCAACTGCTTCATGATGTCTTTACATCTATATTCCGATTCCCTTAAACAAACTCCAACCTAACTTTAACTTTCCAATGACACGTATTCCTCCAAATACCATTCACACTAATTGCATTTACGAACTGACTGTGTGAGTTATAGAGGCATAGAGATGTAAAGCATGGAAACAGACCTTCAGTCCAATCCGTCAATGTCTAGCAAATATCCCAACCCAATCTAGTACAACCTGCCTGCACCCGGTCCATATCCCTCCAAATCCTTCCTATTCATATAACCATACAAATGCCTTTTAAATGCGGCAATTGTACCAGCCTCCAACACATCCTCTGGCAACTCATTCCATACACGTACCACCGTCTGTTTGAAAAAGTTGCCCCTTAGGTCTCTTTTACATTTAGATTTAAATCAGATTACTTACAGTGTGGAAGCAAGTCCACACCGACCGCCGAAGCACAACTCACCCAGACCCATTCCCTACATTTACACCTTCACCTAACACTATGGGCAATTTAGCAGAGCCAATTCACTTAAGCTGCACATTTTTGGATTGTGGGAGGAAAACCACGCAGGCAAGGGGAGAATGTGCAAACTCCACACAGCCTGAGGTGGGAATTCAACCTGAGTCTCGAGCGTTGTGAGGCAGCATTGCTAAGCACTGTGCCACCATGCCGCCCAACATCTTTCTCCTCTCACCCTAAACTTATGCCCTTTAGTTCGGACTCCCCGACCCCAGGTAAAATACTTTGTCTATTTATCCTCTCCATGCCCTTCATAATTTTGTACATCTCTATAAAGTCAAACCTCAGCCTCCAACGCTCAAGGCAAAACAGCCCCAGCCTGTACACCCTCTCCCTATTCCTCAAATCCTCCAACCCTGGCAACATCATTGTAAATCTTTCCTGAACCCTTTCAATTTTCACAACATAATTACGATAGGAAGGAGACCGGAATTCCACGCAATATTCCATGTGTGGCCTAACCAGTACAGCCGCAACATGACCTCCCAACTCCAATACTCAATACTCTAACCAGTAGAGGAAAGCATACCAAACGCTGCCTTAACTATCATATCTACCTGTGACTCCACTTTCAAGGAGCTATGAACCTGCACTCCAAGGTCTATTTGTTCAGCAACACTCGACAGGACCTTGTCATTAAGTGTATAAGTCCTGCTAAAATTTGCTTTCCCGAAATGCAGCAGCTCACAGTTATCTGAATTAAACTACATCTGCCACTTCTCAGCACGTTGGCCCATCTGATCTAGATCCTGTTGTACTCTGAGGTAACCTTCTTCGCGGTCCACTACACTGCCAATTTTGGTGTCATCAGCAAACTTACTGACGATATCTCTTCTGCTCGCATCCAAGTCATTTATGTAAATGACAAAAATAGAGGACCCAGCACTGATCCTTGTGGCATTCCACTGGTCACAGGCCTCCAGTCTGAAAAACAACCCTCCACCTCCACCCTCTGTCTTCTATCTTTGAGCCATTTCTGTATTCAAATGGCTAGTTGCCCCTGTATTCCCTGAAATCTAAACTTGCGAACCAGTCATCCATGGAGAATCTTGTCGAACGCGTTACTGAAGCCCATATAGATCACATCTACCGCTCTGCCCTCATCAATCCTCTTCGTTACTTGGTCAAAAAAACTCAGTCAAGATTGTGAGATATGGGTTCCCACACACAAAGCCATGTTGACTGTCCCTAATCAGTCCTTGTCTTTACAAATGCATGTACATCCTGTCCTTCAGGATTCCCTCCAACAACTTGCCCAGCAGCGACTGCAGGCTCACTGGCCTATAGTTCCCTGGCATGTCCGTACCACCCTTCTTAAACAGTGAAACCACGTTTGCCAAACTCCAGTCTTCTGGCACCTATCCTGTGACTATCAACGGTACAAACTTCACAGCAAGAGGCCCAGCGATCACCTCTCTGGCTTCCCACAGAGTTCTAGGGTACACCTGTTCAGGTCCTGGGGAGTTATCCACCTTTACCCGTTTCAACAAATCCAGCACTTCCTCGTCTGTAATATGGACATTACTCAACGTGTAACGATCTATATCCTGACATTCTCTACCTTCCATATCCATTTCCACAGTAAATACTGATGCAAAATACTCGTTTAGTATCTTCCCTATTTTCTGCGGCTCCACACAAAAGCAGCCTTGCTGATCTTTGAGGGGCCCTATTCTCTCCCTATTTATGATTTTGTCCTTAATGTATTTGTAAATATCCTTTGGATTCTCCTTAATTCTACGTGCTAAGTCTATGACAAGGCCCCTTTTTTCCCTCCTGAATTCCCTCTTACATATACTCCTACTGCCTTTATATTCTTCTAAGGATTCGCTCGATCTATCCTTTCTATACATGACATATGCTTCCTCCTTTTTATTAATCAAACCCTTTAGTCATCCAGCATTCCAGATACCTACCAGCCTTTCCTATCATCCTAACAGGAATATACATTCTCTGGATTATTGTTATCTCACTTCTGCAGGCTTCCCATTTTCTAGCCGTCCACTTACATATGAACATCTGCCCCCAATCAGGTTTTGAAAGCTCTTGCCAAATACCGTCAAAATTGGCCTTTCTCCAATTTCGAACTTCAACTTTAAATCTTGTCTATCCTTTTCCATCATTATTTTAGATCTAATAGAATTATTGTAGCTAGACCCAATGTGGACCTCCACTGTCACCTGCCCTGCCTTATTTCCCCAGAGTGGGTCAAGTTTTGCACCTTCTCTACTATGTTCATCCACATACTGAATAAGAAAATTTTCTCACTTCACAAATTCATCTCCATCTAGACCTTTAACGCAATGGCAGTCCCAGTCTATGTTTGGAAAATCTCCTACCATAATCACCCACTTTATTGCAGATACCTCAGATCTCCTTACAAGTTTGTTTCTCAATTTCCTTCTGACTATTAGGGGGTCTATAATACAATCCAAATAAGTTGATCATCCCGTTCTTATTTCTCAGTTCTACCCAAATAACTTCCCTGGATGTATTTCCAGGAATATCCTCCCTCAGTACAGCTGTAATACTATCCCTGATCAAAAACGCCACTCCCCCTCTTCTCCTGCCTCCCTTTCCATCTTTCCTGTAGCATTTGTATCCTGGAACATTTAGCTGCCAGTACTGCCCATCCCTGAGCCATGCTTCTGTAATTGCTATGGTATCCCAGTCCCATGTTGCTAACCATGCCCTGAGTTCATCTGTCTTCCCTGTTAGGCCCTTTGCATTGAAATAAATGCAATTTACTTTATTAGTCCTACTTTGTCCTTGCCTGCCCTGATTGTTTGACTCATTTCAGTTCTCAATTGTACCAATCTCATATTGATCTATTTCCTCACTATCTCCCTGCCCCCTCCCCCCCACTCCCCCTTACTAGTTTAAATCCTCCCGAGTAGCTCTAGCGAATCTCCCTGCCAGCAAATACGTCCCCTTCCAATTTAGGTGCAATCCCTCCTTCTGGTACGGGTTCCTTCTACCTCAAAACAGATTCCAGTGCTCCAAAAATGTGAATACTTCTCCCATACACCAGCCCCACAGCCATGCATTCATCTGCTCTATCCCTCTATTCCTGTCCTCACTAGCTCGTAGCGCCGCGAGTAATCCAGATATTATTACTCTCAAGAACCTCCTTTTTAAATTTATGCCTGTCACCATGCAATCTCCGTCCATAGTCTCAAACTTTTCTCTTCCTATATCGTTGGTTCCAATTTGGACAATGACCTCTTGTTGGCCCCTCTTCCCCGTGAGAACATTCTGCACCCTTTCTGAGACATTCTTGATCCTGGCACCTGGGAAGCAACACGCCATTTTGCGTATTTCTCTGCTGTCCACAGAACCGTCTGTCTGTACCTCAGACTAGCGAGTCCCCTAACACAATTGACCTCGTAGAATCCGACGTATCCCTTGTTGCATTAGAGCCAGTCTCCATACCACAAACTTGCCTGTTTGTGCTACGTTCCCGTGTGAATCCACCACCCGCTATATTTTCCAAAACAGCATATTTGTTTGAAATGGGGACAGCCACAGAAGACTCCTGCACTAGCTACTTAACTCTCTTGCCTTTCTTGGAGTTAACCCATCTATGTAACTGTATCTGAGACTCCCCCCTTCCTATAACTGCCATCCATCACATACTGTTGCTGTTACCAATTCTTCATTGTCTTAAACTGTCTCTCCAACCGATCCATTCGATCTGATATGATTCGCAACCAGAAGCATTTATTGCAGATATAATCCGCAGTAATCCTTAAATGCTCCTTAAACTCCCACATCTGACAAGAAGCGCATATGATTCTACTGAGGCCATTTGTGCTCCCTCACAATCTACAGACCCAGAAAAACAAAATGTCTCATTCCTCTACAAAACACTGCCCAAGACTATATTAATATTTATGGCTTATATTTTTAGACTAATCAAGAGACATATCTCAAAAACATATATTTAAGGAAGAACCCACATTACTCACTTCTGCAGACTTTCTGTAGGACACAGTTAAACCAATCCACTATCTGGCTGGGACCTTCGCTCAAACAATTCCTCCAAACCAGTTGTAAATTTCACTGTTTGTTAATTTTCCTAAAGGCACTCCGATATCTAGCGATACATGAATTCAAACAGCAAAGGCAGTAACTGTGCAGGTACGCTGTCCTGTCAGTTTCTTCCCCTCACCATGTGCTTCCTTTGTCCGAGTACGTGTGTGACTCTGTGTCTCACATTTTTAGAGACACTGGGCTAGATTATACTTTAAATCTGTTGTAACCAGTGGAGAAGTGGGGCTGGAAAAGGACACAGCGACCCTCCAACATTTGTCGGAGCAGAAATGAGAAATTAACACGGGCTGTTCAAATGGGAATTCTCTTCCCCAGAGGTTTCAGCTCAAGACAGCAGCTCAACACCACCATTTCCAGCGTAATTAGACATTTTCCATAAATGTTGGCCTATCAACAACACCCACATTCCATGAACATATCTAAAATGATAAACTGCAACAGAATTAATTGGATGGGAGCAAGACTGATAGATAAATGCCTGTTGCCTTCCAGAATTGTGCTGCCTGTGTACTTTGGCTTTGTGCAGTTCCCTAGTATTGTGCCTGGATGCTTGCATTTATTCCAAGTTGTGTTTTGCAACATTTGACAGACATGTGAATGGAGGGAAATTGTGGACAGACAGAAAAGTGCTGCGGAGACCACAATCAGATCAGCCATGATCTTACTGTCTGGTCGAGCAATGACAAAGTGTCTAATGACCCACTCCTGCGCCTCAGTTCTCTGTTCCTCTGTTCGAATCAGTCTTTAAAACCACTTGTACAGGAGCAGATGGAGACCAGTTTCTCCAAATACCTGGTTCGCAGTATTACACGATATCATTCAGTCCATCAACACTGTGTGGTTTGATGTGAGTTGGAAAATGTGATGGGAAATCCAAGCTGTCAATGAAAGTGGTCTCCCATCTCTTTAAACAGTGTCTCCTCTCTGCAAGTGGTGTTTCATTTGTTGGTCCACTTCTTGTAGACCCAGATTCATGTGAATATAGGGCCGATACCTCTCCCAGAGATGGCTCACAAAATTATTTTCTCTCATTGTCCTCAACATTCACTAACAACATTTCCAGGAAAATTAAAACCGTTGACTTTCCAAAGAAAGAATATGAGAACTTAAAAACAGGAGTAGCAAATTGGATGCTCACACCATTGTATGTTATCATGGCTGACCTACTGTTGGCATTAACTCTTCTTTAATGCGCAATTCTTCACACCCCTCAGCTCTCTGACAGGTCAAAAATCTATCTACATCCTTTTTAAATACTTGGAGTGATATTGCTCCCCTAACTTTCTAGACCTGAGAATTCCTAACACTCACTACCCTCTATGAGAAGAAAATACTCTCCACACAGATACCATAACGTATTAACATTAACAAAAGTGTTTAACTGACCTGCTTAGGTAAGAGGGATTGACCCTGATATCAAGGCAGGATTTCACTGAAGATTTTATTCTCAGAGGCAATTATATATCCAGAATCATTCACCCCGAGTAAAATAAAAAAATACAAACCATGGAAATAATCACCTTCTCAGTGTCTGTGTAGAACATAAGGAGTGATTGTCCATCACCATCAAGTTTCAATGCAATGACCTCTTATTGTCTGGCAGTGTGACAGATTAACCTTCACTCCCTCCTCTTTTACCATCAACCCAGGGATTAGTCTCGTGAAATTTCTTTACACAGCCTCTATTGCAATGAGACAATTCCTTTTAAAGGAGAAAAATCTTTCCATAATACCCCAAAAACTCCCTCAACTACAGTCTCAGTGATGATCACAATAATTCCTTTCACTCACTTATTGGTCTCCGTATATTTATTATGACATAAAAACCCATTCCTTCTCTATGCACTGCCACTGTTGTGAAATTTAAAAGTTCCTTACATCTGCATGTCAGCATCAGTAAAGCCAGCACCAGAGGTGCCCGTGGAGATGAACATCACACTTGGGGAGAGACTCAGTCAGAAAGATTGCACTTGAAATAGGGAATGGTCACCTACCTGAATGGAAATGAAGTGTAGGAATAAGGAAAAAAGGCAGAGGAAGGGAGCTAACTTTACTTTTGTTCTTCTGTCACGGGATGTGTGCAGCCATGGTCAAGCCAGCATGTTATGCTGATCTTGAACTGAGTGACTGGTTCAGCTGTTCCACAGGACAGTCAAGAGTAAAACACATTGCTGTGGGTTTGCCCAGACATGACTGGGGAAGGATAACGAATTGACTTCTCTGAAGGACATGGAGCAAGCAGATGGGCCTTTTCTCACAAATTATGATAGTTTCAGTTCAATTACATCAATTTCGTTCATGAGATTAAGTGTCAATGATTGAAGCAGCATGCAGTGTGTGCCCGTCTGACAGAATCTGTGCTGTAAACAAGTTCAACATAGTCAAGAACAATTATTCTGTAATTGACATGTGGTTACAAGGGACTTGATAAATTATATCCAGATTTAACAAAGGCATAATTGATGGTTTATTCAGAAGATGCACTGAGCCAGAGGAGGAGTCGGGAATATCATGATGGTGGTATTGGACAGGATTAGTGAGTGGGTTGGATATAGAAATGTAGATCTGTGCAGGGCTAGAGGATTATGGAGTTTCAGAACAGTCTGGTTCTCCTCACAATTTGGTGAGCAATTTGTCATGAGTAATTTGCTCGATACAATTTGTGAGGAATGGAATATTTCATTGGAATTGAAAATGTTGACATCCACCTTTCTAAATTTTAAATAATATGTGCAGCAATTCAGTCCAACCTGGCTTAATGAACAGATAGAATGAATTACCAGAAACACCAACTTAGCGAGGATGGGATAGTAACCAACTTGAATAACCATCAGTACATCATAGATCCGCAAAACTAATTAGATCCAAGGCAGAGAGAGACGGTAAAGACCCTCGGATAAACTCATGTCCATTGCTGGAACATTTCAGTCGAATATTCTCAGATTCTGATCCATTGTTGGAACATTCCAGTATAATGTTCTCAGATTCTGATCTCTCCTGCCCCTCTCTCTAGTTCTGCTGATGCCTGTTAGTGCTGTCGGTGATGCTCCCGCTGATACTATGTGATAATACTTTGAACCGAGTCCCTAATTAATAGAAGAGGAAAGCCATCCAGTGATAAATTTAGGATGCACTGAGACTGAAATCAATCAGTCGCTGAACAAATACCTCCCGTTAACCCATTTCAATTCAATACTTTTTATTAAAATTCAAAATTATGATTAAAATTTACATATTCTGGATGAGATATGTGGGGGTGACTGTGGGAACAAATGTTGGGTCTGGTAGATCAATCATGTGTAAGCATTCAATCTGCCTTGGATATGGGAGCAATGCCAGAGGCTTATCAGGTTATAAGCATTCTTCTCCGTTTATAAATTGAAACATACGTTCTGTATCTACTGATCAGGCACTGCAATATCAGGAAGACATTGAGAGAACTTTTATCGGCCATGATCTGAGAAGAAAATATCCCTAAGACTACATGCGGTTATAACAGACTGTGACATGGCTATGTTACAAGAGAATTGTACCTAAGAGATTTTGGGGACTGCAGATATTGGATAATTCAGTGTAGGTAAAGCATGGCGGTGCAAATGCACAGTAAGCTAGGCAACATCCGAGGAGCAAGAGAGTAATGTTTCAGGCAGGACCTTTCTTCAGGACTGGGGAGGGAGAAGGGGCTAAGAGAAAATGGGTGATGGGGTGATGCTGGGGGAAAGATCAGTGATAGGTGAGTGAAGGTAGGATGGGATAGTGATAGATCGGTGGGGAGTGTGGAGCAGATGATGGGAAGGAAGATGGACATTAGGTCTCCTCGAGAGGGCAGATATGAGTCCGGGGGTTGGATCTGGGATCTGGGTTGGCCAGCGGAGATTTGTAAACCAGTGAATCCAATGTTCATGCCGTGTGTTTGTGGCTTCCGAGGCAGAAGACGAGGTGTTACTGGTAACATCCTGGTAAATCTCTTCTCAACCATCTCTAGCTTAATAATCTCCTTCCTATAACAGAACTGCACACAGTACTTCAGAAGAGGCTGTATCAATATCCTGCACAATCTCAGCATGACTTCCCAACTTCTAACCTCAAAGGTATGAGCAATGAAGTTACCTTAAGCACCCTACGCCACCAACTTGAAAGAATTATACCTGCGCCCCTGGGTCCATCTTTTCTATATAACTACCAATGTCCACCATTAATTGTATAAGCCCTCCCCTTTTTGTTTTATCAAAATGCAATACCTCACACGTATACATGTTAAACTTCATCTGCCACACCTCAGCCCAGTGAATGATATTACTGCCCCTTCACACTCCCCCTTCGAATGAAAACAACAATCCCCTCTCCAGAAGGCCTACAAACACCAGCCTTGAGTTTCCCAAACACCTAGAGTTTGGTTTGCCTAGCGCAGGCAGAGGGAGGAGTCGGTAAGCAAAAGCTGGAAAGGAAACAGTTGCCTTGTATCAATGAGTGATTTTAGGAAGAGGGAAGCCGCGTGATAGAGATTTGAAATAGTGACCGGTGTTTTGGGCCCAGAATTGTGCTCCTTTCTCCTCTCAGGTGTTCAGTGTTGATATCTACTCAAGATCCTTCATATTGCAGAGTGTGTCTGCAGGATTTCTTTCCCTCATATAGCAGACTACTGGTATTATCCATTTAAACCGGAAATCATAGCCAAAAAATCGAAGATGTTCATTAGTTATCTCAATGGCATAGCGAATGTATTCAACATCCTTTAGTTGAGGCTAATAACTTGTACTTTTTTTTTCAATGATAAATGTCCCCTGTATCATTTGGTAATGTTAACCAGAATTTAATAAATCCATACACTTCAAATATGACCCGAAATCTGGGCATGATTTAGGCCTTGTTTAATGGATGGTGCCCACGTTTCTGCGCCGGGGCTCTGGATTCGATTCCAGTCCATGAATGTCTGATAATGCCCCTATTTCTGGAGAAGGTGGAGTGGAGTCATGTCCTGTGGAGTTGGGTCACAGCGTGTTACAACAGGCTGATGAACAACATACAGGAGCATCATGCATCAGCTTTAGGGGGTAATGCTGAATGATGGTGGTGTCCCTATCACTGCGCCGAAAATTCTAGTTCCAAATCCCACAGAGCTGTTCCATAATATGTCTGAACAAGTTGATTAAACTGTTTTGGAACCGTGCCTTGATGGAGAAGGAAGAGGTACGACTACTGAATTTGAGACTATAGACACAGGATGGCTGAAAGCACAGCCAACCGTCTTGATTGGAGTCACATTTACACTTTCTAGAGGTTTACAAAATTATGAAGGACGTGGTTAGGGTGAGTGGTCAAGGTTCCTTCCCCCCAAGGTAGGAGAGTCTAAAACTCGAAGGCATAGGTTTAAGGTGGGAAGAGAAATATTAAAAAGACAATGAAGAACAACCTTTTTTTTCCTGCAGAGGGTGGTGCTTCTACGGAATAAACTGCCAGAGAAACTGGTGGAGGTTGGAACAATTACAGCATTTAAAAGGCAACTGCATGGCTTTATGATTAGTGGGACATGGGCCAAATGCTGGTAAATGGGAGCGGATTAATTTAGAATAATCGGATGGCATGAACAAGTTGAAGGGTCTGTTTCCCTTTTGTACATCTCTATGAATCATTGATTTAATCAATGAGGGTCTCTTTGTAATCTTCAGCTGTTCACCATTATACAAACGCTGTCCACTGTACACCAAAACTTGATGTCATCCGCACATTCGCGAAATATACCTTCTATAACTCTCATCTAAATCATTTATATAAATGACAAAAAAAAGTGGACCCAACAATTTTGCCTCTGGATCATCGCTGCCCACCGGATTCCAGTTCAAAAAACAACCATCCACCACCACCCTGTCTCCTGCCATTAAGCAGATATACACAGAAACACACGCGCAATCACACACACATACAGAGACACTGACGCAACCATGTCTTTAAGACAAAGGTTAGATTAAAACAACGATCGAGAGTTATAGTGAGAAGGCGGGAAAGATGTGTTGAGAAACACACCCGACAGAATCAAATAGCAAAGTAGACTTGATGGGCCAAATAGCCTATTTCCAATTTCTTATGCTCTGTGGCCTTAAGGTGTCAGGATTATTTTCCAAGGGTGCAGTAGAAGCTAAGCTTGATAAATACTTGACTGAACAGTCAATGAGACTGTGAGATACGTTTGAGGGGCTGAATGGTATATGTTTGTTCCTATTTGCTGTGCCCTTGTTTCTGAAAAGAGTAGGTGACTTGCTGTGAGGTTAACATGCTTTAATATAAAAGGGGTCTCCCATTTCCATTTGAGATAACGTTGCTTCTTTCTCCTTTGGATTATGCGATCTGTGGCGTTCTCATCCCCCGAGAACAGTGAAGTTTGGGTCATTGAGGATATTCAAGGTTGACCTTGACTGACCCGTTGATGGACAGGAGGGTCAATGTCTATTGGGAACTGACAGGAAAGGGGTATTCAGTTACAATCAGACCAGCCATGATGTTTCTAAACTGAGCAGCAAGTTGGAAGGGACGAATGGCCAACTGCTGCTCCTACCTCATCCGTTGTTCTGTCAATTGACCCCCAAGGCTGTTACAGAGGGAGAGAAAGATCCCATTCAGCCAGTGATAATACAGCAAGATCAGGCCATAATGCACCTCTATGGGCTAGACAGGAATAGATGAAGTATTCAAATCATTTCAGTAAATTACACAGCACAGGAGGACGCCATATAACCATCCCAGGCTGTTACACAGGAGTAGGGGCGCCTTGGGCAGCATCAGGAAACACAGAGAAGAGATCATTCCTCATTTTGTGTTTGGCAAGCTGTAACTAGTGGAATTCTTCAGGGATCTGTGTGAGGTCATCAACAAATTACAATCCACACCAATGAATTGGATGAAGGGGATGGAGCTCAGTTTGCTCATACATCAGGATAGTCAATCAATAAGATGCCAAATGGAGACAGAGCGTCTCCAATGAGATACAGACAGGGGAGGGCAGAGCGTCTGCAGTGGGATACAGACAGCAGGAGGGAAGAGCATCTGCAATGGGATTCAGACAGGGGGAGGGCAGAGCGTCTGCAATGAGATACAGACGGGGGGAGGGCAGAGCGTCTGCAATGAGATACAGACAGGGGGAGGGCAGAGCGTCTCCAATGAGATACAGACGGGGGGAGGGCAGAGAATCTGCAGTGGGATACATACAGGGGAGGGAAGAGCATCTGCAATGAGATTCAGACAGAGGAAGGGCAGAGCGTCTGCAATGAGATACAGACGGGGGGAGGGCAGAGAATCTGCAATGGGATACAGACAGGGGGAGGGCAGAGCGTCTACAGTGGAATACAGACAGGGGGAGGGCAGACCGTCTACAATATGATACTGACAGGGGGAGGGCAGAGCGTCTGCAATGGGATACAGACAGGGCAGAGCATATGCAATGGGACACTAATAGGGGAGGGGCAGAGCTTCTGCAATGGGATACAGACGGGGGAAGGCATAGCGTCTACAATGGAATACAGACAGGGGATGGGAGGACCGTCTACAATATTATACAGACAGGGGAGGGCAGAGCGTATGCAATGGGATACTAACAAGGGAGGGGAAGCGCTTCTGCAATGGGATACAGACAGGGGGAGGGAAGAGCATCTGCAATGGGATACTTACAGGGGGAGGGAAGAGCATCTGCAATGGGATACTTACAGGGGGAGGGAAGAGCATCTGCAATGAGATACAGACAGGGGGGAGGGCAGAGCATCTGCAATGGGATACAGTCGGGGAAGGTATAGCGTCTACAATGGAATACAGACATGGGGAGGGCAGACCGTCTACAATATGATACAGACAGGGGGAGGGCAAAGCGTCTGCAATGGGATAGAGACAGAGGGCGGGCAAAGCGTCTGCAATGGGATAGAGACAGAGGGAGGGCAGAGCATCTGCACCGGGATACAGACAGGGGGAGGGCGGATCATCTGCAATGGGATGCAGACGGGGGGAAGGCAGCACGTCTGCAATGGGATATAGACAGCAGAGGGCAGAGCGTCTGCAATGGGATACAGACAGGTGACGGCAGAGTACCTGCAATGGGACAGAGACAGGGGGAGGGCAGAGTATCTGCAATGGGATACAGACAGGGGGAGGGCAGAGCGTCTGCAATGGGATATAGACAGGGGGAAGGCAGAGTGTGTGCAATGGGATACAGACAGGGGGAGGGCAGAGTGTGTGCAATGGGATACAGACGGGGGGGGGGGGCAGAGTGTCTGCAATGGGATACAGGCGGGAGAGGGGCTGAGTATCAATCAATGGCATACAGACAGAGGACAGTTTTGAGCAAACCTTCAGCAGAAAAAAAGTACAAAATTTCTGTGATGGGAATTTTCTGTTTTGGGGAAAAGACAAAACAGCAGAAAATTATTTAAATGCAAGGAGAATGCAGAACTGAGTGGTACAGAGGGATCTGTGTGTCTTAGTACATGAACCACATCAAATTACTCTGAAGATGCAGCTGGTGATTTAGAAGTAAATGGAATTATTCTGTTTCGTGAAAGGGGTGTTGTGTTTGATCTTAGCGATGTTTTTTGCATCAGTACAGGGCATTGCTGAGATCACACCTGATGTATTATGTGTCGTTATAATTGCCTTAACTGATAACAACAAAATTGCTTTCGAAACATTTCAAAGATGTTTCTCTTTACTCATTCTTGGGATGAAGGCATTACGATACGAAGAAGGAACAGTTCGACCTGACAATCAGAGATGTTTTATTGACCGTATAACATCTTGAGAAGAGTGTAGTTGGTAAATACCGGATGGATATTTTTTCTTATTTGGGAGAATAAAATTGGGGAAATAATTTAAGAATAAGTCAGGTTCAAAGGAAAAGTCATTGGACCGTAAAATTGAACTCTGATTTCTCTTCATATCTGATGCCAGACAGGCTGAGCTTTTCCAGCAATTTCTGTATTTGTTTAAGAATAAAACATATTCATCTTAACACAGATATTGTGAAGTCATCAAACGCTTATGTTTACATTATGCAGGCACATATTAACACATCTTCAAAACAAGTAGGGCCATTTATTGTTAATGAATTGATTCAGTGTATGACAACAGCAATAATGCACTGACCTGGAGTCGAGAGTGTGATGGAATCATACAGTTCGGATAATATTCAAGGAGAGCTCACATGGTCCCGTTTCGGACCTGATAACTTTACTGATTTAACTTACAGATAGAAAAAATGTAGCCTATCTGTGAAGGAACAGCTTATTGCTCCTTTTCTGTTTCCCTGCCGCTCAACACAGCACTGTGTGAGAGTGAAAAAAAGCCTAGTCGTCTTTTCCACTCATGGAGGATTCCTGATGATGATTCATTGGAATCTCCCCACTGCCTGAAGCAAAGCAATTCAGCCAAATCCAAATGTTTCAGGAAGAAATCCCATTGTCAGAAGGTTATGTGAGACAAATAACTTCAGAAGTAATTATTCCGACTCGATATGTGAGGGGATCAGACAAGAGATTCTATGGCTGCAAATGGAAATCCAAGATGATGTATAGCCTCCTACGTGCCAGGGTCCAGGATGTCTCAGAGCGGCTGCAGTACGTTCTCACAGGGGTGGGGGAGCAGCCAGAAGTCATTGTGCACATTGGAACAAATGACATAGGTAGAAGTAGTGATGAGGTCATGCAGAGTGATGATAGAGAGCGAGGAAAAAGGGTAAAAGACGGGACCACGACAGTGGTAATATCCGGTTTTTTTCCAGTGTTCCGTGCTAGTGAGGGTAAGAACAGGCGGACATGGCAGAGGAATGCGTGGCTAAATAATTGGTACAGGAGGTAGGGATTCAGAGTTTTAGATCACTCAGATCTTTTGTGGGGCAGAGGTGACGTGTTCAGGAAGGACGCGTTGTACCTGAATTGGAAGGGGACTAATATCCTTCGTGGCAGGTTTGCTAGTGCTACAAGGGAGGGTTTCAACTAGATTGGCTGGCGTGGGGGACGGCGTGAGATCCTCAATAGCAGGGTTGCAAGTGCGAGGCTGGAAGGAGATACCGTAATCACAAACAGTAAAGTGCAGAGATAGGTTCGGCAGAAACACGACAGGGAGCAAGGAATGCCTGTTGGATTAAATTGCATCTCTCTAAATGTAAGATGGCTGACAGGTAAGGCCGATGAACTCAGTGCGTGGAGAGGGACGTGGGACTGCGATATTATAGCCATTACAGAAACATGGCTAAGGGAGGGACAGTACTGGCAGCTTAATGTACCAAGGTACAGGTGCTTTATGCGAGACAGAGATGGTGGAAGGAGGTGTGGGGGCGTTCATTTTTGATTAAGGCGAGTACCACAGCAGTAATCAGAGATAAAATAACTGATGGATCATCCAGTGAGGATTTGTGGGGGAAGCTAAGAAATAAAAAGGGAATGATGATATTATTTGGGTTTTACTATAAGCCCCCAAATAGTAAACGGGGAATTAGAATAATTAAAATATGTAGAGAGATTGGGGAGACTTGCAGGGCCAATAGGATTGCCATAGTCATAGATTTTAATTTTGCTAACATTGACTGAGAACTACATAGAATTAAGGACTGAGATGGTGTGTATCTATTAAATGTGTTCAGAAACGTTTCCTCAAGCAGTATGGAGAGGGTGCAATTCGAGAACGGGTAAAACATGACCTACTCTAAGAAATATGGCAGGATAGGTGACTGAGGTGACAGTGGGGGAGCACGCTGGGACAGGGACCATAGTTTTGTTAGTTTTAAAATACTTATGGATAAGGACAAAACTGGCCCGCATGTTCAAGTTCTAAATTGGGGCAAGGCGAATTTTGATGGAATTAGATAGGAGCTTGTAGGAGTTGTTTTGAGGAGTTTGTTTGCAGGCGAAGGGACCTCCGGCTAGTGGGAGGCCTTTAAAAGTGAAATGGCTGGAGTTCAAGGTCTATATGTTCCTGTGAGGGTAAAAGGCAATGTTGGCAGGAAGAGGGAACCCTGGATGTCAGGAGATATTGAGGCTTTGACAGTCAAAAAGGAGGTGTGGCTGAGGTCCATGCAGCTGTGATCAAGGGAAATCCTGGCGGTGTACAGGGAATACAGGAGTTTACCGAAGAAGGAAATCAGAAGGGCGAAAAGGGCGCACACGATAGCATTGTCTGAGAAGACTAGGGTGAATCCAAAGAGGTTCTTTAAGTATATTAAAGTTAAAAGAATAACTACATGAGAATATGACCCCTCAAGGTCCAAAGTGGACATGCATGTCTAGAATCATAGGAGATGTGTGATATTCTCAACAAATATTTCTCCTCTCTCTTTACCGTGGAGAAATACAAGAAGACTTGGGAGGTTAACAAAGGTCGTGGTGATATCTTGGGGTTAGTCAATATCACAGGAGAGGACTTATCGGATGTATTAGAATGTATGAAGGTGGATAAATCTCCTGGTCCTAAACAGATGCATCCAAGAATACTGCAAGAGGCTACAGAAGAAACTACGGGGACCTGGGTGATATTTTTGCATCATCGTTAGCCGCAGGTTAGGGTCCAGAATATTGAAGTGTAGCAAACGTTGTGCCATTATTCAGGAAGGGAAGCAAAGAAAAATCTGGGAACTATAGACCGGATAGCCTAAACATCTGTGGTAGGTAGGTGACTTGAGAAGATTCTGAGGGATAAGATATGCACACGTTTGAAAAGACTGGGTTTGATTAGAAATAGTTCATTTTTTTCAATTTCCTACAGTATGGAAACAGGCCATTTCGCCCAACAAGGCCACACCGACCCTCTGAATAGCAACCAACCCAGTCCCATGCCCCTATCCTATATTTACCCCTGACTAATGCACATGAGGCTGTGGCCAATTCACCTGACCTGTACGTATTTGGATTGTGTAAGGAAAATGAAGCTCCCAGAGGAAACCCACGCAAACACAATGTGCAAACTCCACAAGAGAGTCGCCCGAGGCTGAAATCAAACCTCAGTTCTAACCACTGAGCCACCATGCCACCCTTGCTTTTTTTCAACGCAGTTCAATGACGCAGGGACAAAATCTATTCTGTCCTTCACCAATGATGCATGTTCCAAAGCCACAAACCATGGATAATTTATTCTCCGCTGAAAGTGTCATCTTATTATTATTTATTATTGTTTGTTGTTATTTATTTTAATAATTATTATTAATAGTTGTTTTTAGACTGGAACGATTGCATGACTTTGTGAGTGGGCGATCATGCCTCACAAATTTGCTTGAGTTTTTTGATGAAGTGACCAGGAATGTTGATGAGGGCAGCGCGGTAGACCCCATAGTCTGTATGATTTTCAGTAAGGCCTTTGACAAGATTACTCTTGATAGGCTGGTCTGGAAGGTTAGAATCGCATGGAATCCAGAGGGAGCTGACAAATTGGATACACAATTGGCTTGATGGTAGTAAACAGGGGGTTATAGTGGAAGGATGCTCTCGGACTGGCGGCCTGTGACACATGAAATGTCTCAGGGGTCAGTGCTTGGCCCATTGTTGTTTATTATCTAGTTCAATGATATTCTTCAGAATGTACAAGGCATGATTAGTAAATTTAAAGATGACATTAAAATTGGTAGTATCGTGAGCAGTGAGGAAGGTTATCAGAAATTGCAGCAGGATCTTGATCAACTGGAGAAGTGGGCTGAGGAATATTTTTTGCAAACTTAGATCAATGTAGGAGTTTCATGGTGAATGGTAAGGCCTTAAGCAGTGTCGTTGAGCAGAGGGACCATTAAGTTCAGGTCCACCGTTCTCTGAAAGTGGAGTCACAGGTCGACATGGGCAGTGAAGAAGGCTTTGGCTCACTGGCAGTCAACGGTCAGGACATGGAGGAGAGAAGTTGGTAAGTTATGTGGCAGTTATACAGGATGTCGGTGAGACTGCACTTGTAGTGTTGTGTTCAGTTTTGGTCACATTGCGATCAGAAGGATGTTTTTAAATTGAAATGTGTGCAGACGAAAGTTACAAAGATGTTGCCACGACTCAACAGTATGAATTATAGGAAGAGGTTGGACAAGCGAGAACTTTTTTTCTTTAGAGCGTAGGAGACTGAGGGGGATCTTATAGAAGTGTACAAGATTATGAGAGACATGAATAGGATGAATGGACTGAGCCTTTTTTCCCAGAGTTGGGGAATTGAGGGCTAGAGAGCATCAATTTAAGGTGAGATGGGAAGTAATAAAAGGGAAACTGATGGAAACTGTTTTACACAGAGTGTTGTACACAAAGGAAATGAGCTGCCAGCGGAAGTGGTTGAAGCATTTATATTAACAATATTTAAACGGCATTTGGACAAGTACATGGACAGGAAAGGACGGGGTGTGCTGAAAGAATCAGTGCTGAGCTTAGTGATTTTCATCATGTATATAAACAACTTGTATGTGATTATCGGAGGCATGGTTAGTAAGTTGACAGGTAACATCAAAAACATAGTGGGGAAGTGGACAGTGATGATTGTTTCAGAGTACAACGGCACCCTTGACAAACAAAGTGCCATGGACTGGCAGATAGAATTTAATGCAGACATTTGTGAAGTTTTGCATTTTGTTAAGTTAAAGCAGGGGAGTGCCCTCGGGAATGTTGCTGAACAAAGAGACCTACGGATGCAGGTTCATAGTTCCTTGAAAGTGGAGTAGCAGGTAGGCAGAGTATTAATGTTCAGTCAGAACATTGAGTACAGGAGATGGGGTAGCATATTACGCTTCTACAGGACGTTGGTGAGGCCACGTTAAGAATACTGCGTACAATTCAGTTGACACTGCTAAAGGATGGATGTTGCTAAGCTTGAGAGGGTGCAGAAAAGATTTACAAGGATTTTCTGGAATCTGAGAAATTGAGCTGCAGGAGAGGATTAACAGGTTGGGGTTCCCCCCCGCCCGGACTGTTGGAAGCTGAATAGTGACATGACAGAGGTTTTTAAAATCCTGAGGGCTATTTATAGTCTCAATGGCCAACATCTTTTTTCCCAGTGTAGGGTCTTCCAGAACTATACGGCATAGGTCGAAGATGACAGGGGAAAGATTTAGACGGGACCTGAGGGTAAACTATTTCATGCAGAGGCTGGTGGATGTACGGAAAGTGCTGTCAGAGGAAGTGGTGAAAGCGGGTACAATTACATGTTTAAAATATATCTGGATAGATACATAAATAGGAATGGTTCAGAGGGATATGGTCCAAATGCTGGCCAGTGGGACTAGGTCAGGTTAGGATGCCTGATCGGTATGGAGAATTTGGACAAAAGGATGTGTTTCCATGCTGTATGACTCATCTATTCTATCACAGTGATGATGAAAAATGCTAAAAGGGCTTTTGAATGGGAATTCTCTTCCCAAGACGTTTGTGGTGCCTCTCTGATTGCATGTATTCACATCGGAGTTATAATGGGATACAGACAAGAAAGTGGGGCTGAAACCAAACCTGATCAGCCACAATCTTAGTGCCTGGTGGAGAAGGCTCAAAGTCTCTCATGACCCACTCCTACTCGTCAGTGCCCTGTTTCTGTGTTCCATTCAGACCCTCAAACCTGCTGTAGAGGAGCATCTGGAGGCCTCTTACTGCTATCACCTGGTGCACAGAAACAGAGGAGAACATTCACTCCCTCATGACTGTCTCACACACGGTTTGGGAGATTTGGAAAATGTAATTGGAAAACCCAGGCTGAATATGAAAGCGATCCCTCATTTCTCTTCACAGAGCTTCCCCTCTCTGCAACTTGTACTCCATTTGTTGGTAGACGCAGATTCACTTTGAATACAGCGCCCTCACCCAGAGATGGCTCACAAAGTCCTCTGGGCTCCTTGACTGCAACATTCCATAACAGACCTTCCAGGCACCTTTCTGTAAGTAATCTTATTAATCAAATTTTCCAATAACAGAATGTGAGAATATCAGAAACAAAGGCAGGTCGTTCACCTCCCAAGCCTGCCTTGCCTTTCACTAAGATAATAGCTTCATAGCCCTCACCTCTCTGATACATTAAAATCCGTCTCCAGCCTCTATGAGCACTTCCATAGAACACAAAACAAAGAATAGTAGTGCACAGTATAGGACCTTCGGCCCTCGATGTTGTGCCACCCGTTTATCCTACTCTATGATCAGACTATCCTACATGCTTCCGTTCACTTTCTTCCATATGCCTATCCAAGAATCTCTTACGTTTCCCTCACGTAATTGACTCTACTTCCACTGTTGGCAGTGCATTCCACACACCCACCACTCTCTGTCTAAAGAACCTACCTCGGATATCTCCCCTAAACGTTCCTCCAATTACCTTAAAATCATGACCGTTTGTGATAGATATTTCTGCCCTAGGAAACAGTCGCTAGCAATTCACTCTGTCTATGCCTCTCATCATCTTGCACACCTCTTTCAAATCACCTGTCATCTTTCTTTCCTCCAATGAGAAAAGCCCTTGCTCCCTCAAGCTTCCTTCATAGAACCTTCCCTCCAGTCCGGGCAACATCTTGGTAAATTTCCTCTGCACTCGGTCTAAAGCTTCCACATCCTTCCTATAATGGAGTGAGCAGAACTGAACACAATATTCCAAGTGTGGTCTAACCAGGGCTCTATAGAGCTTCAGCATAACCTTACGTCTCTTAATCTCAAAACCCCTGCTAATGAAAGCAAACACACCATATGCCTTCTTAACCACACCATCAACTTGGGGAGCAAATTTGAGGCATCCGTGGACACGGACCCCAAGGTCGCTCTGTGCCTCCACACTTCCAAGAATCCTGCCTTTAACCAAGTATTCTGCATTCACATTCGAGCTTGCAAAGGCATTCACTTCACACTTGTCCAGTTTGTATTCCATCTGCCACTTCTCCGCCAGCTCTGCATTCTGTCAATGTCCCGTTGCAACCTACAAAAGCCCTCCACATTCTGTACCACTTCAACAACCTTTGTGTCATTGACAAACTTGCTAACCCACTATTCCACACCACCATCCAAGTAATTTATAGAAATAACAAAGAGTAGGGGACCCAGAGCCGATCCCTGCAGAACGCCACTGGTCCCTTTCAGTGATCTAGCTCCCCTAACTCTCTGTGTAAGATAATTCATGACATTCACTACCCTCTGTTTGAAGAAAACATTCTCTGCTTCTACATCATGACCTATTGATATGAACAGAAGAGGCAACACATGGGCTCAGGTAAGAGAGACTGGCACTGAACTCAAGGCAGTATTTGACTGAGGATGAGATCAAGGAGCCTGAGCAAAATCACACTTAATGAGAATCGATTGTGACCTCTCCAATGTTTGGAGTCATTCACGGCACAAGGGAAGATGATTGTCATCTCGGCCATGGGACATCTCTGCAGGAGATCCTCAAGGTAGCTCCCTCAGCTCAGGCAGCTTCTGTTTGTCAGCAGGGAATCCTGCAGTTTGGAAAGATGCCTTTGAGCTCATTGAGTCAAAACTGAGCAGAAGTGGGGATATTCACTGAAGTTTCCATAATATTTAGAACAAGTTGTCCCTCTTCAGCTCTTGAAGCAGTCTGTGTCCATGTGCAACTAGACCTGGATAACATTCAAGTTTGTGCTGCTAAAGTCTGGGTAACATTTCTGTTACAGCACTGTACATTTCCACAGTAAAACGAGGAGCACATTCAGCGCTTCAATCTGGTTTCACAAAAATATGGGGAAGCCATTCAGCCCATCAAAACTACTGGGCAAAAAGAGGGATAGTCCATTCAGTTCCTCCTGCCTATAAAACAGGAAGAGAAGGAATCTGCTCACTCGCACACCCACTTACACAGGATCAGAACGAGACCATTTCACTCCCAGTTTCATTAAAAAGGAACAGGAAGAGGTCATTCAGCTTCTCAAGCCACTAACACAGGAACAGGAATGGGTCAGAGATGTTCTAACGTTGCAAACAAATGGAGCAGGGGCTGCACAGGTAGACCGCTCAAAATTGATCCACATGACTTAATTACTCAAAGTACATAAGTGTTACTTTAACATTGTTTTTCTGGCATTCGAAATGAAGCCAACATTTTTAAAGTATTCACCAAGTAATTGTCTTCAATCTCCAAGAAGGCAGACCCATGGTCTCCATGGACGTCAGAAGCTGGTGGGGAATGACTAATTCTTTCAAAATGAAGTTTTGTAGCTGCTGACAGGATGGTGCACAAAGTGACATTCAATGCATTGTCAAACACTAACTGTGCATTCAAGTGTCCCGAGTTCATTCAGAGCCTGTAGCTCTCTGTCAATCGACATGGGGCTCTGCAGATGCATGTAAACTATCGGGAATCAATCATCCAATGAAAAGTATGGAATTTTCACACTATTTTGCTGTTTGGGACATAATGAATGTCCGTCCATAATCATCAAGTTTCAGCTTCTTATTTTCTCAGAGCCCTACACATTAAACTCATAGTCACTTCACTCACTCCGCGGGGTACCATCATGCCAGGGTTTAGTCTGGTAAAACTCCTTTGTACTGTTTCGGTGACAAAGAGATCATTATCTATAAAGCAGACCAAACAAATACTCTCTCAACAAAATACGACCAATGAGAAAGATGTTCTAACTCTGGTGCTTCAATCATTTTGCATGAAGAGCCACACATCACTTACTTCCTGCCCCATAAGAATTCTGTTTGCGAATTATGACCAAGGACATCCAGGTCCTTTTCAACAATAGCACTTCGCAATCGCTCACCATTTAATAAATGCAAGTGTACATGATGATATTTGCTGTTCACATCTGAATTATTTTTATACCTTGTGAACGGCTATTGCTCAAACACTGATCCTCCTGCCACCCATCAAGCCTGCAGTCCAGAGAAAAACAGTATTCTTCTCGTATCTCCATTACCAATGTTTAATCAATATGGTATTTTTTCCTCCCCGACATACCCATGGACTCTCACATTCCCCACTCACCTTTATTCAATTAGGTCAAGCGTCTTCTAAAAACTCAAATAGTCCACTCCCATTGGTTCTCAATTGTCGATGGCACAATGCACAATCTCCACAAAAAGGTTTATCGACAATCATTTCCCTTTCCTGAATCTAGGCCGATTCTACCAAATCATATCATTATTTTCCAAGTGTCGAGTTGTTATGTTCCTAATAAAAGGTTCCAATGTTTTTTTTTCTCACAGCTAACACCAAGCTATTTAGTTTAATGTTTTCCCTCTCCGTCCTGTTTTAAATATTTATGTTTCCAATAGCTGCTTTCCAGTCTGCAGGATCCTTTCCAGAGTCTAACCAGCTTTGAAGAATAATCAATAAGTTTTTCACTAGCTCTGTTTTCATCTCCTCAATAATCTGCGATGTAACTCATCAGATGCAGCAATTTATGAAACTTCAGTTCAATTAGATTTCCAAAAGGATAACCTGCATTAATTCTAATTTCCTGCATTTCCCCATTTTCACCAGTCCCCCTTCTCTCTAGTATATCTGGAAGTTGGTTTCTGTACCTTCTCCTGTGGAGCTGGAACCAATGCATTCCTCTCAGCAGGCGGTGGCTTCTGTCATCTCGTTATACATCGAAGGACTACACTTCAGAGATGGTGGATACATTATCCACTCCTGCCTGGAAATTTCCAGAATTAAAACAGGTAAATGCATAGTGAGAGTCAGCACAGTCCTGTCCCTGGTGTGAGGCCACAGGTTATACTGAAGGAAGGACAAAGTTCAGTGAGCACCTCATTTTTGAAACAGGCTGGTTTCACACTTTACACCTGAATGGGTCCAGCTTAGACAAATGTTCCTGGAAAGCCCAGGAAGGAAAGTGCAGTGCTTTGATCCTCCTTGTTTCCAGAGCTTCCCTTCTGTGTAGTCTTCGCTCCATTTGTTTACCATGGACTCAGACACGCTGTAAATGCAGTGTCCAGAGTGCGGTCACCAGACCCTCGGGTCTCCCTGAATGAACTCAGCAGCTGACAAAACAAACCTGAGAGCACCATCCACAGAAACTCCACTGACTGTCTAAGGACAGCAGCAAGTCAATGCCCCACACACATGGTGCACCCATTCAGTGTTGAAAATGCCCCTCTCTCCTTAGTTTCTCTTTCTGGCTGAGAAAGCCGTTGCATCTCTGTAAAGCCCCACAGTAACAGTTCCTCTCTCCAAAGAAGCAGCAGACTCTGTAACATTTCCTTCTTCTGTATCTCAGCAACTGTAAGGACAGCACCAGTATTGCCAATGGACTAGATCATCACACTCAGAGAAGAGATACAGAGGGAACATGACTCACTTTAATCAGGGACATACCGAAATGGACGTGATATTCGGGAATATGAGAAAGTCAGGAAAGTTAGAATAACTTGTCATTCTATTTTCTTTCCAGTCCATCATCAGCAATCCTTTTGTTTTCTTTAACCCTCTCTCTCTCTCTCTCTCTCTCTCTCTCTCGACACTGGAGAATTTTATTTCAGATCTCCATTATCCTCAGTTCCTTGGTTTATTTCACCTTTAATGTTGTTGTTTCATGGTATGTCAGCATCACTGGCAAGGACAGCATGTGTTGTCCATCCTAATTGCCCTTGAGTCTGAGGCCATTTGTCAAGACGACATGGAGCCAACCATTTTATGGTGGAACAGAAGTCGCCTTTAGTCCAGACCCGGCAATAATATTAACTTTCTTTACCAAGGGCTATCAGTGAAATACTAATCGAATCCTGATTGTTTCTTTTCCATCAGTGAAATTTTATTACAATTCTTGTCATTCGACTTTATGTTCAGTCATCGGCTGTGGTAGAATTTTCAGTCGTTATTTTAAACGTTATCTGAAATGTACCTTTTTCCTTGATAAGAAAGTTTCTCTTGCCCTTTTCCTGTGACTGTTTCAGTCTGTAAGAGTTACACTGTCTTCCACTCAGTTGGCTGGACGGCTGGTTTGCGATGAAGATGGAGGCCAACAGCCCCGGATCAATTCACCACACTGAGAGAGGTTACCTTGATGGGGACACTGTCTCACCCTCAACCCATCAGCCGAGGTGTGGTGGCCCTCAGCTTAAATGACTATAAGTGGTCTCTCTCTAATGACAGAGCAGCTTTATGGTCCTTTGGAACTCTGTTCTATCGCTGGTAGCATTTTAAAATGTTTTCGAGATTACCATTTCGTTTTGCCGGATGTTCTGAAGCAGTGTCATTTTGTGCCACTGTCAACATTTCCCCATGCTGCACATTCCAGCCCATTCCTTGATAATCCTTGACTCTGTTGCTACTTATGAACCTTCTGTCTGTGCCTCAAAAATATTCAAAAACTCTGCCTCCAATGGTCTGCGGGGAAGAGAGTTCCAAAAAACGTATAGCACTGAGAAAACAAAAAAAAAAGCCTCACCTGGGGTGTGAGGTTATTTTTTGTCTACTTCCCTGAGATTGGATATAATTACATTGGAAGCAGTTCATAGATGTTTCACTTCATAAATTCCAGGGATGAAGGCCTTATATTATGGTTACTCATAGAAAGAGAGGTGATCTTACTGAAACATACAAGACCTTCAGCAGCGTGTATCAGGTAGATGCCCACTGGGTATTTGTATAGTCCAAACGTCTTGATATTGTTATAGAATCTCAACCGTGTGGAGGCAGGACATTCTGCCCATCAAATCCACACTGACCCAGCGAACAGCATCACAGCCAGACCTGCCCCCCATCCTATCCATGTAACCCTGCATTTCGCATGACAAACTCACCTAACATACACTTCCCTGGGCACTATGGGCAAATTAGCATGGTCAATCCACTCTAGGCTGCACATTTTTGGACTGTGGAAGGAAACTGGAACACTGGGAGGAAACCCACACAGACATGGGGAGAATGTTCAAACTCCACATACAGGACCCCCGAGGTTGGAATTGAACCCAGCTCGTTGGTAATGTGAGGCAGCAGTGTGAAACACAGATCCACCATGCTCCTCCGTTAGTTATATTAGTTACTTGTGTCTGACTAAAGAAATCTTTTTGACTTGTTCTTATCACTGAACCTGACCCAGTCTAAGACTTTTATCAGCGGCCATATCACCAACCTGGTCACATTTAAACTCTCCAAACTCAGTCAGAATCGGCGTGAGGAGAAATTCACAAAGTGGGAATTTATTCACGTAGGAATTCTCCTTCCCAGAAGTATGGGATGGCTGAAGCTTTATATTATATCGAGGCTGGCTTCATCTGATTGTCCATAGAAAGTTGAATCAAGGATAATCGTGCTTGGAAAGAAAAGTGCAGCTGGGATCACAATGAGATGAGCCACGACCTTATTAACTGGTTGAGTAGTGTCAAAGGGCCGAATGTCCCATTCGTGTTCCTCAGCCGTATGTTCTGATGTTCCATTCAGCCCTTCGGACCTGCTACACACGGGCAGATCGAGGCCACCCCGATGGTTAGATGTAGTTTGGAAAATGTAATTGGAAAATCCAGGCTGAGCCAGGAATTGACCCGCACGCCAATCCCTCTTTTCAGGCTTCCCGTCTCTGTAACTTCTGCTCCAGATGTGGGTCATGTTACACATCCAGATTCGCTGTGAATACAGTCCTGTACCCGCATCCAGCGTTAGCTCAAAGAAATCCTCTGCTCTCCCTTAATGCAACATTGTATAACACCATTTCCAGGAAAATAACAAGTTACGTTCCACAAGAATAACGTAAGAATGTAAGAAATAGAAACAGGAGCAGGCTATTCAGCCCCTCAATCCTGCACTGTTATTTAATAAGAACATGGCTGATCTACTTCAGGGATCAACTTCATTTTCCTGCTAACCCCTTGTATCCCTCAACTCGCTGATATGTCAAAACCCAATCCAGCCAGTCTGTAAATACATTCAGTGACGCAGTCTCCACAACTTCTAGGTTAGGGAATTCCAGGCATTCACTACCTTCTGAAAGAAGACGTTTCTTTGCATCTCAGTTTGAAATCGATATCCCTTATTCTGTATCTCCAACCCTGAGTTGGACTCTCTGCCCTGGAATTGATCCACATTCTCGAAAGCGACCTTATCATACCCCCTCTGCATCTTGTCCACATTCATTTCAACTACAATGAATAAACGTCTCACCATTTTAGATGTACACAATAATTCAATCCTTTCATTCCAGGAACCCGCCTAATGAACCAACCTATTTACTTGCTGCATCCGCATGCTGACGTTATGTTTCAGACACAAAAACAATCCCATCCCTTTGCACTGTTCCTTTTGTGGGTGTCCTCTCCATTAAGTAACAGCCTGCCTTTTGGTACTCAGTGTCATCCTCAAACTCGGATATATATTGCACTCACCTCCAGCTTTCACTATAGATTGTTACTAAATCTTGCAATTGCACTGATATTTGTGATACTCCAGCAGATATATTTCATTAGGAAGATCCAAAAACCCCGACAGTCCGATTTCTATGTGTTAACCAAGCGTCATCCCATGCTAATATATTAGCCGTCAAATTATGATCTTCTGTCTTGTGTAACAAGTTTTATTTCGTGAAACCTCATAAAAAATCTCGAGAAAGCTTCGAGTCTACCAGATCCCGTTTATCATGTCCGCGTGTTACATTCTGAAGGATCTCTAGAAAAAAACTTTGCATGATTTAACAGGCAAAATATAGATCGCCTTTCACAAAACCATGTTGACTTTGCGTGAAGCTTTTCTAAATTCCCCTGAAATTCCTTCCTTAATAATAGACTCTAGTACATTCCCAACAATAATGTTGAGGCTAAATGGTTACTGCTTTCAGTCTCGCTGTTTGTAGGGCCATATTGTCGGGTCTCCAGTTTCACTGGAACATTCCTGCAATCCAAAGAGTTATGAAATATTTCTCACAGTAACACCAGTCACTCTGTAACCGCTGCTTTTAAAACCAACTGTGAATTACTGCTGACCTGCGTTCTCTTACTCTTATCTGTTTATTAAAAAGCCTAGTTCCTTTTTTTAGGGCAGTTCCTATTGCTATTTTGATTATATCATTGAAATACTTACAGTGCCTTCTAATGTGAGGAATGTTATAAAATTCTTGTGAAAATTATCTGTCTGTTCCCTCTAGGCATACACTCCAAACATCCTCAATATATTTTCCTGACTTCTTTTCTACCAAAGGGCATACATTCATCTTGAACTTTCTTTATATACACAGAAAAGCTTGCACTGCTTGCTTTTATATTTCTTGCCAGTTTGCTTACATCACATCTTTTCTTCCCCTTTTCCTTGCTTTCTTGATTCATACAGTCATATCGCGCACAAACAGATCCTTTGGTCCAACTTGTCCATGCTGACCAGGTTTTCCAAACTAAACTAGTCTCATCTGCTTGCATTTGGCCCATATGCTTCTGAACGTTTCCCATTTATATGTTTGTCCAAATGTCTTTGAAATGTTGTAGCTGGACTTGCAAGTTCCTGTGGCAGCTCATTCCATAAGCAAATTACCCTCTGTGTGAAAACGTTGTCCATTTGTCCCTTTTGAATTTCCTCATTTTTACCTTAAAGCTACGACATCTATGTTTGGACTCTCCTATCCTCTGAAAAAGACCTTGGCTATTCACCCTATCCATGCCTCCCATGATATCAAAACTTCTAGAATGTCACCCCTCAACACTCGATCTGATTCTAGCTTCAAGAGCAAGCATTTAAAGATAAGCACTGCAAATTTGTAACAGCATTAAAAATGACAGGTAAACAACACTCAGCCCAAACTTCATAATGTGATTTGTTTTTCTCCATGTTACAATACTAAGGCAGCTTGCAACTCTTACTAGTGCTAATAAGACGTCAAGCAAACACATTCCTTTGTCTAAAGTGGGTGATGATCTCTACAGGGAAAACGTATCTTTGGCCAGTTCTATGTAAAAAAAAAAAAAGAATTCTTATACCATACGGTCAGCATGCACCTTCAGCAGAGTGAGATGAAGGCTGGGTGTACTTTTTGGATTTGGGATCACAGTGTGAATTCAGTGCAAAGGGAGAATGATGGTTTCAATACGGTTTACTCCAAGAATGAAACTTTCCGGAGTGAGGTGTGAGTGGGAGGTCTAAAGCAACATGAATGAAGAGGCCGAGCCACACTCAGACCAGAGGCAAGGTGGCAGCACAAAACGTAGATTGATGATAGTGCAGGGAAGGTAGACTGGATCAAAGAGCTTCAGGTGAAGTGGGGAGGGACCAAAATGTGAGAGAATGTGCTCTGTAATTTGAGATGGAGAACCTGGAATCAGAAAGGGGAGAGGAGCAGGGAAGAGGGTGGAACAGCAATGGCAGGGGTTTCTGGGGGGAATTCAGGAAGCACAGCTGAAAGTCATGCCCAGCATCGGCTTATGATCCCTGAAATAAACATCCTAAATCTGGCCCTACACAAGTATCCTTGTCAACTATGGGTGATACATCTTCTAATCGAGTCCTTCTGTTTGAACAGAAACAACAATTTCGGAGCGTTATTGGATACCTGCTTGAATGTCTGCCCAGGTATACCCACTGACCTTCCTCTGGGTCTACTTCCACATGTCGCTTCAGATCAGATGTTAGACAGAAAGCCTCAATTTAGATCTCTGGTTCTTTTCAATCATGCAGGGGGACTTCTGCATGCAGCTGTACACACGATAAACGGAGGCTGACTGCATTCTCCCAGTTTCTCTGTCTCTGTTGTTTCTGTTTGATGACGCCACATTCCAGTGAACTGCTTGTGACATGGCCTCCTTTTCCTTCAAATCAGAAATCCGCTAATTCTGGTGGACAGGGCCTTCAGCTGTGACTATACCATCTCCCACGCTTCTGCCCTCCCTCTGTCCCATTCCCAGAACAATGATAAATCTTCCCTCGTCCTCACTTCTACTGTACTAGAATCCACATTCACAGAATCATCTTGCGCTACTTCCACCATCTCCAATGGGATAGCACCATCAAACACATCTTTCTCTCGCAATCACTGACAGCATTTCATAGGGACCATTTCTTTTGTGAGACCCTCCATCATCCCGAACACTTCTCAAATCCCCCATGATACCTTTCCATGCAATTACAGAAGCGGCAACACTTGCCCATTCACCTTTCCCTCCTCGCCGTCCAAGACCCCAAACACACCTTCCTGGTGAAGGAGCATTTCACTTTTACTCTTTCAATCCGGTCTCCTGTCATTGCTGCTCACAATGTTGTCTCATTTACACTGGGAAGACCAAACAGAGACTGGTTCAAGGACCACTTCCACTCTGTCTGTTGGAATAACCCTGAGCCTCTCATTGCTTCTCATTTCAATAACCGACATTGCGCTCATCCTAACATTTCGGTCCTGAGCTGCTGCAATGTTCCAGTGAAACATTACCCTAACTTTACACTTTGATGTGTCACAACCTGCAGGAGTTAATACACAATTCCAAATTCACAGCCTGACTCCATTATGGCTGCTCTCCATTTTTCATATATTCTACTTCCTGGCCTCCCAATGATCTCGTCTGTATCTTTTTTATCCTGCACTCAATAGAGACAACCCATTCCTGCCATTCACACTTTAATTTACACCAATTTATATCTGTTTCTCTTTCACCACAATTAAAAGCCCATCCCTCTGTGCCATTGTGTCTCAACATGCTCTGTTTCCTATCATCCCTCGTCCACTTTTGCCAAGGCATTAAGCAGCCCTTTCCAGTTCTGAACAAGGGCCACGCTTGACTTGAAACACTCTCTCTGTTAATCTGTCTCCACAGATTCTGACAGACCTGCTGAATGTCTCCAGATATTTCTGGTTTGAACATATTCAAAGGTATATGTCAATGCTGCTCAAATGTCCTGACCCATTTGGATTGCCGTACACTGGGAAGTGAAAAATAACAAAGATGCACAAATATCTTGGTTCTGAAACTACATAAGACTGGTGTAATATTAGAAATGATTAAAAGTTTCTTTCAATACATAAGAAACAAACGACAGGCAAGAATAGACATTGGGCCACTTCAAACTGATGCTGGCAGCCTAGTGATGGGAGATAAGGAAATAGCAGGAGAACTTAATAAGTACTTTGCGTCAGTCTTCACAGTGGAATACATGAGTAATATCCCAACAATGAAAGGGAGTTAGGGGTTTGAGTTGAGTATGGTTGTCATTACAAAAGAGAAAGTGCTAGAAAAGCTAAAAGGTCTTAAAATTGATAAATCTTCTGGCCCTGATGGGCTACATCCTAGAGTTCTGAGGGAGGTGACTGAGGAAATAGCGCAGGCGTTGGTTGACATCTTTCAAAAGTCACTGGAGTCTGGGAAAGTCCCGGAAGATTGGAAGATCGCTTTTGTAACCCCCTTGTTCAACAAAGGATCAAGGCAAAAGATGGAAAATTATAGGCCAATCCGCCTAACCTCGGTTGTTGGTAAAATTCTAGAATCCATCATTAAGGATGAGGTTTCTAAATTCTTGGAAGAGCCGGGTCGGATTAGAACAAGTCAACATGGATTTAGTAAGGGGAGGTCGTGCCTGACAAACCTGGTGGAGTTCTTTGAAGAGGTGACAAGTAGGTTAGACCAGGGAAATCCAGTGGATGTTATCTACCTAGACTTCCAAAAGGCCTTTGATTAGGTGCCACACGGGAGGCTACTGAGTAAGGTGAGGGTCCATGGTGTGCGAGGTGAGCTACTGGTATGCATTGAGGATTGGCTGTCTGATAGAAGGCAGAGAGTTGGGATAAAAGGTTCTTTCTAGGAATGGCAGCTGGTGACAAGCAGTGTCCCGCAAGGTTCAGTGTTGGGGCCGCAACTGTTCACATTATATATTAATGATCTGGATGAAGGGTCTGGGGGCATTCTAGCGAAGTTTTCCGAACATACAAAGTTAGGTGGACAGGCAGGTAGTACTGAGGAAGTGGGGATGCTGCAGAAGGATCTAGACAGTTTGGAAGAGTGATCCAGGAAATGGCTGATGGAATTTTACGTGAGCAAATGCGAAGTCTTGCACTTTGGAAAAAAGAATACAAGCATGGACTACTTTCTAAACGGTGAGAAAATAATAAAGCCAAAGTACAGAGGGATCTGGGAGTGCTAGTTGAGGATTCTCTAAAGGTAAACATGCAGGTTGAGTCCGTGATTCAGAAAGCGAATGCAATGTTGTCAATTATCTCAAGAGGGTTGAAATATAAAAACACTGTTGTGCTACTGAGACTTTATAAAGTTCTGGTTAGGCACCATTTGGAGTACTGTGTCCAGTTTTGGTTCCCACACCTCAGGAAGGACATACTGGCACTGGAGCGTGTCCAGCGGAGATTCACACGGATGTTCCCTGGAATGGTAGGTCTAACATATGAGGAACGGCTGAGGATCCTGGGATTGTATTCATTGGAGTTAGAAGATTAAGGGGAGATCTAATAGAAACTTACAAGATAATACATGGCTTGGAAAGGGTGGACGCTAGGAAATTGTTTCCGTAGGCAAGGAGACTGGGACGGGTGGACACAGCCTTAGAATTAGAGGGGATAAATTCAGAACAGAAATGCGGAGACATTTCTTCAGCAAGAGAGTAGTGGGCCTGTGAAATTCATTGCCGCAGAGTGCAGTGGAGTCTGGGACACTAAATGTCTTCAGGGCAGAAATTGATAAATTCTTGATGTCACAAGGAATTAATGGTTACGAGGAGAATGCGGGTAAGTGGAGTTGAAATGCCCATCAGCCATGATTGAATGGCGGAGTGGACTTGATGGGCCGAATGGTCTTACTTCCGCTCTTATGTCTTATGGTCTTATGGTAACTGCTTTCCACTCCAAAAAAGGAACTGTTTATTCTGACTCACTTTTTCTTTCTGCTCTCTACCATTCTCAACCCATGCTAGTATATTAGATCTCATTGTTGCCCACTGTTATGGGCCAGGACAGACCACCCAAGTCATTTCAAGGAAGTAGTGCAGACTCAAACTTTGCTTGTTGCCTTAAGCAGGTGTCAGGCGGATATTCCAGGAGTGACGCAGCTGGTCAAGCCACTTAGTTTCAAATAAAACATAATTTATTTTTAAGGTTACGGAATGAAAAACAAACAGAAGAGAATAGCATGCAGAATAACAAACTATCCGAAAACCCAACAGATTATCCTAACTTAATGATGTTAGCAAATTAAATTAATAAGGAGTGGGTACATGGGAAGACCAAGAACTGACTTTCAATCCAGCCTACAAAAATGTAGGGCCTTACTGTGTAACATGATTAGGGATGACAATACCAAGAGGCAGCCAATTAGAAGCCATTTCCATGCTACTAGTTCCACAGTAAGTAGAACTAAAGTGACTATTCCCAGTTTTTGTCATTTTAAAGTTTTATAAGTAAATATTTAAAAATATTAAAAGTTGGCTACTTATCTAATATTCCAGGTGAAGATTTCTCGTCTTCAGTAGCACTCCACTTCTCAGCTGAGAATCTGAAAATGGTTGAAAACCATTGGTGGTATCATGGCACAGTGGTTCGCACTGCTGCCTCACAGCGACAGAGACCCCGGCTCAATTCCCACCTCAGGCAACTCTCTGTGTGGAGTTTGCACATTCTCCCCGTGTATGTATGGGTTTCCTCCGGGTGCTCCGGTTTCCTCCCACTGTCCAAAAATGCACCGGTTAGCTGAATTGCCCATGCTAAATTGCGCGTAGTGTTTGGTGAAGGGGTAATTGTAGGCGAATGGATCTGGGTGGGTTGCTCTTTGAAGGGTCGTTGTGGACTTGTTGGGCCAAATGGCTTGTTTCCACACTGTAAATAATCTGTATCTAAATACTCTAAGGTGTTGTTCGAAGTCCTTGAAACAATCCCCATAAATACCCAGTGGAAAAATCAAACCAGGTTCTTCCAGGAGAGATATCAGAGAGAGGGGGGATCAGCGTGGACTTCTTCTTTGGCCTGATAGCTTCACAACTGGCTGCCTGCTTTCAATAAACAGCCAGTCTGTGAAAAATCTGTCCAAACAAATCAAAGCAGAGGGTCTGCGCTGGGAGAACTGGCCATTTCCCTTTCATAAAAACAGAAGGACTAGTAGCAGGAGTAGGCCATCTGGTCCTTCTAACCTACTCAGCCATTCTGTAACATCAAGGCTGATCTACTCGTGGACATATATCCACTTACCCGCGCTCTCACCATATCCGTAATTTACTTCATTGTTCAAAACATATCTATCTCAGCTTGAAAAACATTTACTGAAGTAGCGTTAACTACTTCACTGGGCAGGGAGTTCCTTGGAATTACAAGCCTCTGGGTGAAAAGGTTCTTTCTCAAATCTATCCTAAATCTGCTCCCTCTAATATTGAGGTTATCCCATCTTGTCCTAGCTTCACCTGCCAGTGGAACCATCCTCTCTACTTTTTTCTTGCCTCTTCCCTTCATAATATTTTATATGTTTCTATAAGATCCTCCCCTCATTCTTCTAAATTCCAACGAATATAATGCTGATCTACTCTGTCTGTCCTCATAAGGCAACTCCCTCAACTCCTGATTCACCAGAGTGAATCTCCTCTGCACCACCTCCACTGCCAGTACATTGCTTTGCAAGTAAGGAGGCCAAAACTGCTCACAATAGTCCAGGTATGACCTCACCAGCACCCTGTACAGCTGCAACATAACCTCCCTGCTTTTAAATTCAACCCGTTTCGCAATGAAGAACAAAATACCATTTACCTTCCTAATTACTTGACGTACTTGCAGATCAACCTTCTGTGATTCTGCACACGGACACCCAGGTCCCTCTGCACAGCAGCATGCTGCATCTTTTTACAATTCAAGTAATAATCCTTTTTACTGGTACTCCAAACAAAAATAGATACTTCATTTTTATTAACATTATATTCCATCTGCCAGACCTTTACCCATTCATGCAATGTAACTATTTTCCTCTGCAAAGTTTCACAGTATTCTGCACACTTTGCTCTGCCACTCATCTTCGTGCCATCTGCAAACTTTGACAAACTACGCATGCTCCCAACTCCAAATCATCTCTATAAATTGTGATTAATTGCAACCCCAACACTGATCCCTGAGGCACACCACTCAGCACTGATTGCCAGCCAGGATAGCACTCATTTATACCCACACTTTGCTTCCCGTTAGTCACCCAATCTTTTATCAATGTAAATACTTCAGCTGTAATGCCATCGTAGACTTCCAAAAGACTTGTTAAGCATGATCTGCACTTCATGCATCCTTGCTGCATCTGTACAATGGGCCGTTTTCTATCAAAATGCCTTGCTATTTCTTCCTTGATAATACAGTCAAGGCATTTTCCCCACGACTCAGATTAAGTTAACTGGATTATAATTCCCCAACTTTTATCCACCTGCCTTTTTTAAACAATGGCATCCCATTTGCTGTTTTTCAATCTGCTGGGACTGCCCCAGAGTTCAGCAATTTTTTGAAAATTACCACAAGTGCACTTGTTATTTCTCCCGCTATCGTTTTAGTCCCCTGGGATACATTCCATCAGGTCCACGGGATTCGTCTACCCTTAGCTCCATTAACTTGCCCAACGCTACCTCCTCTGTAATAATGATTGTTCACAAGTTCTCACCTACCCTCATCTCTTTGGTAAAAACAAGGACTGCAGATGCTGGAAACCAGATTCTAGAATAGAGTGGTGCTGGTAAAGCACAACAGTTCAGAGCATTCCTGATGAAAGGCTTTTGCTCGAAACGTCGATGCTTCTGCTCCTCAGATGTTGCCTGAACTGCTGTGCTTTACCAACACCAATCTAATCTAGAATCTTCATCACTTCGTCGATCACAGGCATGTTATTAGTGTCGTTCACTATGAAGACTGATACAAAGTACCTGTTCAATGCCTCAGCCATTTCATCATATCCTTCTTATTCTCTCTCGGACCAACATTTAAGTTAGCCACTCATTTTCATTTTATATATTTAGGGAATCAGCTGCTATATGTCTTCATATACTGTGCTAGTTTTTTTTTTTCTCTCGTGTACTATCCTACTTTTCTTTATAGCTCTTTTCGTGGCTTTCTGTTGGTCTTTAATCTTTTCCCAATCTTCTAGGGCCACTTTGCATTCCATCTCTTTCAATTTGATAACCTTGCGTATTTGCCCACCCACGACAGATTTCCCCTTTTCTTAGAGGCTTTCCTTTTCACTGAATATGCTTTTGCTTAGGACTTTGAAAAACTACTTTGAAAATCCTCCACTGCTCGTCAACTCTCACCATAAAGTATTTGTTTCCAGTCGATTTTTGCCAAGTCCTCCCTCCATTCTGTTGTAGTCTCCTTCGTTTAAGCACAGGACCCGGGTATTGAATTTTATCTTCACTCTCCATCTGTGTTTTAAATTCAACCATACTGTGATCATTCCTTCCAAGTTGATTCCTAAGAATGAGGTCATTAATTATTCCTGTCTCATTACACAGGACCGGATCTAGCCTAGCTTACTCCTCATTGTACGTGTTTTAATTTTAGACTTCAAAGTATTCCCAAGTAGTCAAACCCAGACTCTTCGGATTCGCTGCTTTTAAGACTGCTATGAAAGAAAAACAAGGACAGCATAACCTTGTTAAAGGAGTAGTATCGTCACAACACTACACTTGGGACGTCATCAAAAATGTTTCTGAAAATTCAAATTCACTGCATATATTGCTTCGCCATAATTTATTTCGCAGTCGGATTCTTAAATATGATTCGCCATTAATAATTTGATATTGACTTGATCCACGTGCATTACTTTCAAATTAACATAATTCTCAAAGTTCCCTGGCAAAGCATTCTTTCTCACAGATTCTTGTATTGTCCTGACTGCTTCTTTGGTGCTGTCTCCCTGCCTCCTTTAGAAATACTGGGGTTATATTTGCTGCTCTCAAATCTGTCAATTCAATCATCTGGAATTTGGAAGATGGCAAGCAAAGTATCCATTATTCCCATGGCCACCTTCTTTAGGAATCAGAGATATAGATTAACATTCCATGGGGATTTATCAGATTTCAGTACACATAATATCTCCAAAATTGCTTATTTAGTGATTTGATTGCATTTCCTTTCTTTCTCAGTAGACCTAGAATTGTTTGGAAGCATTTTTTAAAAATCCTATCAGGAAGGCAGAACTGAAGTAGATGCTTCATAGTCTGCCATTTTCCTGTTCTCCATTCGTTGGTTTTCCTGTAAGGAAGCTACAATTATCTTCTCCAACATTTCACCTTGGTATATTGTACATTGAGAAGATTTTACATTTCATGCTTGTTAATGTACTCTTACAAAACCCATTACTTCCTGTCTTAAGCTGTTCAATGATTGACCTTCCACAGCCATACAATCACAGAAGGATAGACTCTGTACCATCAAAAATACAGCACGATCTATATTATTCCAAATTCCCTACATCGGTCCCGTAGCCATGAATGGTATGACACTTCAAGTGCTCGTCCAAATAATTTTTAATGGTTGTGATTAGATTAGATTCGATTACTTTCAGTCTGGAAATAGACCCTTTGGCCCAACGAGTCCACACCACCCCGCCGAAGCGCAACCCACCCATACCCCTACATTTACCCCTTACCTAACACTACGGGATGACGTGTGATAACTGCCCCCTTAGGAGTGCATTCCAAATCCCATGACACTCTGGGTGAAAAACAATCCTTGAATCATCTCTAAACCTCAAATCCTTCCCTTTAAAAGTGTGCTCCCCTGTTCTTGGCCGCTGCTGTCTATCGATCCTGTCCATGTCCCTCGTAATCTTATACTTCTGAATCACGTCCCCCTCAGCCTTCTCTCATTCAAACTAAACAACCCGATCTTATCCAGCCTCTCTCCATAGCTGATATGCTCCATCACTGGAAACATCCAGGTGAATCTCTGCACCCCCTCCAGAATAATCACATATTTCCTGTAATGTGGCTCCACACAGTATTCCATATTGGCCTCACCAAAGTGCTACATAGATCTTGTAATCTATGCCTCGATGAGTAAATGTTATGCCTACTGCTTCCATTGACTTCTTACGTAAGCTTTTATCCTCCCGCGTCACACTCGAGAATGTGTGGAAAAGCTCCCTATGAGCTTTCGTGTGTTACAATTCATTGCGTATTCCCCATTTAGTTCCTTCTTCCAAAGTGCATCACCTCAGTTATCAGACTTACATTCCATCTGCCATTGATCCACCCATCTGACCATTGCATCTGTATCTTACTGTAACATAAGACTTTCCTCCTCACTGCCAACCACCCGGTCAATCTTTGTATCAAACACAGACTTACTTATCACACTCCCACTCCCCCTCTACATTCACACCTGCACCATTTATGAATACCACAAGTAATAAGGGACACAGCACTTATCACTGTGGTATACCAGGGGACACTGGTCTCCAGTCACACAAACAGCCTCCTACCACCACCTATTTTGTGCAAAATTTTCTTTAACACTGATCTGAAACACACTGGTGTATAGTTCCCTGCTCTATCTCTACAACCCTTCCTATAAAGGGTGTTCTCCTGTCCTCGGAAACCTCACCTGTGACCACATTCTGTTTAAACATTTGCATCAGCGCCTTTCATCCCTTGTCTCCAAGAGCAGCCTGAGATGTAACTGATCTCTACATGGGCATTGGTCCAATTTTATATTCGCCAATTCATCAATCCCTGCTCACATCTTACATCAATCGTAAAAGAGCTTCCCAGTCCATCTTCTTGAATTCTGTACCTGCCTCCTCCTTTTCCCAAGTAAAACAGACGTGAAGTTGTCATATAACAATCAATCAGCGTCTCCAGTTTCACACACAAATTTCCGCCTTGATCCTAGTCCAAGTCTCCTCAGCAGACAATCGTGCCATGTGAGGAATTGATCTGGAGAAAGCCCATTCAGTATATGTGATCAGTATATTTTACTTAGATCACAACATCAAAATTGTACAGGTACAGTCTCCCCAACTCTTTGTGTTACTCGTGCAGAATGTTTTTACTTCTAATGGGAGCAAATCACTGCAGAAGCATAATCTGTACTGAAACAATCACATGCTCGAGATCGCAGTTAGTCAGACAGCATTGTAAAGAGAAAGCAATCTAACACTTTGAGTCGAGTTGATTCTTCATCGTCTGTATTCGGATTCCCTTTAGATGAAGGCGTTTAAAGGGACACAGCACTGAAACCTGCGACTCACCAGCGTACACCGGTCTTCAGTCACACAAACAACCTTCTACCACCACCTATGTTCTCCAATAATTTCTCTAATGCTTACCTTCCCCCGTTTGCATATGTTCCTCTCAATACACTTTGCTTTAATGTTTTCTGCTAACTTACTGTGTGTGCTGATTAAACCTCCTCCTGAATATCTGACTGTACCACATTCACTGATTCGCCATTGTTTACAAATACAAGAGATATCTTCAAGAAAAAAATTGTAAATTATAACTTCCCTTTCATAAATGCAGAACAATTCACTTGAAATTTGCTATTACTTTCTCAGTGTCCAATAAGACCTTCGTTACAATAGGTTGCAACAGATTCCCTACTGTGGATAACAACTAACTGGCCTGTAGTCCTCCACTCTCCCACTTCTTCCCTTCGTAATTCATTTGAATGCATTTATAACCTTCCGAAGTGAATACAGAGAAATACAGTGGCCCCTAATGCAATCAATATGTGTATTGCTGTATTCTCTGAAATTTAAGTTTGAATTATATCTGGTCTGTCAGACTTATCAATACTCATCCCAGTTCTGTTTCCAAATACTACCTCGTAACTGCATGTGAATTATTTTAGTCTTTAGTTAGAAAGGTTCCGTGGTGACTTGGTTTAAGTGGACTTCTGCCTCACGACGCACTTCACATTCAACAACCAGATATACGAACAAATCAACGGAACACCCATGGGATCACCAATCTTGGGACTCATAGCAGAGGCAGTTATGCAAAGGTTAGAACAAACAGTCCTACCACAAATTCAACCCAAACTCTGGGTCAGATATGTCGATGACACGTTTGTAATCATTAAAAACACGGAAATAGAAAAAACACACCGGATCATCAACGCCACACTCACAGGAATCCGATTCACGAGAGAAGAAGAAAAGGATAGCCAACTCCCATTCCTAGACGTGATGGTACAGAGAACACCGAACGGAGAATTCACTACAAGGGTATACAGGAAAGCCACACACACAGACCAAGTCCTAAACTATGAAAGTAACGACCCCAACACACACAAACGAAGCTGCAACAGGACACTATTCAAAAGGGCCACAACACACTGCAGTACACCAGAACTGCAAAAAGAAGGAGAGGAACACCTATACAAGGTATTCGCCAAAAACGGATACCCGCGCAACTTCATCAACAGATGCCTAAGAGAAAGACCATGGAACGAGGACATACCACAACCAAAAGGACTAGCCACACTATCATATATCAGGAGCATCTCGGAACCGACAGCCAGACGACTGCGACCCCTAGGACTCATAACGGCACACAAACCAACAGCCACGCTCAGACAACAACTCACCAGAACGAAGGACCCGATACCCAACATGAGCAAAACTAATGTAGTGTACAAAATACCATGCAAGGACTGCACAAAACACTATATAGGACAAACAGGAAGACAGCTAACAATCCGCATACATGAACATCAACTAGCCACGAAACGACACGACCAGCTCTCCTTAGTAGCCACACACGCAGACAACAAGCAACATGAATTCGACTGGGACAACACTATATCATAGGGCAAGCCAGACAGAGAACAGCCAGGGAATTCCTAGAGGCATGGCATTCATCCACAAACTCCATCAACAAACACATCGACCTGGACCCAATATACCAACCACTACAGCAGACAGCTGAAACTGACAACCGGAAGCGGCAAGGACAGACCACTATAAACACCGGAGGAAACATCAAAGAAGCGCTTCGCAGGAGGCTCCCAAGCACTGATGATGTCGCCTAGCCAGGGGACGAAACGTTTGCAACAAAAACTTCCAGCTCGACGAACAGAACCACAACAACGAGCACCCGAGCTACAAATCTTCGCACAAACTTTGAACTCTTAAGTTTATATAATGCAGGAAGGAAAGTATGCTGTATGCCTTCTTGATCATTCAATCGACCTGCCACTTTTAGCGAACAATGGACCTGAACATCCAGGTCTCTCTGTACATCAATATTCCCCAGGGCTTTTTCCAGTTACTGTATATTTCCTTCTCGAATTGGATCTTCCAAAATGCATCACCTCACATCTTCCCTTTCTCCACCCAACTCTCCAATCTATCTACATTCAGCTGTGTTCTCTGACAGTCCCCTCAACTTTCTGCTACTTTACCAATCATAGTGTAATCTTCAAACTTGCTCATCTGACCACCTATACCTTCCTTCAGATCATGTAAGTATATCACAACAAACAGTGGTCCCAGGACGGATCCCTATGAAACACCACACAGAACAGTTGTCCATTTTGAGAAACTCCCTTCCATTACTATTCTCTGTCTCCTGTGCCCAGCCAGTTCTCTAATCCATCCAGCTAGTACACCATGGACCCCTGTGACTTCACCTTCTCCATCAGTCCATCTCATCAAACGCCTGACTGAAGTCCATGTATATGACATCTCATTCCCTTTCTCCACTATCAACTTTGTCATTCCTCAAAGAATTCTATTATGTTTGCTAAGATGTGACCTTCTCTGCACAAATCATGGAAGGTCTTGTGTGGAGTCCGACTTGTTTTACCCTGGAGTAATACTGGTTTTATTTCCAAAGCAGGACTTTATAAATTGCCACAATGATTGTCTGCGTACAAATTGAATGTTGTTTTGAACAATATACAATCTATCCACAAATATAAATCTGCAAACGCAAATTCGCCCCTCAGATTTATAGGTGTGTCTGTGCGAGAGATGCGGAGTGTGTGTGTGTTTGTGTATTTTGGGTGGGGGGGGGTGGCGTGCGAGTGAGAGAGAGAGGATGTGTATGTTTGTTTCCATGTGTGTGGGCGAAAGAGGGTGTGCGTATGTGTATGTTTAAGGATGAGAGTGAGAGCCTGTGCTCACGTTAAGACACAGACAGATTTGGCAGATCCCTTTCCCCACACACACCCAGTCCGTGGTTTCAGAGCTTCCATGCTCTGCACCCTCTGCTCCATTTATTGTTCATGTTACAGACACAGATGCTGTAACTACAGTGCCCATGCTCCATCCAGAGTTGGCTCACTAAATCCTCTGGGCTCCCTGGATGTCTAAGTTCGCTCACAGCACAACCTCCAGCAAACCATCCCCATCCCCTCCACTAACTTTTCAATAACAGGAGACAATCAGATTTCCCTCCACTAAAAGGGAGACAGCTACTCCTTTATAATTATACTTCAGAATCCTCCTCATGTTTCTGACCACGCGATCAGCTGTGAGGGACAAACACAGGCGTTCAGTGGACAGGCACAGACCAAGTTTTTAAAGACATGTGTGTCAAAGATGCTGAAACTCCCTGTCCAACATGGAGCACCACTTGGGACACACCGGGAACTGAACAACAGCCCGAAACACAACCCCCTGTCCATGGAGCACCACATGGGATACACCAGCAACAGTCCAGCACACACACCGCTGTCCAACATGGAGCACAACGTGGAACACACCGGGAAGTGAACAACTGTCCTACACACACACACACACACACACACACACCTCTTCATGAAGCAGCTTAAGGGACACACCAGGAAGTGAATAACAGCCCGTCACACACTCCCCTGTCCATGGAGTAACACATGGGACACAGCGGGAAGTGAACAATAGCCTGACACACACCACCACATTATTTCTGAACTTCATGATACCAGCATTCGATACAATACACAACCAAAAACCAAGGTCAGAGAAAGATAGAGAGGGACAGAGATATTCACATTAAAGATAGAAACGGACAATTTATGCAGAAACAGATCATGTTGTTGAAATATGAGGAACAAACAAGGGAGTGGGTCTAACTGGAGCAGTGAGACCTTGGCGGCTCAAATCACAAGAATGAGAATATTGAATAATGGCATTGCCAGATCAGTTGACCAAATTTGTTCCACTAAATTCTGAATTTGCCTCACAGAACAAACGCAGAAACTATACACTGTGACAAGTAGACAACCCACCGTGGAGAGCTGTGCAGCTTATGCCAGTGTATTGCTCAGTAAACCGGACTATCTGCCCAGCATGGGGAGCTATGCAGACTATCCCAGTGTTTTGCTCAGTTCTCTGTAATACTGGCCAGCATGGGGAGCTGTGCAGACTGTGCCAGTGCATTGATCAATAAACTGAACTATTTGCTCAACATGGGGGGCTGTGCAATCTATCACAGTGTATTGCTCGGTAAGGTGGACTATCTGACAAGCACGGGGAGCTAGGCAGACTATGCTAGTGTATTGCTCAGTAAGCTGGACCAGCTGCCCAGCATGGGGAGAATTGCAAAACTTTGCCAGTATATTGCTGCTACATTTGCATTACGTAGCTGACTCATACGGGACAATTTGCCGCCCATACTGAGATTGACAGTAAATGGGCTCCCACAAATTAATGTCTCTGTATCTTCATGCATCAGTTCAAGGCAAGGGTTTTATGTGTGCATGTGTGTGTGGTTCTGGGGCAGTGTGAGATGTGAAAATCATTGTCTAAGAGAGAGCACACATGGTTTAAATCAGTTTAAATGTGAACAACTGTTAGGGTTTGGTATAAGGAACAGAGAGAGATAGTTCATGGGCAGCTGTTAATGACGTGTTTGAGAATATTAAAGTAAAGGCATTGCCGGACCCAATAGCATTATAGGTCAGTACACACAGGAATGATGGATGGATGGGGAGTTCTGTGTGATATCAGATATGAGCTGTGGAGTATTGACTCAGATTTGTTTCTGCAGTTTTGCAGCTGAGTGTCAGCAACAGACCGTATTTCACAGCTCATGGTTCAAATAGCAGATGGGATGAGCCAGTGAAGTATATGCTGGATTTATCAGTAGTTTCAATTAGGAATGGTCAGGGTGTAGTGTCAGGATTTGGTTCATGGCCAAAGGGATCACCACTGTTGTCATTTGTCTATTTCAGCTTCAAATATTGGCCAGGGATGAGATGGCGTCAGAGGAAGGAAATGCAGTTTGTAACCAGAACAGAAGATAGTGACCTCAATGCTTTCAATATTTAGATAGAAAATGCAGTGATACAACGAATCATGGTTCACAGCTGAAACTGAGCAAGTCAACATAGCAACCCATGAGTAACACTGCCAGAAGCAAGGAGGGAGAGAGTGAATTAACAATTTAGCAGTGGTTTGTCAGGTGAATATCTGGATTCAGAGTCATAGCAGGAACAATAACAGTGGCAAGGAGAGCAGAGTGAATGAAAGATCAGTATTATTGTCAAACATGATTTATAGAATTAATGACTGAACAGTGAGACTTACCAGGTACACCAACAAAAGCCAGGATTGGATAATAAAAATATTGCATAATGTAAAGTACATATTTGATCCGCCACGATAATGACCTTCGATCATAATATGTAGAAAGATACCAAACATCCCAGTTTAAACTCCTGTCCATTCTTGGGACATTCCAGTCTAATGTTCTCAGATTCTGATTAATTGTTGAAACAATCCAGACTCTTGTGCTCAGTCTCTGATCTCTCCCCTGTCTCTCTGGAGCTGCTGATTCCTGTTAACACTGTCGGCGATGCTCCCACAATAATGTGGGATAACACATTGAATGGAGCCCACTTATCATTAAAAGATGGAAACCGTCCACTGGGGTAATTGCAAACCATGGAGACTAACATTAATCACAGTCACTGAACAAATAGGTCCAGTTAACCCCTTCCTGGCATCACCTTACATATCCCAATAAAAGGGAACGTTTTCTCGGTATGGGTGGAATGGATGGGCGTTGCTGAGGGATGGACCATAAATCTTTCAATCTTCTTATTGTTTCTTACATGTATGTGGGAGTAGTGCCAGAACGCTTCAGGACTGTGTATATTACATACTGTTTATAAAGGGCGACAGTGAAAAAGTAACAGACCGGTTGCATAAGGTGACTGGTGGGGTAATTTCCAGAGCCAAGAAACCAGTGAATATATTTATTGTCCATTGCCTTTGTGTAACGTTGCTCCTGGTTTTATGTGCACTGTTGACAAATTCTTCCATAACCTTGGGACATCATTCAGAGCATCGAGACTGCTGCGCAGAAACAGGAGGAATTAATTCTGTCCACACGCCCCTGTTACAAAAGGAAAGCGAAGGCCATTCAGCCTCTCAAATCTGTTACAGAGGGACAGGAGGAGGCCATTATGCTTCTTGAGCCTGTTATGCAGTAACTATTAGTTGTAAAATACTTATGGAGAAGAGTCGTCCTAATATAATTTTTAAAGTTTTAAATTGAGTCAGGCCAACTTTGAACGATTTCTGTTGGCACTTTGCATAGCTTCTTTGGGGAAGCTATTGGCAGGAAAGTGGGAGGCCTTCACAAATGAGTTACTGAGTCTAGCGAAAGCATGTTCCTGTCTATGAGCAGGGTAAGGCTGGTAAGTGGAGGGAATGCTGAATGGTGAGCAGAATGATCGGTACAGACAGTGGGGATCGAGTGAATCCATCGTGGAGTACCAGGGATGTAGGCTAATACCAAAGAGGGAAATCAGGAGGGCAAAATGGGGACATAAGATATCTTTCGAAAGTAGGGTAAGGGACATTCCAAAGAGATTGTGCAAATATTTTAAGGTCAAAACAGTAACTAGGGAGAGAACAGGACCCCTTAAAGATCAGCAAAGTGACCTATGGGTGGAACTACAGGACATCCGTGAGATACTAAATTAATATTTTCCATCAGTATTTACTGGGGAGTAGGATATGGAAGGTAGAGAACTTGGGGAAATAATTAGAAATGCCATGAAAATTGTCCATATTACAGAAGATGAGGAGCTGGATATTTTAAAATGCATTAAGGTGGATAAACCCCTCTGACTTTTTAAGTGAATCTTGGCTAGGCACATGGATTTTAGTACAATGAAGGTTAGTCTGACCTTAGAGTAGGATAAACTGCCGGCACAACATCAACAGCTAAAGGGCCTGTACTGTGCTGCACTGATCTATGAACTAATCAGATGTACCCCAGATCCGTTGGGAGGCTCGGGAAGTAATTGTTCAGTCTCCGGCTGAGATATTTGTATCATGGATAGTCACAGGTAAGGTTGTGCAATTGTTTAAGAACAGTTGGTAAGAAAAAGCCAGGAAAGTGTAGACAAGTGGGACTGACATCATTGATGGGTAAGTTGTTGGAGTGGATTCTCAGGGACAGCATTTACTTGTGTTTGGAAATGTAAATTCCGATTAGTGATAGTCAACATGACTTTGTGTGTGGGAAATTGTGTCCCACTAATTTAATTTAGCATTTTGAAGAAGTGACGAAAAAGTTTGATGAAGACACAGAAATATAACTGTGGAATAGAATATAGACGTTAGCAAGGCATTCAAAAAGGTTCTGCATGGTAAACTGGTCAGCATGGTGAGATCACATGGAATACAGGGAGAGTTGGAGGTAATTGGCTCGAAGGTAATAGACGAAGGAAATGTTTGTGAACTGTTATTTTTTTTTGGACTGGAGGCCTGTGATCCGCAGTGTACCACAAGTATCTAATGAATTTTGTCATTTTATATAAATGATTTGGATGTGAATACAATAGGAATGGTTCGTGACTATGCAGATAACACCGATATTGGTGAGGTAGTGGACAGTGAAGATGGTTAACTCAGAGTAAAACGGGACGCTGATCAGATAGGCTGAAGGGCCGTGGAGTGGCGGATGGAGTTCATGTTAGACAAATGGAAGGTGTAACATTTTGTTGAGGCACATTGTGTTAGCACTTCTAGGTAGGATCTTGGGAAGTGTTTTCAAACACGGACAGCTACATAGAAATTATAGAAGCCCTGCAGTGTGGAACCAGGCCTTTTGGCCCACCGAGTCCACACTGACCCTCCAGATATCATCCAGATCAACAAAACCAAACGTTACCCCGCTAACTCTACATTTCCCATAGACAATCCACCGAACCTGCACATCGCTGGATACTGTGGATCAATTCAGTGAGGACACTAAACCTAAACTGGACATTTTTGGACTGTGAGAGGAAAACCAGGCACCCAGAGAAAGCTCACGCACACACAGGCAGAAGGTGCAAACACCACACAGAGAGTCACCAAAGGGTGGAATCGAACCCAGGTAATTAATGCTGTAAAGCAGTATTGCTAGCCATTGTGCCACTCAATGACTAGCTGCGAGCGAGTCTGCATCCTCCCACATTCTCTGGATCCGTCACATCTGTTCAAATGATGTAAAATTCCAGTGCGGTGAATCCGACAAGCCTTCCTTTACCTCCACCACAGATTTCACATTCTGAATGACAGGGCCTTAAGCTGTGACTGACACATTGCCTGCTGTTCTGCCCTCACCCCTTCCCCTTCTTCCCAGATCAAATTGTCCATTAATACTGCAACATGCAAGATAATTGCTGATCTAAAATAAAACAAAGAGCTGCATATACTGGAGATCGGAAACAAAAAGTGTTCTGACGAAGAATCCCCAAATTAAAAATGTTGACTCACTCTCTTCCTACAGAGGATTAGGAAAACGTGAATTCTGGAATGAATTCCTGATGAATGGCTTACGACCGAAACATCGACATTCCTGCTCCTTGGATGTGGCCTGACCTGCTGTTGTATTCGAGGGCCAAACTTTCGACCTTCATGTTTCAAATAGTACCAGACCCGTGGAGTTTTTCCTGCAAACGCTTGTGTATCTAATTTCCTGTTTATAACATATACAATTTTTTTCCCTGCAGTTTTTACTTCCATACACATCTCCCACCAGTGTTGGTTTCTACTTCTTGTTTATAACCTCCAGTCAAATTGTTTCTGTGTAATTTGATTGCTGGCGTGAGATAAATGGTAGATTCGGTGAGATCTTTCCGGAGGCCTTTCTTGATGTCACAAAACCTCGCTGCACTTTGTTCGAACAATATATGGAATTGAAAGGCAGAGAAGGATATGTGCCAAGTGCACGGAAATGGGGTTAATGTGGACGGACATTTTGGTTATTAAGGACCAGTTTTGGCTGAATGACCTGTCTCTGTGCATGACTGCAAAGGAAAATGGTTTTGGGTTTAGACGTAGAAGATGAGATTGAGAAAATATGTTACGGAAGGATGTAATCACAGGTTTCAGAATGCTGAAATATAGACATCTCAACACCTCCGGCAAAATATGCCAGTATTACCAGGAATGATGGTGAACAGGATATAGGTGTGAGTTCAGATGATGGAGAGTTTTGGATGAGGGTTTGTTCTGCAGATTTGTACCTGGGAGTGGTTCAGCAGAGTCTTCAATTCATTGGGCTGAATCCAAGAATAATTCATCATTGTGTGATTTTCATTGAGTGTGATAGGGGTATTGTCTGCACGAGGCCGAGCTAGTTCCCTGGTGCTTTCTTATCGAACTCACCTCATTAACTACCCACCCTACCCCATGGTATCCCTCTCATTCAATGCCATCCCGATTCTCCCACCCGTCTTGGCTGGAGGTACCCACCATCGACCCTTATGCCCCTGGATATTCCATGATCCCTGGCACTGGTGCCATCTATAAAAGGACAATGGGCACACGATTGAGCTTTCCTCAGTTTGGAGCTGCCCTGTACAATTTACCCAGAGCATGGCAGATAAGGCCGATTACACCACGGGTTGTCAACAGGGTCACGGATGTCCTGGTGGATGAGTTAGTACGTCTCATCCCAGAGTGGGCCACACCACCAGACCCACCGAGCATGGTCTGAGCTCACCACCGAGCTCAGTGCAATATCTGCGGTCTGAAGAATGTTCAGTAACACACGACAAGCATCAGTAACCTTCCCCATTTTGTCAGCATAAGGGTCACTGTATTCTCTCTGCTTCCTTACACTCACTGTATATCTGTTATAGCACCGACCCCGAACAAGGCTCATGCTCCATCACTCTCACTCCTGCAAGCATGCACCTACCCACCTCTCTCTCTCTCCCCCTCTATTGCTTACCTTTGTAATACCCCCACAGATTGTAGAATGCTCTGGAAAATGCTGATTATGCCATGTTCCAGATAATATTCCAAATAATTCCCAGTTTTAGGAAAATGGCAGTGCCTCTTTGTGTAAAACATTAGGGGAAGAAACAGAGTATTTTTTAATCACTTGCAATTAAAATCCATAATAGGCCATTCAGCCCTTCTGTATCATTTAATAAGATCATTTAATATGTGCTGTATCATTTAATAAGATCGGGGGCGATCTGACTGTCTCCTGAGCTTCACGTTGCAGGAGCTTTCGATCATTCACCCCCCCGGTTTCCTGTCACTGACCAAATGACACTCAGGCACTTTGATACCACGAGTTTCTTCAAGCATGTGTTCGGGAGGCATTTCCCATGGGGATGGACCCTCCAAAAAATATGCTCCATCAGCTTTTTACTTTCATGCGATGCTTAGCATTCTTCACACAGACCAATCAAAAATATACTCTTAATTTACGGTTAACGATATCTAATCACAATTAGTAATTCTGGTAATTTCGCTTGTGTCACATTATTATATTCAACCAAAGAAAGCATCTAATCACCTGTCTCGTTATAAAATACAATTTCCAGCGGCTTATTTCTTTCCTCAGCCATTATCTTGACCGACATCTGAATTGTACCTTTTCCCTTCTTATCAAAGTTTATACTTTACTTTGAGTTTGTTTTTTTCTGTCTATAGTAATTATGCAGTCTCCCACTCTGTTGGCTGGCTGGCTGGCTTGTGATGCAGAGGAAGACCAACAGCGCAGGTTAAATTCCCCAAACTGACGGAGGTTACCATGAAGGGGACGTCCTCCCAACCTTACCCTGTCACCCGAGATGTAATGACCCTGAGGATAAACCACAATTTGTGGTCTCACGAATAAGAAAGTGGTCCTTTGGGACTCTATTCTATCCAGGATAACATGTTATTTTTTCAAAGATATTGTGATTGAGAGAAAATATTATTAATGCTACAATGAACCAATAAGTACCCAACTCAAAAGAAATGCAAATTGAACAAAATTACACCATTGTGCATGTACATACAAAACAAAAAGGTAAATAAACGGGCAGAAGAAAAAAACAAAAATAAAAACAAATGAATAATACAACTCAGTGTGACAAAACTTTGTCTCTCAACCTACAGGAGCATTAACTAATACACGTTCATTTGCCCGTAATTATTCCTGCCTGGACTTTAGCATCATTAGTAAAGTTTGTCATAGCTATATAAAAGTCCTTATTAGAGTAGCCGATCGGCCTGTATCTTGGTAATTCAAAAAGGGCTGCCATGTCTTATAAGAATCCTGTATTTTCTGCTGCACCATACCTTTGAAAAAGTTCAAAGGGCTATTCTCCATGACGAGCTTGCGAAAACTCAACAGACCAAGGGGGCTTTCAGGCACCAAACACAACAGAATGTTTTTCTGAACACAGAGAGCGAGGGTATTGAAGTATTTTTTTTCCTATGCACAATGGAGTAAGGTACACTGGGCAGGCCCACAAAAAGGGAAACCAGATCCATCTCCAATTCGGTCCCCAAGATCCTCTCCATAACACACCGCTCATATAGCGCTGGTGCAAGGTCAACAAGTAATGAGTAAGAGTGCCTATAGTCATTCTATGTTTGAGACATGCTCCCATTTTGAATTTTGAGGGAGGATATGGGGCCAGATAGTCTCTATGAAGAATTTTCATCTACATGGCAAGAGTATTCTTACAGATTGAAATCCTTCTTGCATTTTCATAAATATCCTCCCCTGTGTCCAAAGAGATCTGAACGCCCAACTCTCTTTGCAGACCTCAGAAAGGCACAAAGTCTCGTTTGAGAGGCCACTCTCCAACAAGGGTACTGACAGACAGTGTGTTCTTAGCACTAAGCACCCTCTTCTATATATCGGATCTGTACGGGTCTGTTAAAAGCGTGGTTCTTTTTTTAAATCACATCTCTGATCTGATAAAAAGAAAACAGAAGACATCTCTGCTCGGTCGTCTATAGTTACGACTTATTTGACCAAAGAAAATCCTTGTTTCTCCCTCAGATAAATCATCAAAGCAAGATACACCGATGAGTTGCCCATAGTTTAAACATGGAATCCAGTATCCCCGGTCGGAAACACGGTATACCACGTTTTGGGATAAGAAATGAGGTTTGACTATATTGCCTTCGATCGGACACATTGCCCTCAATGTTTTAAAATTATTGATACTCATTGGGAAATGTCAATACTCCATAACAGTCCTCATTTTGTCTATGAATAGCAGACTAATAAGGGAGCGCTTTGCCTGAGAAGGTTCAATATCTAACCATTTTGACGCTGAGGCCTCACTAACATCGGGTAAAGAAGAGCTTAATTGATAGCTTTTAATATCCGGGAGATCTACTCCCCGCAAACTGTGGGGTCTTTGTAATTTGGTTAACTTGATAAGGGATCGCTTATGGTGACAAATCAAAGAGCTAAATCATCCATTAAGTCTCCTAAATGTCTGTCCGGGAAACATCAAATAAGGTATTCACATGGGGGAGAGCAAACAAGGGAGGGAATTAATTTTAATAAGAGCTATCTGATCTAGCCAGGATATTGGAAGTGCCTCCCATCTTCGAAGGTCTTGTTTAAGTTTGTCAAACAAATGGACAAATTCCAATTTAAATATAAGTTCAAAGATAAGATTAATGAATATACCTAAATAGGGAATATCCCCATACCCCTGGGATCATTGAAAAAGAAATCAGGTTTCTCCATCGACTTCAGGTATTTCCCCAACATCGCCCATACACATGGCCTCAGACTTTGCAAAATTAATGGTATTAACGTGACTTCTCTCCCACTTCTGGGGCAGATAGTTTGGGGTCCCTGCAGATGGCCTTCACCAGTGGCTCAATGACCAACGTAATCAACACTGGCGAAAGGGGCCTACCTTGGACTGCCTCTTGGAATATTAATGTTATAGGATCTCAAAACATTGGTGAGAAACGTGGCCAGAGGATCGCTTTCAAGGACCCTCACCCACTTCATGAAAACTTTGCCTCGACCAAACCATTCTAAGTTATAGAAGACATACAGCCACTCAACCCAATCAAATGCCTTCTCTGCGTCTAAAGGGATCACTAATACCTATATAGTTTGTTCTGGACACGCTTGGACCATATTGAGTAATCTTCTAATGTTGTTGGAGTATCTGCAGCCCATTATAAGCTGGTGTGGTCCAGTTTGGCAATGGAAGGAAACCCTTTTTCCAGCCGTAATGTAAGGGTCTCAGACAGGATCTTGAAGTCAACATTTAAAAGTGAGTTGGGCCTCTAAGAAGCACAATCTTCCAGTGTCTTCGTTTTTTTAAGAATAAGAGAGACATGAAACTCTCTTAAGGATGGTGGGAGTCAATCGTGACCGTGTGAGTGACTAACATGGTAAGCATCGGCCCTGACAATAAGTTTATAAATTTCACATAAAATTCACTTGGAAATCTGTCAGGACCGGGCGCCTTTCCGCCCTGAAGCTGCTTTATACTCTTCAGCACTGACAATGGTGCATTAAGGCAAGACACTCATTTGGGGGTTACCCCTGGAAGATCCAAGTTCTTGAAGAAAGATTCCTTCTTAATCCTCATAATGCTCAGTTTGATATAATTCGGAGTAAAATCTCCGAAATGCTGCTTTAACATTTATGGGATTGCAGCTAAGGGTTCCAGTACCTTCCCTAATTGAGGTAATGGCTTTGTGGCTCTCTTTTTACTCGCAAGATATGCTAAATACTTGCCCGGCTTATCACCATGCTCAAACAGCCTTTATTTTGCAAAAGTAAGTTTCTTCTTGGCTGTCTGTGTGAGCATAGAATTCACTGTAGACCGATGTGTTGCGATTCTCTGCAGCCTAGCCACCGAGGGTCTATCACAATATGCCCTCATGGCTGCCTTCAACTGTGCCTGGAGCAAGCGTTCCTGCTCCAGTATCTGCCGCATCCTAAGAAATAATTATTCCTTTGGCATAAGCCTTAGCCCTTTTCCATAGAATGGATGGGTTACTGTTTGAATCTGAATTAATGGCTAAGAAAGATCTGAATTCATTACAGAAATACTAAATGAACTTACTATCCTGAAGAATAAAGAGATCCATTCGCCAGTGTCTCGAACCTGCTATATTGCCCTTAAACTTAACCAATAAGTATACTGTTGCATGGTCAGAAATGGTAATATTCCCAATTGTACAGAACACCACCGAATCGAAGATCGCTGCAAGGTGAGGAAGAGATCAACCCTAGTGTGGCCTTTCTGCGGGTTAAAGAAGAAAGTAAAATCCCTATACATGAGGTGGATCTGCCTCCAAACATCCACCAGCCACAGTTCCACACAAAATTTGCTTAGATTGTTAAGATGGTACTGGGGGCTTTTGGCCCTTCTGTCCACCGTCGGTGCAAATGACAATTGAAATCTCCTCCTACAATAATGTGCTGCGAAGAAAGATAACTTAATTTGGAAAATGCATCTATCAGGAATTTAAGGCTGTGTGCCAGGGGCCTTAAACATTCAAAATACCGTTTTAAATCCCCATATATCTTTGAGGATTATGATCCTCCCGTGGGTGTCTCATACAATCTCGTAATTTTAGTGGAAGATTCTTCCTCACCAGTATGTCTTCTCCTCTACTCCTAGTATCAAAAGACGAGAAATAAACCCGATCAACCCATCCTGCTGTAACGTGAAATGTTCCTTGTCATCAAGGTGCATCTCCTGCAGTAGGACAATAACCACGCTCTCCTTTTTAAGGCTAGACCGTACCCTTTTCCTATTAACTGGCTCCCCTTAATGCTCCAGATACACCATTTAAGCATGACATTGGCCACAAAACACTGGAACAACATTTGAACTCCAGAGAGGAAGAACTCGAATTACAAATCGCAGAGCACCAAAGAAAAAAAAACTCATAGAGCCGAAAAAAGACTAACTAAAGCTACTACAACTAACAAGCTCTCAAACGTTCCATAACTAAATACATACAAAGACAACAAAAAACAGGATACAATGGCTCTCAGGAGGGGCATTTATCCCCGCCCACTGGAGGCATTTGCACGTCACAAATCTTTATCTTCTGCCACATTGGTAATACTGCATCCAGGGCAATTAATCACAAACATCGGGATTGAACTGCCCTTAGGTAGGCATTCAGTCATCACGATCACCTTCATAACTCCCTCCAGCTTGAGCCGAAACTGACACACAATCTAAGCAAGAGAAAAACGAATGGTAATATTTATGAAGTTAAAAGTGTATACTCTACCCATCCCCAACTATAATTTAATAGCAGAAAGATTCAACAAACTTCCTTTAAAATGAGAGAAGCATGATTATCGATATCCATGAAAGCATCCAGCCTGCTTTATAGTGTCTACAAACTTTTCACGTCCTCTGGAGAGTCAATGGATCTACTGAAAGATTCACCAGTGCGGAGATCTATTGAAAGCATACGGAGCACTGCTGGGTTCATTAAGGAATACTGAATCTCAAGTTCCCTTAGTATTCTCTTGATATCATCAAAAGATTTTCTTTTTTGAATCACTGCCGCTGAAAAGACCTGGAAGGACATAATCCTGGAGCCCTTGTTGGATCTTTTCCCTGTGTTCTGGAAGCTTCCATAAGACTTTGAATGCCCCTGCAACCACGTATTCGCACAAGGACAGGGTGAGGGCGTTAGTCTGAGTCTGACCTACGCGCCGTAACCCGATGAACTGTCTCACTCTTCACCCGTCCCTCTTCAGCTTCGAAGTGAAGGAATCACAGCAACCAGTTCTCGAAAAAAAATCACTGGCTGAACACCTTATGTCTCCAGCAGAGCGATGATATGAACATTCTTCATTCTGCCCTGTTCTCGAGATCGTCACCTTGTTCAGTTAAGGTACGGATATGTTTTCCAAGGGCGAGGATCCACTCCTTAGAGGAATCGATTACAGACTCTGCCCCTGCAGTTTGGCGCTCGACCTCATCCGTTCTGTTTCCAAGGCTTTCAAGTTGCTCCTCTTGTTTTTGAAGCACGGCTGAGAGTGGTTCTAGTTTCCTGCTGAACTTTTCTTCAATCATAGCTTCAATCATTTCACGTAACTTGGTGAACTCGGTGACCAAGGCCTGGTGAGTAACTGGGTCCATCGAACGAGCAGAGGGGGTTGCAGCTACAACCTCAGTCATACTGAAAGCTTCTGACGTTGCCCTCCGTTTTGGGACTGACTCGATCCTTTCCCGTGTTCTGTCATTTCCACTTGACAAAACGGAATTAGTCAGGATTCTACAGCTCATTTAGTGTTCAATTTTAAGTAAATGACTGTGGTGGGGTGGTTAGATTACCACTGTGATTCAGAGCCCAGCAAAGCAGACCTTTCATATCGCTGCCATCTTGTTTCCTCCTTAAAACTTTATCGATGTTATCATTTCATTTAATTCCTGGATATTCTGGTGCCATTCAATACCACTGACTACATTTTCCCCACAAGGCACATTGCTGCCCACTGCTCGATAATCCTTGATTCCTTTGTGATTCGTGAACCTGCCTCAAAAATATTCTATATCTCTGCCTCGAATAGTCTGCAGGAAAGAGTGTTCCAAAGACTCACTACACCCTGAGAAAATGAACATAAATCGACTCATCGATATATGAGATGAGTTTTATTTTTGTATCCTTATCTGAGAAAGGATATAATAATATTGGAAGCAGTTCAGAGGTGCTTCCCTTTACTTATACCATGGATGAAGGGCTGACAATATGGAGACTTTAACAGGTTACCCTTGGAATGAGAACTGATCTTATTGAAATATACAATGCCTTGAAGTGAATGGATCAACTAGACACCCACTGGGTGTTTGCATAGTCCAAACTTGAAGTCATTGTCATAGAACCCCTACAGTGTGGAAGCAGGGCATTCTGCCCATCGAGTCCACACAAATCCACCAAACAGTTTCCTACCCAGACCTGTCCCCCTACCCCATCCATGTAACCCTGCAATTCCCATGACTAACCCACTTAACCTACACATTCCTGGTCACTCTGAGTAATTTAGCATGGTCAATCACTCCAAGCTGCACATCTTTGGAATATGAGAGGAAACTGCAGAACTGGGAAGAAACCCACACAGACACGGGGAGAATGTTCAAACTCCACATAGAGGGTCGGACGAGGTTGGAATTGACCTCAGCTCATTGATGATATGAGGTAGCAGTGCTAACCACAAATCCACCGTACTGCTCCATTAGCCCTATTAGTTACCTGCGGCTGATGAAAGAAATCTGCCTGACTTGTTCCTGTCACTGAATTTGGCCCCGTCTGAGACCTTTATAATCGGTCATATCACCAACCTGGTTACTTTTAAAATGTGTTATGAGCAGTGGAGGAGTGGGACTAGAAAAGGAAACTGTTGACACCCTCCAACTTCAGTCAGAACCGGATTGAGGAGAAATTCTCAAAGTTGGATTTCATTAAAGTGGGAATTCTCTTTCTCAGAAGTTTGGGATGGTTGAATCTTTATATTAAAGCAAGGCTGGCCTCATCTGATTGTTTATAGACAGGTGAATCAGGGATAATAGTAAATGGAGAGAAAAGTGCAGCTGGGACCACAATGAGATGAGCGACGACCTTATTTATTTGTGGAGTGGTGTCAAAGGGCCGAATGGCCCACTTGTGTCCCTCAGCCCTGTGTTCTGATGTTCCATTCAGCCCTTGAGACCTGCTACACAGGCGCAGGTCGAGACCACTCCAATCGTTAAGTGCAGTTTCAGAAATGTACTTACAAAATCCAGGCTGGGTCAGAAATTGACCATCAACCTCAATCCTCCTTTCCAGGCTTCCCCTCTCTGTAACTTCTGCTCCATATCTGAGTCATGTTCCAGACCCAGATTCACAGTGAATACAGCCACCATGCCCCACCAAGGGTTAACTCAAACAAATCTTCTGCTCTCCCTGAATGCAACATTGTACAATACGATTTCCAGGAAAATAACCCGTTACTTTCCAAAAGCATAACATAACAATGCAAGAAAAAGGAACAGGAGTCGGCTATTTGGCCCCTCAAGCCTGAACGCTCATTTAATAAGAACATGGCTGATCGGCTCTAGGTCTGAACTCCGCTTTCCCATGCAATTCGTTGTATCCCTCCACAACTCATTTGGAATAGGGAATTTCAGACATTCACTACCTTCTGAGAGAAGATTGAAATTGGTGTTCCTTATTCGGTATCTATCTCCTTGAGTTCGATGCTCAGGGGAAACACCTTTTCACCATTTACCTTGTCAAGCCCCCTCTGTATCTTGTACATTTCAGTAATATCACTCTTATGCATTTCAACCGCAATGAATAATCGCCTCACCATTTTCAATGCACTCAATAAATCAACCCTTTCATGCCAGGAACCCGCCTCATGAACCAACCTAGTTACTTGCAACATCAGCATGCTGACGCTACGTTTCATGCACGGGAACACTCCAATACCTTTGTACTTCTCCTTTTTTTTGGAGTCCTCTCCATTAAATTACCGCCTGAATTTTGGTTCTTAGTGTCATCTACAAACTCGGATGTATATTGCACTCATCTCCCGCCTCAGGCTATCAGTGTAGATTGTAAATAACTAATGCCATCGGCCTGATGTTTGTGGTAATCCAGTAGATACACCTTTATCTTGAAGATCCATTAAGCCTGACTCTCCAATTTCTATGTGTTAACCCACCGTCATTCCATGCTAATATATTATCCATCAAACTAAAAGCCTCTGTCTTGTGTCAGAACGTTTATTTTATGATACCTTGTGGAAAATCTCTGGAAAGCCTCATGTTGATCAGTTCCCTTTATCACGGCTGTTTGTCACATTCTCAGGAGTTCTTGATGAAGGGCTCTTGCCCAAAACATTGACTTTCCTGCTCCTTGGATGCTGCCTGACCTGTTGTGTTTTTCCAGCATGACTCTAATCTTGACATTCTCAGGATCTCCAGAAAAAAATGTATGATTTTACAGAACAAAAGTAGTTTTCCTTTCACAAAACCATGCCACTCTGGGTTTAGCTTTTCTAACTGCCCTGCAATTCCTTCCTTACCAACAGGCTCTAGAAGGTTCCCAGCAATAATGGTTAGGCAAAATGGTTCCTGCTTTCTGTCTCATTTCGTTTCTTGAATACAGTTTCGCTGGAACACTCCTGTAATCCGCTAGTCACTCTGTGACCACTTCTTTTAAAATTAACTGTGAATTACTGCTGACCTGCTATCCTTATTCTTATCTGTTAGGTTAAAACCTTGTTACTTTTGTTGCAGACAGTTCAAGAAATTCCCTCCTATTACCATTTTATTTATACCATTTAAATGCTTACAGTACTTTCCCCATGAGGAACGATTTAAAATACTGGTGTAAGTTATTTGCCTGTTCCCTATGGCCAGTTCCCTAGTTACACCCTCCATATGGCCTCAATGTACTTTTCTAACTGCACTTCTGCCTCAGCTCAAAAGCATATTTTTAAGCTTTTTTTTATACAGACGGAATAGCTCGTGATGCTTGCTTTTATATTTCTTGCAAATTTATTACAACATATCTTTTCATACATCTTCCTCACTTTCTAGATTCATACAGTCATATTGTGAACAAACAGACAATTTGGTCCAATTTGGCCAGGTTTTCTAAACTAAACTAGTCTCATTTGCTTGCACTTAGCCCATATGCCTCGATTCATATGTTTGTCCAAATGTCTTTGAAATATTGTAGCTGTACTTGCATCTACGACTGTTCCTCTGGCAACTCATTCCATATTTACATCACCCTCTGTGTAAATAAAGTTGCCCCTTTGTCCCTTGCAAGTTTTCCCTCTTTTACTTTAAAGCTATGCATCTATGTTTGAACTCCCCGATCCTGCAGAAAAGACCTTGGCTATTCACCCTATCCATGCCTCCCATGACATTACAAACTTCGAGAATGTCACCCCTCAACCTCCTACACTCCCTCTGATACTAACTTCGAGATAAAATGTTTAACAATAAGCACTTCAAATTTGAAAGAATCATAAAGATGACAGGTAAAGAAAACAGCCCAAACTTCATACTGTCAGTTTTGCTCTATGTTACAAAACTAAGGCAGCATGAAACTCTTACTGGTGCCAATAAGAGGTCAAGCACCTGAATTCCTTAGTGTGAAGGAGGTGATGATCTATAGAGTGAAAACCTATCTCTTGCTAGATCTATATAATACCACATGGTCAACATTCTCTCTCCTGTTCTCTCTGTGTCCTTGTGTGGTTGTGTTTTCTTTATCTTGCACTCAGTTAGAGAAAACCCCTTTCCCCCATTCACATCTTAATTTAAACCCATTTTGCATCATCTTCTCGTTCACAACTGCTAATAGCCCGTTTATCTTATGCCATGCCCTCTTTTCCAAGTCATGCATCCCCCAACTCCGGCAAGGGATTAAAAAGCCCAGTTTCCAACCTTTTTCAGTTCTGAAGAAGTCACACGGACTTGTAAGGCTAACTCTGTTTCTCTGTCTCTGCAGATGCTGCCAGACCTGCTGGGTTTCTCCAGAAACAAATAGGCACAGCACAAATTTTCAATTAAAGAAATAGCGAAGGATACTGGAACTAAAAACACAGAAATTGCTGGAGAAACTGAGAGCTTCGTAAAAGGGTCACTGGAGCCAAAAGATTAACTCTACATTCACTACAAAAGACGCCCGCAGACCTGCTTTGTTTCTTCAGCAATTTTTGAAAAAGTTCCAATTTGTGAAAGCTTCTCAAACGCCCTGTCCAACACGGAGCGTCGTACCCTGGGAAATGAACGATATTGCAAAGTGCACACATTCATTGGCTCTGAAACTGCATATGGCTGGCATCACTGACACCACAGAGCTCTTCATCATAGTCAGGGAGAAAACCAGAGAGAAACACATTCAATTCAACCGCAGAAGGTGACATTAAGATAAAGGAGAAGATTCAGATGAATATGTTAAAGAGTTTGAGTAATGTAACAAATTGGAAGCATGACACCAAGGAGAGACCCTCAGCAGAATGAGAGTAGGAAAATTGAAATATTACCGCATCAGAAACCAGGTGATGTCACTGAGTTCACGGCTGATGGGTGAATGGGTCTCGATGTGAACTGGGGGGCAGTCAGTAGAATTGAATTGCAGATATTGCAGCTCAAACTGGACTATCACCTGATGCTGTTGACAACAGCAGCAATAGAAGCAGGATTGTATTCAAACATAATCTGGATCATTTTCCCCAGGATATTCCATCAGTCTACAATTACCACCAAGCCGAGTGATGGTTCAGTGATGTGTGTGGGTGAACATGCCAAGGTCAGGACCATGTGTACCTAAAGCTGATGACAAACCATTAAAGCTACCGCACTTGAATGGTTTCATTCCAAACAGCAGAACTAACATCTGATAGAGAGGACGAAATGATCCCAAGACCAACAGATCAGATCTAAGCTCTGCAATCCTGCCACATCCAGACATAAATGTCGGTGTACTACTAAACAACTTACTGGAGGAAAGGATTCCAGAAATATCCCCATTTAAATAATGGAACAGCCCTGCACATTAATGAAAAAGACAAGGATGTAGTATCTGCACCATCCTCAGCCAGAGGTGTTGAATCGATGATCCACGTCACCCTCGTCATGATGCCACAGAATCACAGATGCCAGTCTTCAACGAATTCGATTCGCTGCACTTGACATGAAGAAACAGTTGGACACGTAGATACGACAAAGGCAATGGGCCCTGACACCATTCCCACAATGGTACTGAAGACTTGTGCTGCACAACAAGCCGTGTCCCCGGGGAAGCTTTTCCATTCTAGCTCCAACTCTGACAACTCCCTGGCAATGTGGAAAATTACTCACACTATGTCCCATCCCCTCATAGATTAATAATTACATTCTGACCATTTAACACTCCCTCAGTGCCTTGATCATCACATTGGTGAGAGTTCATTTTGACAGAGCTGTCAAGCAGTACAGAAATAACCCACTCAGTGTGATTTCCAATAGGTTCCTTTTTGGACATGGTTCTGTTGTGGAAATGTCACTGGACTACTAATCCAATACAGGATAATGCTCTGGGCAACTGGTGGAAGTTAAAACAATTAATATAATATCATGATCTATAATCTGGTGATGGCAACAGTGACCTTGCATCCAATGTTGATTGTAAACATCGATCTCCTTCCCCAACGTACTTTCAGGAAGTGAATCTCCCGTGCTTTCCTGGTCTGGCTAAAAATAACTCCAGACACAGAGCCATGTGATAAAGTTTTCAATGGTCCCTGAACCGGCCAAGCAAGACACTCAATTGTATTACACTGCTCCAAGGTCTTAAAGGATAAAACCAGAAAGAATTCCCAGCCTCGATATCACAAAAGAGAACGGGAATCACAGTCCTGTTGACCCTGCAGAGTCCTCCTTCCTAACATGTGAGAGCTTGTGACAACATTTACAGAGCTTTCCCACAGGCTGCACGGAAACATCGGGAAAGGAGTAGGCCATTCAACACATTGAGCCTTCCCATTCTAGTTCATGGAGAAAATCTCCTCAGTGCAGTTTTCCCAACACAGTGTTCATATCCATTAATGTGTTTAAACATTGTGAAATATAAAATAAGAACTGTTGTAGTCCCTTCAGTCCATCAATCTTGCTCCTCGATTCAATATACAAGCAGTTCTCTGATAACGCGGGTTTATTAAATGTGATTTGACTGCAGTGCGATTCGTGAATTGTGCACCTTTTTTCTATAAAGTGAGCTCCCGCTCACTGTGACACGATTCCTTGCCAGGCACCAGCTGAACAACAAAACCAAGCTTCAGGATCCTCGGTTTGCAAAATGCACCCTCTGAGTGTTCAGCTAAAACAGGAATGCAATCCGCTCTGCAAAGCCTTGAACCTGAGCCTGAAACAGGGAAGTGTTCTCTCCAATTAGAAGGAACTTTATTTCAAACCAGGTGGAGAATCTTGAGGAGAAATGGAATTACATGTTGGCATCACGTGGTCAGTCAGCCCTGCGCGCTTTCTGGTGAAGAGTTTGGTGAAAGGTACAGGGATGTAGCGAGTGACTGTATTGTGAAAGTGTTGCATTTACAGCACTATTTCATTACCATATATGATTCAAAGGTTTAATTAGACTGCGCTAGTGTGTGTGTTAGACGAACTTTAATTTTGGTTTTGTACTGATATTTTGCGGTTCGCCCATTATTCTCTTTTCCCCATAGATCACATTATTAATATTGCATGATTTTCTGCAACACAGTGATGCACAGGAACACACAGGAACCATGTTATTGGAGAGCAACCTGGAATGATATCTGATCCTCTATCTTCATAACATACCCTGCTCTCTCCCTAGCCGTTTAGTTTCCAGAAATCCATTTTTATATTCAGTGCCTTGGTTTCCACAGTCTGATCTGGGAGATATTTCCCCAGGTTCACCATTCTCTGAGTGCAGACATTTATTCTCATCTCAATGCAGAGTGGTCTGTCTGTACCTAATACTGTGGCCCCTTGTTCTGATGTCCCAGCCAGAGCAATTGTCACCCCTGCTTCCAATCTGTCTTGTCCTGACAGAGTTTTATATAGTTCACTGTTATCTCCACTCATTTTCCTAAAGCCCATGGAATTCAGGCGCATCCGCCTCAGAATCTGCTCCCACAACAGCGATCAATCTGGTCATCTTCGCTGCTCTCCCTTAATGTCAGGTTTGTCCTTTATTAGGTAAGGAGACCACAACTGTACATAATACTGCACAGTGTTCGAAATGAGGTCTCACCAATGCCCTGTACATCTGCAGTAAAACACCCTTACTCCTGTATTCAAATCCCCCTGAAATGAAGGTGAATACACGATTTATCTGCCTATCTGCTTTCTGCACCTGCAATATTGCTTTCAGTGACTGGTGTACAGGGAGATCCAGATCCTTTTTCAATGTTACAGCTCCCCAATTGTTGGGTCTGTGTACACTGGTCAGCGTGCCAATGCCATTACCAGTATTGATTTCATGAATCAGATCTCATTGCCCTACAATGACCTCAGAGGGCTGCACAGAAGAAACAAAAATGCAGCTTAAGTTCCTTTATAGATCAACGTTTTTCAACCAATTCCTTTTCAAATGATAGGCTCCAGTTCTGTTTTTCCCATCAAAGGTCACAATATCACATATCCTATGCCTCCCCTCCCCATTGCTCCTCATGTGCCACATATTTGCCCAGACACTCCACTTGTCTCAATCACCTTGGAGCATTTTGACATCCTGCTCACCCACTCACAATCTGATGTTGTTTAGTGCCATCTGCAAACTCGAAAATATTGTATTTGATCCACTCAATCAAATATATGATGTGTATTGGGAATAGCTGGGGCCCAAACCCCGATCCTTGCTATATCCTCCAAGTCTTCCATTCAAAAAAATGCATTGTTTTATTTCTACTCACTGCTTCCTGCCAGCTCTCCCATTCTAAAACCATATTAGTCCCAGTCCCATAGGATTTGAATTTGCATAATAGGCTTTATTAAAAATGTGGCTGGCACGGTGGCACAGTGGTTGGCACTGCTGCGTCACAGCGCCTGAGACCCGGGTTCAATTCCTGCCTCAGGCGACTGACTGTGTGGAGTTTGCACATTCTCCCCGTGTCTGTGTGGGTTTCCTCTGGGTACTCCGGTTTCCTCCCACAGTCCAAACATGTGCAGGTTAGGTGAATTGGCCATGCTAAATTGCCCGTAGTGTATGGTTAGGGGTATGTGAAGGTTGCGCTTCGGCCGGTCGGTGTGGACTTGTTGGGCCGAAGGGCCTGTTTCCACACTGTAATGTAATCTAATCTTTCTGAAAATGCACATATTTCATTGATTGCTTCCCCATAATTATGCTAAAGGCACTTTCTCAAATATGATTCCCATTTGATCAATCTCTGCTGACTTTGTCTATGCTCATTACTTTCAGTTCCAATACTTCCTCTAAAACTGTTCAGTTGCTAATTTCATTCTATTCCCTTTTTCTAAACAGACTAATGTTCACTAGTTTTGATGGGAAGTTTTCTTTTTTGTTTCGTTTTCTTATGTGAAGACATAACTGAAGTATTTTGTCCACAGTTCTGCCTTTTCCCTGTCCTCAATTCTCCGAGATCAGACTGTAAGAAAGCTGCAACTTTCTTTCCCGTAATTTTGCCATTGACATATTTTCAGAAGATATTACAAGCTCAATCTTAAAACCCTTGTTAGAACTCTTCAGAAACCCACCAATTCCTACCTTAAGCTACTCAATGATTGACCTTCCACAGCCATACAAACACAGAAGCACAGACTTTGTCCCATCAACAATACAGCACGGTCTACATTGGCCCCACTTTCCGACACAAGATCGTAAACGTGAATCTTATGGCATTTCAAGTTCACAACCGTGTATTTTTTAATGGTTGTGAAGTTACATAGAACATAGAACATACAGCACAGAACAGGCCCTTCGGCCCACGACGTTGTGCCGAACATTTGTCCGAGCTTAAGTACCCATCCATGTACCTATCCAATTGCTGCTTAAAGGTGACCAAAGATTCTGACTCTACCACTCCCACAGGCAGCGCATTCCATGCCCCCACCACTCTCTGGGTAAAGAGCCCACCCCTGCAATCTCCCCTATACCTTCCACCCTTCACCTTAAATTTATGTCCCCTTGTAACACTCTGTTGCACCCGGGGAAAATGTTTCTGACTGTCTACTCTATCTATTCCTCTGATCATCTTATAAACCTCTATCAAGTCACCCCTCATCCTTCGCCGTTCCAACGAGAAAAGGCCTAGCGCTCTCAACCTATCCTGGTACGACCTATTCTCCATTCCAGGCAACATCCTGGTAAATCTTCTCTGCACACTCTCCAAAGCTTCCACATCTTTCCTAAAGTGAGGCGACCAGAACTGCACACAGTACTCCAAATGTGGCCTAACCAAAGTCCTGTACAGTTGCAACATCACTTCACGACTTCACGAATTCAATCCCTCTGCTAATGAACGCTAATACACCATAGGCCTTCTTACAAGCTCTATCCACCTGAGTGGCAACTTTCAAAGATCTATGAACATAGACCCCAAGATCCCTCTGTTCCTCCACCTCACTAAGAACCCTACCGTTAACCCTGTATTCCGCATTCTTATCTGTCTTTCCAAAATGGACAACCTCACACTTGGCAGGGTTGAACTCCATCTGCCACTCCTCAGCCCAGCTCTGCATCATATCTAAGTCTCTTGGCAGCCGACAACAGCCATCCTCACTATCCACAACTCCACCTATCTTCGTATCATCTGCAAATTTACTGACCCACCCTTCGACTCCCTCATCCAAGTCATTAATAAAAATTACAAACAGCAGAGGACCCAGAACTGATCCCTGCGGAAATCCACTTGTAACTGGGCACCAGGCCGAATATTTACCATCTACCACCACTCTCTGACTTCGACCGGTTAGCCAGTTTTCTACCCAATTGGCCAAATTTCCCTCTATCCCATGCCTCCTGAATTTCCTCATAAGCCTACCATGGAGAACCTTATCAAATGCCTTACTAAAATCCATGTATATTACATCCACTGCCCAACCCTCATCCACATGCTTGGTCACCTCCTCAAAGAATTCAATAAGACTTGTAATGCAAGACCGACCCTTCACAAATCCGTGCTGGCTGTCCATAATCAAGCAGTGTTTTTCCAGATACTCATAAATCCTATCCCTCAGTACCCTTTCCATTACTTTGCCTACCACAGAAGTAAGACCAACTGGCCTGTAATTCCCGGGGTTATCCCTATTCCCTTTTTTAAACAGGGGCACAACATACGCCACTCTCCAGTCCCCTGGTACCACCCCCGTTGACAGTGAAGACGAAAAGATCATTGCCAACGGTACTGCAATTTCCTCTCTTGCTTCCCACATAATCCTAGGATATTTCCCGTCAGGCCCGGGGGACTTGTCTATCCTCATGTTGTTCAAAATGTCCAACACGTCTTCCTTCCTTACAAGTATCTCCTCTAGCTTACCAGTCCGTTTCACACTCTCCTCTTCAACAATACGGTCCCTCTCGTTCGTAAATACTGAAGAAAAGTACTCATTCAAGACCTCTCCTAACTCTTCCGACTCAATACACAGTCTCCCACTACTGTCCTTGATCGGACCTATCCTCGTTTTCGTCATTCTCATGTTTCTCACATACGCATAAAATGCCTTTGCGTTATTCTTGATTCTATCCACCAAAGATTTTTCATACCCTCTCTTAGCTCTCCTAATCCCTTTCTTCAGGTCCCTTCTGGCTATCCTGTATCCCTCCACTGCTCTGTCTGAACCCTATTTCCTGAACCTTACGTAAGCCTCCTTCTTCCTCTTTACAAGACATTCAACCTCCCTCGTCAACCAAGGTTCCCTCACACGACCATTTCTTTCCTGCCTGACAGGTACATACATATCAAGGACACGTCGTATCTGCTCTTTGAAAAAGTTTCACATTTCCACGACATCCTTCCCTGACAGCCTATGCTCCCAACTTATGCTCCTCAGATCCTGTCTTACAGCATCGTAATTACCCTTCCCCCATTGTAAAACCTACCCTGTTGCACGCACCTATCTTTCTCCATAACCAAGGTGAAAGTCACAGAATTGTGGTCACCATCACCAAAATGTTCACCCACTAACAAGGCCATGACTTGTCCCGGTTCATTACCGAGTACCAAATCCAATATGGCCTCCCCTCTGGTCGGACAATCTACATACTGAGTTAGAAAAGCTTCCTGGACGCACTGCGCAAACACCGCCCCATCCAATCTACTTGATCTAAAGAGCTTCCAATCAATATTTGGGAAGTTGAAATCGCCCATGACTACTACCCTGTGGCTTCTGCACCTTTCCAAAATCTGTTTCCCAATCTGTTTCTCCACATTTCTGCTGCTACTGGGGGGTCTATAGTAAACACCCAACAAGGTGACTGCACCTTTCCTATTTCTGCCTTCAGCCCATACTACCTCCAAAGGCAGATCCCCCTCGAACTGCCTTTCTGCAGCCGTTATACCATTTCTAATTAGCAACGCCACCCCCCCTCCTTTTTTACCACCCTCCCTAATCTTACTGAAACATCTGTAACCAGGAACCTCCAACAACCATTCTTGTCCCTCTTCTACGATGGCCACAACATCGTAGTCCCAGGTACTGATCCACGCCTTAAGTTCACTCACCTTATTTCTGATTCTCCTTGCGTTGAAGTATACGCACTTGGACCCATCTCTGTGTCCGCAAGTATTCCCTGTCTGTGCTACCTTCTTCACAGCCTCCCTACATTCTTGGACATCCTGACAAACAGCTAGCCTACTTGCTGGACTACAAGTCCGGATCCCATCCCCTTGCCAAATTAGTTTAAACCCCTCCCCGAAGAGTGCTAGCAAACCTACCCCCCAGGATATTGGTGCCCTTCTAGTTCAGGTGCAACCCGTCCTGCTTGTACAGGTCCCACCTTCCCCAGAATGAAGTCCAATTGTCCAAATACCTGAAGCCCTCCCTCCTACACCATCCTTGCAGCCACGTGTACAACTGCACTCTCTCCCTATTCCTTGCCTCACTGTCACGTGGCACCGGCAACAACCCAGAGATGACGACTCTGTCTGTCCTAGCTTTTAGCTTCCAGCCTAACTCCCTTAGCTCTTGAATGACCTCCCCACCCCTCTTCCTACCTATATCATTGGTGCCAACGTGCACCACGACTTCTGGCTGCACACCCTCCTACTTAAGGATTCTGAAGACACGGTCCGAGAAGTCTCGGACCCTGGCACCCGGGAGGCAACCAACCATCCGAGAGTCTCGCCCATGTCCACAGAACCGCCTGTCCGTCCCTCTAACTAGAGAGTCTCCTATAATTAGCGCTCTCCTCCTCTCCCCCTTTCCCTTCTGAGTCTCAGAGCCAGACCTCGCGCCACAGACCCGGTCACTGCAGCTTACCCCTGCTACCCCAACAGTATCCAAAGCGGTATACCTATTGTTTAGGGGAACGACCATTGGGGATCCCTGCACTACCTGCTTCCTCCCCTTCCCACCTCTAACTGTTACCCAGCTACCTCTGTTCTCTGGCGTAGCTATGTCCCTGTAGCTTCTGTCTATCACCCTCTCAGCCTCTCGAATAATCCTCAGTTCATCCAACTCCAGTTCCAGTTCCCTAACTCGTTCTGTGAGGAGCAGGATCTGACTGCATTTCCTGCAGATGCAGTCGGCAGGAGTATCGGTGGTCACCCCTACCTCGAACATCCTGCATGAGGAACATTCCACTGCCTGCGCTGCCATTACTCTACACCTCGTCTCCGAAAACAAGAACACTGAGTAGTTACCATGACAATTCTTCTCTCAGGAAGTGCATTCCTACCCCAGCACCCTCTGAGTGAAAAGCAATCCTCAATTCCTCTCCACATCTCAAATCCTTCACTTTAAAATGTGCTCCATTGATCTTGGCCCTTTGACTAAAAGGAACAGCTGCTATCTATCCCTCCTGTCCATGTCACTCGTAATCATATCCTTCTGAATCTCGGCCCACTCAGCCTTCTCTCCTCCAAACTGAACAACCCGAGCTTATCCAGCCTCTCTCCATAGCTAATATGCTCCAACCCAGCGAACATCCTGGTGAATCTCCTCTGAGCCCTCTCCACTACAATCACATTCTTCCTGTAATGTGGCTCCCAGAACTACAATCAGTCTTCCATCTTGGCAAAAGCAAACTTCTGCATAGCTCTTCTCATCTATGCCTTGATGAATAAAGATTATGTCTACGGTCCCCTATGCTTTCTTAAATTGTGCATTAACCAGTTTAGTAACATTCAGGGATTTGTGGAGAAACACCCTCTGAGCTTCCTCGTGTGCTGCCATTCATTGAGTTCTCCCTTGTCCAATTCCTTCTTCCAAAGTGCATCATTTCATATTCATCAGGGTTACATTCCATCTGCCATTGAGACAACCAATCTGACCATTCCATCTGTATCTTCCTGTAACCTAAGACCTTCCTCCTCACTGCCAACCACCCGGCCAATCTTTGTATCAAACACAAACTTAGTTGTCACACTACCGCCACCCCCATCTATATTCACAGCTGCATCATTTATGAATACCACAAATAATCAGGTTAAAGATGACACAAGACTAGGTTCTAGTCCAACAGGTTTATTCGGAGGCACTAGCTTCGAAGAGCTTCTTCTTCATCAGGTGGTTGTGCGCTTTGAAATCTCGTGCCTCTGAATAAACCTGTTGGATTATCACCTGGCATTATGTGATTTTTAAGTTTGTCCACCCCAGGCCAACACCAACACCTCCGTATCACAAATAATAAGGGACACAGTACTGATCCCTGTGATACACCATTGGACACCGGTCTCAGTCACACTAACAGCCTTCAACCACTACCCTCTGTCTCCTAACAGTAAGGTGATTTGGATGCAACTTGGCAAGTCACGAATGACTCCGACCTGTTCCTTTGTTATTCTTTCCCGCTTGACACACTTGCAGAACATCTGGGGATTCTCCCTAATCTTGCCCTACCAGCAAGTTTCTATGCCCCTGTTTTAGGCAGTTCTCACCAAGTGAAGAATTTCCTCATTATTACGGTCTTAAATGGTCTGTCCCTTAAACTGCAATTATTTGCCTTGAATGTGGAACTGACAGCCAGGGAAACGTCCTGTTTATTTCCAACTTGGCATTTGTTTTGTGAAGTTTCCAAGTTTCATTGTGACCCTCCTTTCATTCTTTCAAACTCTAAAGAACACAGGCCGAGTTTCCTCATCAGGCAATCTCGCCATCTGAGTGATTAATCTGGAAAATGTCCATTGCACTTTTTTGTGGTTAGTATATTCTTTCTCAGATTGGGACACCAACACTTTACACAATGGATGTAGGTTTGCTCGCTACATTTCCAGACGTTTCGTTATCTTACTAGGTAACATCTTCAGAGGACCTCATGCGAAACAATGCTTAAAATTCCTTCTTTCCATTTATTTCTTTGTGTAGGTGATGCTATTTCCTGTGGCGAAGTCACTTCCTGTTCCTTCTCTCCGAGGGTGATTGATGGGGTCTAAAAATTAATAGCACATCGAGTTAGACATCTGTCAGAAATACAAATGGATTTTCTCCATTGTTACTGTTAATTCCTAAATATACAATATCACATGCTGTATAATAGATTCCAACAGTTTCCAACTTGCTGATGTCAAGTTAATTGTTCGGCTGTTCTCCAAACTATGTCTTCTTCCCTTTTTCGATGCTTGGATTCCTTCCATTAATCTATAGTGCTTGGACCACGTTTGCTAACTTCCATTTATCCACAATGGCTTCCAGCCTCTGCAGAATGCACAGGAAAATGAAACACAGTCATCGACAGTGCAATTAATATTTCTATTGCCGATTTATGTCAAACATTTTAATATGAAGTACATTAGGTTTGTCAGACTTCGCAATGCTCAATCCAGTCACATTCTCAAATACCACCTTGTTACTGATATAAGTTGACTTTATGTCTTCAGTTGCACAAGCCCTACGTGATCACTGGATATTACTGGGTGATTTTGTGGATCTTTCTCCATGAAGACAGATGCAAAGTAACTGATTATTTTCTTGGCCATTTCCCTGTTAGTCATAATAAACTCTCCTCTCCCGATTACCAATTTCCATATTTAACCTTGCTTTTACTTTGTTTCCTTTGAAATACAGATTGTAGATTTATGCAGTGTTTTTGTTCTTGTTTGTTAGCATTCATGTTGTTTTTGATTTCCTTATCAATTTCATGGCCCTTGTTTCTGAATCGTGAATTTCTGAGAATTCTCAGGTTTCCACAATGACTGAAATTCTTCCAAAGCCACTTCCTATGATTAACACGTTTTCTAATTTGTTATGTTAAACAACATTGTGTCACTTTCCCTTTCTTTGCTGTTTATACCTGAAATAAATAGACATATTATTCAGACTTCGCAATATTTCTATAAATCTCCTGGTCCTGAGCAGATATATTCAGGAACACTGCAGGAGGACAGAGAAGGAATTGCGGGAGCCCTGGCTGATATTGTTGCACCATAGCTGGCCAACAGGTGAGGTCCCGGAGGACTGGAGGGTTGCGAATGCTGTGCCTTTACTCAAGAAGGCCTACAAAGAAAAACTTGGGAACTATGGACCACTAAACCAAAAATCTGTAGTAGGTAACTTACTTGAAAAGGTTCTGAGAGATAGGATATACGTGCATTAGGAAAGACAGGGTGTGATTCGGAGCAAGATTAGAGTGGTGCTCGAAAAGTACAGCAGAGCAAACAGCATCCGAGGAACAGGAAAATCAACGTTTCGGGCAAAAGTCTATCATCAAAGTCAGCACGGCTTTGTGCATCGGATACCGTAGCTTACAAATTTGTTCGAATTCTTTGACGAAGTGACCAGCAACGTTGAGGAGGTCAGGGTGGTATGCGTAGTCTATATGGATTCAAGTAAGGCCTTCAATAAGCTTCCACACGGTGCGTTGCTCTGGAAGGTTAGATCGCATGAAATTGAGGAGGACCTGCCAAATTGGATACAAAATTGGCTTGATGGTAGGAAGCATAGAGTAATAGTGGAAGGATGCTTGTCAGAATGGAGGCCTGGGACTAATGGAATGCATCGGGGCGATGATGGCACCACTATATATTACATATATCTATAATTTAGATGAGAATGTACGTGCAGGATTTGTAAGTTTGAAGGTGACAATAAAATAGGCGGTTACATGAAGAATGACAAAGGTTATCAGAAATTTCAGAACTTACAGCAGTACCTTGATCAGCTGGGGAAGTGGGCCGAGAAATGGTAATGCAGATCATTGTACGTTCTTGCATTTTAGAAACTCAAATCAATATCGGAATTTTATGGTGAATGGCTGGGTCTTAAGGAATGTAGTGGAACAGAGGGACCTTGGAATTCAGCTGCATGGTTCTCTGAAAGTTGATTCAGAGGTAGACAGGGCAATGAAGAAGACTTTTGGCACACTGGCATTCATCAGTCAGGGCACTAAGTAGCTAATTTTGGGAGCTATGCTGCAGAATACGGGGCACTGATGAGGCCATACTTATAGCGTGATGTTCAGTTTTGTTAACTTTGCTATAGGAATGATGTTATTAAACTAGAATGAGTGCAGAAGAAATTTACAAGGATGTTGCCAAGGACTCAAGGCTCTGAGTTATAGGGAGAGGTTGGAAAAGCTAGGACTTTTTACTTTTGCGTGTATGAGACTGGGGAGAGGATCTTATTGAAGGGTATAAGATCATAACAGACATGGATAGAGTGAATGCGCTCAGCTTTTACTTCCCTGGATTGGACAATCACGGACTAGAGGGCATCAGTTTAAGGTCACAGGGGTAAGAATAAAAGGGAACCTGAGGAGCAACTTTTTTACACACATGGTGATACGCATATGGAATAAGCTACCAGCAAAAGTAGTTAAGGTGGCTACATTCACAACATTTAAAATGCATTTTGACAAATACAGGATAGGAAAGGATTAGAAGGATACGGGGCAATGGCTGGGAAATGGGGTTAGTGTGAATTGACATTTTGGTCGGAATGGATCAGTTTGAGCCGAAGGGCCTATAGGACTCTATGACTCTAACAACCATTGCTTATCTCCCACTGAATGTTATTTTGTATTTTCCCAATTCACTGGAACAAACTTGACCCTCTCGGCTCCATGCTTCCATCATGTTTGACAAAAATGTACAAACATTCTATATTGCATGCAGATGCCGTGTAAAATACAACATATTAATGTCACTAGTCCTCCTGACCACACAACACCAAATCCGAAAAAAACTTGATCTCTAGTTTGGTTCAATACATACTCTTCAACCCACCTGATATACATTTAGGGAATTTATTTTTCATAGCATGAGCAGTCACTTAGTTAACGCAGTTGAGATGCTACTTGAGACCATCCAATAAGACTGCAGTATCCATGATATTTGCATGTCTAATTTTCAGAGTATATGGCGCTCAGAATTTCTGCAACAGTTTTAGTTTCGATATATAATACATTAATGTTTGCCTCTCCTTGTTATTTGTAAGGTCCCCTTAAACTGAATCTGAGGGACATGGTCTGTGGCGTTATTGGTGATCGACTTGGACAAGACATTCTGGAAGGGTCACCTTGACGCTGTGATACAGGACAAGCGTCAATAACCTTCTCCGCTCTGTCAGGATAAAGGTCACCATTTTCTATCTGCTCTTTCACACTCCCTTTATACCTGTTATAGAACTGACCCCTGAACAAGGCTCACACACTATTTCCAAATAAGGCTCAGGCATTTCCAAACTCACTATTGAATTCAGCAACTTTCTTCCTCACTTTCTCTGTCACTTACGCAATATCCCCCACATTAAGAATACAAAATTGATTTACAACTGTCGATTGACTCATTCCGGACACCTCACCATTCCCCCCAGCCCCACATCCACCAGCACTAACAGCAGGGTCACCCATTTCCACTCTTCCTCCCTCTCTCCCTTTCTCCTGTTCCAGGAGAAACTGTCTGGAATGGGGCAGAAAGAGCTAAGCCGGGTGGTGCTGTGCCTGATATCTGTTCCCTCACACCCCCTTCGCCCGCCATGCGGGGAGGAACCTGGCATGAGCCGGACAGAAACAAGATGGCTCATGTGGAGCTTCTGAAACATCCACCTCCCATCAACTGAGTAAAGAGCAACATTCAGTTCTCACTTTAAACCCACTGTCAGTTCCAACGTCAGTCCATTCACTCTCAAACAAAAACAGATACCGCACTGCACAGAGATGCAGACACTGAAATGCACAGACGTATTGGTAAACACCTCAACATACTAACATGCACAACACATATAAATAGATAGGCATACACACACATTGCAACACACAGAGACATATACAGTTGCACACAAATAGACACAAACACAGATAGAAACACAGAGGCTGATACATAGGTACACAGATGTAGACACACAAATACACAGAAAACAAGCACATGGACACACACACATACGGACGGACACACACATATATACATATACATACACACAGAGAATCAAGCACTAGTGTCATTAAGACACAAATCGGCACGTTTTTGGTTTATAAAGGGATCAAGGATTCTAGGGAGAAGGCAGGAGAATGCGTTTGGGGTACATACAAGAAATTATTGAATGGCATTTCAGACTCGATGGGCCGAATGGCCTCATTCTGCTCCTTTTTTCATGCTCATGTGGTGTTATTCTGTCAAGTATTCACTTTCTGAGATTGCAGCAGAGGCTGGATTTGATACATATTTGACTGGAAAGAGTCAGTGGGAATGTGGGACAGGTTTGGAGGGCAGAATGGTTTATGGTTATTCATAATTATTATATCCTTAAGTATGAAAAGAGGTGGTGATTTGATGTGAGGTTAGCACAGTTTTAATGGAATGGGTCCGACAATGAAATAAAGATGACCCTTTCCATTTAGTGCTGTGCGGTCTGTGGTATCCTCATCCTCAGGGAATAGGGAAGACTCTGTTATTGAGGATATTCTAGGCTGAGCTCGACTGATCTTTGCAGGACAAGAGAGTCAATGTTTATCGGGAACAAACAGGAGAGGGATGATCAGACACAATTGGATCAGCCATGAGCATTCTGAATGTGTTGTTATCTCAATCCACCCTCGATGTTGTTATAGAGATATACTGCTGCCCCTACCCCATGTGTTGTTCCCTCAATCCACCACTCGAAGCTGTTTCAGAGATATACTGCTGTCCCTACCCAATGTGTCGTTCCCTCAATCCGTCTCACGGTGCTGTTACAGAGATATACTGCTGCCCCTACCCCATGTGTTGTTCCCTCAATCCACCATCGAGGCAGTTACAGAGATATACTGCTGCCCCGAACCCATGTGTTGTTCCTCCAATCCACCCCTCGATGCTGTTACAGGGTAGGGGACCACCCCAATCTGTCAGACAGGATCGTTACAATGAGAAATGGGGAGAGCATTCTGCCCCTCGAAGAAATTACACAGGAATATAGAATTAAGTAATTCAGATCGTTGAGTACATTACACAGCTCTGGACGAGGCCATTCAACCCGCCTGAATGGCTACACAGGAACAGGGAATATGTCGCTAGCTGGAAATAGAGAGTAGACAGAAATGTGTACTTTCAGGTTGCAAAGCTCTAACTGATGGAGTGCCTCAGAGATCACTGTGGGGTCATCAATGACCAATAATCTGTATCAATGATCTGGAGGAAGGGGAGGGAATGGCTTGGAGCTCAATTAGCTTTTACACCAAGATGGTCATTCATTGTGTCGTCAAATTGAGATACTGAGTCTGCAATATGATTATAGACAGGGAGGGTTAGTGCGCAAACCTTCAGTAGAAATAACATAAGGTAAATTGTCTATTTTGGCATGAAGGATAAAATAATGGGAATCAATTTAAATGGAGAGAGATTGCAGAACTCTGTGATACAGGCGGTTTCCATGTTCCTGTGACATGAATCATGTGAAGTCAGTCTGCAGATGCAGCAAGTGATTTGGAAGGTAAGTGGAATGATGCTGTTTTTGACAAAAGGTTAAGGTTTAATTTAAGGAATGTTTTACTGCATCTGTACAGGGCATTGCTGAGACCACATCTGATGTACTGTGTGCAGTTTTGATCCCCTAACACTAAAATAAAAGGATATAATTATTTTTGAAATTTTCAAAGAGGTTTCCCTTTTCTCATTCCTGAGATGCCAGCCTTTGGTTATGGGGTTAATCAGTTCTGTTATTAGCATAGAAATAGTATTGAACCACCATGACTTTCAGAAAAGTGCATCAGCTGGATGCATATTATCTCTTGTCAGGGAGATTAAAGCTAGAGAATAAATTTGAAGAAAAAGATGTATTGATATCAAGACACATACTATGAAGACACCTACCAATATTTACAAATTATACAGACACGTGTAAGCATGTCATCAAATTATAAAGTGGGGACATTTTTTTGAGATTGAATGGAATTGTCTACAACAAGAACAATGATGCCCCTGCATATAATCCATAATCAGGTTTTCCAGAGAATGTTCCAGGAACTTGGTCCACTTTGGTGTTCAGTTGACGTTATTGTGTTTCAACACAGAGAGGGAGAAAAGTTTTCCTCACCTGAGAAGCAACAGCCGATTGATCCCTTTCTCTTACTTTGTTCCACCAGATGGCAAAGTGTCAGTCTGTAAAATCCTTGAGTTATCTTTGCCACTTGTGATGGTTTCCTGGTGAGGATTCATTGGAAACTCTCATATGCCTGAAACAAAGGGAATTCAGCCAAATCCAACTGTTCCAGAAAGAAATCCCACAACCAGTAGCTTATTTGAACAGAATAACTTTAAAGGCAGAGTAACATTTGGAGCACTCTGTCATTTTACCATTTGATATGAGTTCAACGTCCTGTGTCTTACATTTTTTTCTAGAAAATGACCTCCTCTGAGACCATTATCATTGGCCACATCATTAAACTGGTTACATTTAAGATTGGTGTAACCAGTGGAGGAGTGGGACGGAAAAAGGAAACAGTGGCCCTCCAACATTGGCTGGAACACAAATGAGAAATTTTCAAAGGGCTGTCCAAGTGGAAATTCCCTCCCCAGAAGTTTGTGGCGCCTGGATGTTTACATTTATTCAAAGTTGTATTTGTTGACATTTGACAGAAAAGTGAATGTAGAAAGTGGTATACAGACAGAAAAGTGCTGGGGAGACCACAATCACATGACCCATAATCTTTGTGCATGGTGGAGCGATGACAAAGTGTCTAATGGCACACTCTTGCTGCTCAGTCCTATATTCCTATGTTCCATCCAACCACTCACAGCTCCTGCAAGGAGCAGTTGGAGGCCACTTGCTCCAAATACATGATCCACAGTAACACAGCATCTCATTCAGTCCCTCAAGACTGTCACACACAGAATATGAGGACATAATGAACCGTAGCAGTTCATTCGGACGATCAAGCCATTGTCTACCATCATGGCTGATCTACTATTGGCATTAACTCCTTTTGAATGCCCAATTCTTCACATCCTTTAGCTGTCTGACAGGTCAAAATTCCAACTAACTCCTCCCTAAATACTTTCAGTGATGTAACTCCCATAACTCGCTAGCCCAGATAATTCCTGACATTGATTACCCGCTGTGAGAGGAAATCATTCCCTACGCATACATCGTCACCTAATTGATATGAACGAGAGGTGAACACAGGGGGTCAGCAAACAGTGAATGGCTTTGATATCGAGTCAGTATTTGACTGAGGATGGCATCAGGACCACCCACTTATTTGAGCTGAATGGAAATCAGGTGTAACCTTCCACTTGTCTGGGCCTTTCAGAGCACAAAGAAAGATGCTTGTGGTTGGTGGCCACCTGCCCTAACAGTTCCGGGATATCTCTGCAGGAGATCCTCAGGTTAACCTCCTCACCACAAACATCTTCAACTGCTACATCAATATCTTTCCCCATCATAAGATCTGAAGTCGGGATGATGACTGAAGATCACACAATATTCAGAGATTTTGTGACCCCTCAGCTCCTGAACCATCCTGTGTCCATGTGCAGCAAGACCTGGGCAGCATTCCGGTTTGTGCTGTTAAAGTGTCGGTAACATTCATGTAACAGCGCTGCCAGACACTGCACATTTCCACAGTTAATAGAGGAGCTCAATCAGCATCCCAGGCTGGTTGCACACTGATATGTGGAAGCCATTGAGCCCGTGGAAACTACTGAACAAGAAGAGGGACAGCCCGTTCAATCCACCTGCCTGTTCCACAGGAAGAGAAGGGGTCTGGTCAGTACATCAAGCTGTTAAACATGAACAGGCAGAGCCCAATCAGACCCTTAAACCTGTTCCATGAGACCAGGAGGAGGCTATTCAGCCCCACGAGATAGTCATACAGAAACAGGAGGGCGTCATTGATACTCTAACATGACAATTCAATGAAACCGAGACTGCATTGATAGGGGGCTCCATGGTGTTAATCATTGTTCCATTGTTTGTAGAACATGTGCTACCTTAAAATGGTTTGCTGGCAGTGAGGAGGGAAACCAAATATTTTGTGTAAAGTCTCAAGGAGGCATCTTCTATCTCCGAGAAGACACTCCCATGTGCTCTATGTAGGTCAGAAGCTGCTGGGAAGAGTTAACTCTTTTATAATGAAGATACTGTTGCGGCTGTCGGGATTATGCATAGCATGACGTTCATTGCAGGATCACGCACCAATTGAACTGTATTAACGTTGGGAAAGTTTTTTTTTTCAAAAGCCTGACACACTCTCTCTCTCTCTCTCTCTCTGAATCGAAGTAGGGAATTGGGTTGGTTGGGTGGAACGTTCTCAGAGGCTCTTAACCTATCGAGAATCATGTAACCCGAGTGAAAAAAAAAAGCCATGGAATTTATCACCGTAACAGTGTCTGTTTAGAACATCATAAGTGATTGTACATCCCCCTTAATGTTCAATGCAATCACCTTATTCTCTCACTGAGCTTCATTCACTGTTCATGTTGCCATCATCCCAGGGATTAGTCTGGTGAGACTTGAGAGAAAGTCTATCCACAGTACCACAAATACTGCCTCAACACACTCAGGGATGATCACAATAATCCTTTTCTCTCACTTAGACATCGCCGTTTCCTTCCTGTATTATGAAACGACATTATTTCTCTATGCACTACGACTGACATGGAATTTATAATTTCCTTATATCTGTACGTCAGCATCAATAAAGCCAACACCAGAGTTGCCTGTGGAGATGTGCATCACACTCGGGGAGAATTTCAATGAGATCGAATACACCTAAAATATGTAATGATCACCTACCTGAATAGAAATGAGCTGTACAAATACAGGAAACAGGTAGAGGAAGGGAGCTATCTTTACTTTTGTTCTTCTCTCACAGGATGTATGCAGCCCTAGTCAGGGCAGCATGTTACGCCAATCTTAAACTGAATAGCTGGCTCAGTTGTTCCACAAGACAGTAAAGAGGAAAAAACATTGCTGGGGGTTTGTGGTGTTACAATTCAGGATAAATCCTTCTGCTTAATTAAAACCAGCAACACAGAAAAGATTTATCCAATGCAGTAATATGTGATATTTCTTCATTCTAAGAACTATTTAAAGTAAAAATTAACAACTTTATTTCTTAAAGTATTACAGAGAATAATAATCGAACGAATTATTATCCTGCAGTGTGTCCAGGAAGCTTTTCTAACGCAGTGTGTAGATTGTCCAACCAGAGGGGAGGCCATATTGGATTTGGTACTCGGTAATGAACCGGGACAAGTGGCGGGCTTGTTAGTGGGTGAACATTTTGGTGATGGTGACCACAATTCTGTGACTTTCACCTTAGTTATGGAGAGAGATAGGTTCGCACAACAAGGTAGATTTTATAATTGGGGGAAGGGAAATTACGATGCTGTAAGGCAGGATTTGAGGAGCATACGTTGGGAGCATAGGCTGTCAGGGAAGGATGTGGTGGAAATGTGGAACTTTTTCAAAGAGCAGATACGACGTGTCCATGATATGTATGTACCTATCAGGCAGGAAAGAAATGGTCGTGTGAGGGAGCCTTGGTTGACGAGAGAGGTTGAATGTCTGGTAAAGAGGAAGAAGGAGGCTTACATAAGGTTGAGGAAACAGGATTCAGACAGAGCAGTGGAGGGATACAGGATAGCCAGAAGGGACCTGAAGAAAGGGATTAGGAGAGCTAAGAGAGGGCATGAAAAATCGTTGGCGGATAGGATCAAGGATAACCCCAAGGCATTTTATGCGTATGTGAGAAACCTGAGAATGACGAGAACGAGGGTAGGTCTGATCAAGGACAGTAGTGGGAGACTGTGTATTGAGTCGGAAGAGATAGGAGAGGTCTTGAACAAGTACTTCTCTTCAGTATTTACGAACGAGAGGGACCGTATTGTAGAAGAGGAGAGTGTGAAATGGACTGGTAAGCTAGAAGAGATACCTGTTAGGAAGGAAGATGTGTTGGATATTTTGAACAACTTGAGGATAGACAAGTCCCCCGGGCCTGACGGGATATATCCTAGGATTATGTGGGAAGCAAGAGAGGAAATTGCAGTACCGTTGGCAATGATCTTCTCGTCTTCACTGGCAATGGGGGTGGTACCAGGGGACTGGAGAGTAGCGAATGTTGTGCCCCTGTTCAACAAATGGAATAGGGATAACCCCGGGAATTACAGGCCTGTTAGTCTTACTTCTGTGGTAGGCAAAGTAATGGAAAGGGCACTGAGGGATAGGATTTATGAGTATCTGGAAAGACACTGCTTGATTAGGGACAGCCAGCACGGATTTGTGAAGGGTAGGTCTTGCCTTACAAGTCTTATTGAATTCTTCGAGGAGGTGACCAAGCATGTGGATGAGGGTAGAGCAGTGGATGTAGTGTACATGGATTTTAGTAAGGCATTTGATAAGGTTCTCCATGGTAGGCTTATGAGGAAAGTCAGGAGGCATGGGATAGAGGGAAATTTGGCCAATTGGATAGAAAACTGGCTAACCGGTCGAAGGCAGAGAGTGGTGGTAGATGGTAAATATTCAGCCTGGAGCCCAGTTACAAGTGGAGTTCCGCAGGGATCAGTTCTGGGTCCTCTGCTGTTTGTAATTTTTATTAATGACTTAGATGAGGGAGTCGAAGGGTGGGTCAGTAAATTTGCAGATGATACGAAGATAGGTGGAGTTGTGGACAGTGAGGAGGGCTGTTGTCGGCTGCAGAGGGACTTAGATATGATGCAGAGCTGGGCTGAGGAGTGGCAGATGGAGTTCAACCCTGCCAAGTGTGAGGTTGTCCATTTTGGAAGAACAAATAAGAATGCAGAATACAGGGTTAATGGTAGGGTTCTTAGTCAGGTGGAGGAACAGAGGGATCTTGGGGTCTATGTACATAGATCTTTGAAGGTTGCCACTCAGGTGGATAGAGTTTGTAAGAAGGCCTATGGAGTATTATCGTTCATTCGCAGAGGGATTGAATTCAAGAGTCGTGAAGTGATGTTGCAGCTGTACAGGACTTTGGTTAGGCCACATTTGGAGTACTGTGTGCAGTTCTGGTCGCCTCACTTTAGGAAAGATGTGGAAGCTTTGGAGAGGGTGCAGAGAAGATTTACCAGGATGTTGCCTGGAATGGAGAATAGGTCGTACCAGGATAGGTTGAGAGCGCTAGGCCTTTTCTCGTTGGAACGGAGAAGGATGAGGGGTGACTTGATAGAGGTTTATAAGATGATCAGAGGAATAGATAGAGTAGACAGTCAGAAACCTTTTCCCCGGGTACAACAGAGTGTTACAAGGGGACATAAATTTAAGGTGACGGGTGGAAGGTATAGGGGAGATGTCAGGGGTGGGTTCTTTACCCAGAGAGTGGTGGGGGCATGGAATGCGCTGCCCGTGGGAGTGGTAGAGTCGGAATCATTGACGACCTTTAAGCGGCAATTGGATAGGTACATGGATGGGTACTTAATCTAGGTTAGAAGTTCGGCACAACATCGTGGGCCGAAGGGCCTGTTCTGTGCTGTATTGTTCTCAGATTCTGATCCACTGTTGGAACATTCCAGTCTAATGTTCTCAGATTCTGATCTCTCCTCCCGCTCTCTCTCTCTCTCTCTCTCTCTCGAGCTGCTGGTCCCTGTTCGTGCTGTCAGTGATGCTCCTACTCACATTATGTGATAGCACATTGAACAAAGCCCATTTATATTCCAACCATGGAAACTCTCCACTGCCATAATTAGGATCCACTGAGATTGATCTTCATCACAGTCACTGAACACATATTTCCAGTTAACCCCTTTGAATTCAATAATGATTTTATTAAAATTCAAAAGAACATTTAAAGTTTACACATTTGGCATGGGATATGTGTGTGGGGGGGGGGGGTGAACAGGAAGAAATATTTGAGATGGTGGATTGATTGAATATAATCATTCAATCTGCCTTACATATCGCAGTAATGTCAAAGGATTGACAGAACTTAAACAACTTTCTCGGCTTATAAATCGAAACATATAGTCTGTAACTACTGATCAGTGATTATAAAGTCAGCAAAATATGTAGAAAAATTTCCTAGTCCATAATCTGACAGAAAATTGCTTGTGACAACATGAGTGATAACAGACAAATGGCATGGATGTGACATACAATTCAGATGGTTATTCAAGGATCAGAGAGGGCAGGTAAGGGTCATGCTGTTAATGTTATCAATGTCAATCAACTGTATAGAAGTAAATTTCACTGGATTTTAATTGCAGTGTGATTATAATATCGGGGCATGGCTGCTGAGACTGGAGGGAGGGAACATGATATTTCCCAACCATCAGTATTGGAATTTTATTCTTCATAAATCATATGCAGATCAAATTTAAGGATACATCTCCAATGAGGAATGAGCAGAGCCAATATTAACCATACAACCAGAAGACATTGGAACAGAAATTTGGCCATTCGGCCCATTGAGCCTGCTCCGCCATTCCATCATGGCTGTTATGCTTCTCAACCCCATTCTCACATTTTCTCCCTGTAACCCTTGATCCCCTTTACAGTCAAGATCCCATCCGTCTCACTCCTTTTCCTCCGCTACATCGATGACTGTATCGGCGCTGCCTTGTTCTCGCACGAGGAGGTTGAATAGTTCATCCACTTTACCAACACCTTCCACCCCGACCTCAAATTCACCTGGATCATCTCAGACTCCTCCCTTCCCTTCCGAGACCTTTCCATTTCTATCTCGGGTGACCGAATCGACACGGACATTTACTATAAACCGACCAACTCCCACAGCTACTTAGACTACACCTCCTCCCACCCTGCCCCCTGTAAAAACGCCATCCCATATTCCCAATTCCTTCGTCTCCTGCGCATCTGCTCCAAGGAGGACTAGTTACAAAACTGCACAACCCAGATGGCCTCCTTCTTCAAGGACCGCAAATTCCCGCCAGATGTAGTCGACGATGCCCTCCACCGCATCTCTTCCACTTCCCGCTCCTCCACCCTTGAGCCCCGCCCCTCCAACCGCCACCAGGACAGAACCCCACTGGTCCTCACCTACCACCCTACCAACCTCCATGTACAACGTATCATCCGCCGTCATTTCCGCCACCTCCAAATGGACCCCACCACCAGGGATATATTTCCCTCCCCTCCCCTATCAGCGTTCCGAAAAGACCACTCCCTCAGTGACTCCCTCGTCAGGTCCACACACCCCACCAGGTGCCACTCAGATGGATAGAGCTTGTAAGAAGGTGTATTAGCGTTCGTTAGCAGAGGGATTGAATTCAAGAGTCGTGAAGTGATGTTACAGCTGTACAGGACTTTGGTTAGGCCACATTTGGAGTACTGTGTGCAGTTCTGGTCGCCTAACTTTAGGAAAGATGTGGAAGCTTTGGAGAGGGTGCAGAGAAGATTTACAGGATATTGCCTGGAATGGAGAATAGGTCGTACGAGGATAGGTTGAGAGTGCTAGGCCTTTTCTCATTGAAACGGAGAAGGATGAGGGGTGACTTTGATAGAGGTTTGTAAGATGATCAGGGGAATAGATAGAGTAGACAATCAGAAACTTTTCCCCCGGGTACAACAGAGTGTTACAAGGGGACATAAATTTAAGGTGAAGGGTGGAAGGTATAGGGGAGATGTCAGGGGTAAGTTCTTTACCCAGACAGTGGTGGTGGCATGGAATGCGCTGCCTGTGGGAGTGGCAGAGTCAGAATCATTGGCGAACTTTAAGTGGCAATTGGATAGGTACATGGATGGGTGCTTAAGCTAGGTCAAATGTTCGGCACAACATCGTGGGCCGAAGGGCCTGTTCTGTGCGGTATTGTTCTATGTTCTATGTTCTATGTTAACCCAACCTCCACTCCCGGCACCTCCCCCTGCAACCTCAAGAAATGCAAAACTTGCTCCCACACCTCCCCCCTTACTTCCCTCCAAGGCCCCAAGGGACACTTCCATATCCACCACAAATTCACCTGCACCTCCAAACACATCATCTATTGCATCCGCTGCACCCGATGTGGTCTCCTCTATATTGGGGAGACAGGCCGCCTACTTGCGGAACGTTTCAGAGAACACCTCTGGGACATCCGGACCAACCAACCCAACCACCCCGTAGCCCAACGCTTTAACTCCACCTCCCACTCCACCAAGGACATACAGGTCCTTGGACTCCTCCATCGCCAGACCATGGCAACACGACGGTTGGAGGAAGAGCGCCTCATCTTCTGCCTGGGAACCCTCCAACCACAATGGATGAACTCAGATTTCTCCAGTTTCCTCATTTCCCCTCCCTCCCACCTTCTCTCCGTCAAATCCCTCGAACTCAGCACCGCCTTCCTAAACTGCAATCTTCTTCCAGACCTCTCCACCCCCACCCCACTCCGGCCTATCACCCTCACCTTGACCTCCCTCCAACTATCGCATTTCCAACGTCCCTCCCCAAGTCCCTCCTCCCTACCTTTTATCTTAGCCTGCTGGACACACTTTCCTCATTCCTGAAGAAGGGCTTATGCCCGAAATGTTGATTCTCCTGTTCCTTGGATGCTGCCTGACCCGCTGCGCTTTTCCAGCAACACATTTTCAGCTCTGGTCTCCAGCATCTGCAGCCCTCACTTTCTCCACTCCTAAATATACTCAATGAGCTGGACTCGACAGCCCTCTGTAGCAGTGAATTCGATAGATTCACCGCTGTCTGGCTGAAGAGGTTTCTCCTTATCTTTGTTCGAAAAGATCTTCTCTTTCCACTGTCCCCTCGGGTACTAGTCTCTCCTACATTGGATACATCTTCCCAAAATCTCCTCTCTCCCAGGTCATTTAGTATTCTGTAAGTCTCAATTAGACCTCCTGACATCCTTCAGAATTCTACCAAATACAGACACAGAGCCCTCAAATATTTTTTATATGTTAAGCTTTTATTTCCTGGCACCATTCTCTTTGGAATACGCTCCAGGACCAGTACATCCTTCCTGAGATTTGGGACGCAAAACTGCGCAAATTAATACACATGTGGCATGACCAAAGCCTTGTAGAGCCTTAGAAGTACATTCCTGCTTTTATATTTAAGCCTTCTTGAAATAAATACCATCATTGTATTTGCCTGCCTAACTACTGACAAACTGCAAGTTTACCTTTCAAGACTCCTGGACTAAACTCCCTAATCTTTTTGCCCTTCAGACTTCTGAATTTGCTCAATATTTCAAAAATAGTCCATGCCTCTATTCATCCTGGCAAAATGCTTTCGCACACTTTCCCACATTGTACTGCCACTTCTTTGCTCACTCTCCAAACCTGTGAAAGTCCTTCAGCAGGTGAAAGTAAGGACCGCAGATGCTGGAGATCAGAGTCAAAAAGTGTGGTCATAGAAAAGCACAGCCTGTCAGGCAGCATCCGAGGAGCAGGAGATTCGACGTTTCAGGCATAAAGCCTTCATCAGGAATGTGGTGTGGGCGGAAGGGGGCAGAGAGATAAATGGGGGGGGGGGGGGGGTGCTGGCGCTGGGAGGAAGGTAGCTCGGAAGGGGACAGTTAGATGAAGGTGGGTGATGATAGTGATAGGTCAGAATGGAAGGTGGATTTGATACTTGGGAAGGTAGATGGACAGGTAGAACAGTTCAAGAGGGCGGTGCTGAGTTGGAGGGTTAGATCTGGGATAAGGTGGAGGGAGAGGAGATAAGGAAACTGGTGAAATTGTCCTTGATACCGTGTGTTTGGCGAAGATGATGCATTCTTCCTCCAGAGGTCAGGTGGCTAGAATTTGGCAGTGGAGGAGGCCAAAAGCTTGCAGGGCTTTGGCGGATTGGGAGGGGGAGTTGAAGTATTCGGCCACAGGGAAGTGTGGTTGTTGGGTTTATGTTTCCAAGAGTGTTCTTTGAACCGTTCTGTAAGTTGACATCCTGTCTCGGCAATGTTTCGGAGAGAGGAGCAATGGAGTGACTAGAAGAGGTGTTTGGATGCACAGGATGTTCTCTGCCTGATGTGGTAGGATCCTTTGGGGCCTTGAGTGGATGTGAGGAGGGAGGTGTTGGCACAGGTTTCATATCTCTTGCAGTGTAAGGGATGGTGTTGGGAGTAGAAGGTGGCTTGGTGGGGGCGTGTGGAACTAACGAGGGATTTGTGAGAGAATGGTCTCAGCAGTATGATGATAGGGATGGGGAGCGAAGTTTATCTCTGGTGTTGGGGTCTGACTGTTGGTGGCAGAAATGGCGGAGGATGATGCGTTGTATCCTGAGGGTGGTGGGATGGAAGGCGAACACCAGACATGTTCTAATTTGTTGTTGTTGGAAGGGTGGAGTGCAAGGGCGGAGGTGTGGGAAGTTGAGGAGATGCACGAGAGCACCCTCCTGCAGCCGAACCACCTCTTCAATGCTACCTGTCCCCCTATCTTTCTTTGCACTGTTTGAAAGTTTAGCCAGAATGCCCTCAGTTCCTTCATATAGATAATGAATGCACAAAGTGAAAAGTTGTGGTCCCAACACTGAGTTTTGTGGAACACCAACTGTTACTGGTTGCCATCCTGAGAAAAACACTTTTATCTCCACTCTATGCTTTCTCTCAGGCAGCCAAACTTCTATGCATGCTAGCACCTTGTCTCTAATACCATGGGCCCATACCTTTCTCAATAGCCTCATGCATGGCACTTTGTCAAAGGATTCTTGAGTGCAGAAGGATAACATCTATTGGTTCTCCTTGATACAATCTGCTCATTACTCCCTCACTGTTTTCTAGCCGGTTTGGCAGGACTGATCTCCCCTTGATGAAACCATGCTGACTCTGTCCTATTTTACCAAACACCTCCAAATATCAGAAATCCCATCCTTCACGATGGATTCCAGGATGTTACCCACAACCAAGGTTAGGCTAATCAGTCTGCAGTTTTCCATCTTCTACCTAACTCCCTTATTAAATGTGGTGTCAGGTTAGCAATTATACAGCCACTTTTCCGTTTCCTGATTTTAGTCATTCCTGAAAGATTTTCACTTACGCTTGCACTAACTCTTCAGTTATCTCCCTTACAAGGCTGGGGTGTAGTCCAACTGGTCCAGGTGAGCTATCCACATTCAGGCCATTCCGTTTTCTAACATGCTCTTCTTGGCGATGACCACCATATTCAGGACTGCCCTCTCAGTCTCTTCAATTCTTGAGAAATTACTCGTGTCTTCCACTGTGAAGGCTGATGCAAAGTTCCTCAGCCATTTCTTTGTTTCCCACTACTGTCTCTCCAGCATCATTTTCCAATGGTCCATATTCACTTTTACCTCTCTTTTGCACTTTATATATCTAAAGAATCTCTTAAAGTTTGCTTTATATTACTGGTTAGCTTACCCCCATATTTAATCTTCTCCTCCCTTATTTATTTTTCCTTGCCTTCTGTTGGCCCCATTCTCCAGTTTCCCTTTGCCCTTCACATTGCTTGCGCTTTTACTTATATGAAATCACTGACTTCCCTCGTCAGCCCTGGTTGCCTCATTCTCCCTATACCATGCCTTTAATCCTCAGCATGTATCTCTGCAGTGTCTCCTGAATTAATCTTGGAATTTCCTGCCATTACTGTTCCCTGTCTTTCCTGCTAGACCCCTGTCCCGGTCAATTCTACCCAGCTTCTCCCTTGTGCCTCTCCAGTTGCCTTTATTCAGCTGAAATACTGTTAACTTTGATTCTACTTTCTCTCTCTCAAATTGCAGAATAAATTCAACCATGTTCTAATCACTGCTTCTGAAGTTTTCTTTCACCTTAAGCTCCCTTATCTAGCCTGCGTCATTAAATCCAGTGTCATCTGTTCCCGAGTGGGCTCCACCACATGATGCTCCAAAAAGCCATCCCATAGACATTCCTCAAATTCCTTTTCTTGCGATCCACTCCCAAAATGGGTTCCCATTCCACTTGCATATTGAAATCCCCCTATGTTCACTGTACCTTTGTCTTTCCTACAGATCTTTTTTATCTCCTGATGTATCTTGTACCCCAGCTCCTGACTACTCTTTGGAGGCCTGTGAAGTCTCCAAAAGTGATTGTCTTATCTTTGTGATTCCTCAATTCTACCCACGCAGATTCTACACCATCTGACTTTACTTCCTTTCTTACTATTGATTTAATTTCATTTATTAATAATGTAAACCCACTCCCTCTGCTAACTGTCTTTTCGATAGGATATTAGTCCTTGACTATCCTGATCCCCTTGCAACCACTTCTCTGTGATGCCCATCACGTCATACCTACCAATTTCAATCTGTGCCACAAGTTCATTTACTCTATTCCTTATACTGCACGCATTCAGATATAACCCCTTCAATCCTGTATTAACGGTTCCACTTCTCATTTTCATTTGTTTGTCCAATGTGCTTGAAGTCTGATTGCTTACACTTTCCATACACTCTGTCTTATTTGCGTCTGTGCTGGAGATTTTAATAACCTCTCCTGAGCTCTGTACATTTACCTCCTCTTTTCTAATTAAACCCTATAACGGACCCCCCAACCCTGCCAACACACACAAACTCTTAATCAGTTTCGACCTCTGTCTACAGCCTTAGTTAGGATTCAATTGGACTGTGGTCCCAACACAAAATAAAAGGACAAAAAACAAGCTTTTCTGTACCTACCAAAACATGAAAACTGCAAAGATGCAAGTTTGTTAAAATACACTTACGATGTGGAGTTATATGAATTGAAATGTGAATTTAAAAACCTGTCAGTGATCCCCCTCACTGAGAATCTCTCGCCCTGTCTCTCACACCGTGTCTAGAGGGACTACAAGTTCCTATTGGCCCAGAATATTTAAATTAATTCACCTTCTCCCTGGAACTAATCTATTGTTCTTTTGGATCCTGTTCAGCGTCAGCACCCCGGTTCTGTGAAATTATTGGAGATAAGTAATCTGGGATGACAGCATAGTGCTCACAGGGTACGGCACCAGACAAAGGGCTTGCAGTCTGTGGGAGTTTCTAAATGAAATTTCTGTGTATTTCTCCTCATGTTGTCTTCTGATATAACTTCAGATTCGTCTGACACCTCTTGTTCTCACTCACTCTGTGGCTCCGTTTTATCTCCATTCCTTTTATCTCTCTTCACTTCCTTTTTTCTCTGTTAATTTTTCTCTCTCCCTCACGCACACACGCACACTCTGTTCTCTCTGTTGACAAATTGTGCTGTTGGAGAGCTCGTCGGTGTACAATGGCCTAAATGGCCTCCTTCAGTGCTCTATCAATTCAGAAGTTCTCTGACCCACATTAAAGACTTCAGGTGCCTGGAGAGACCAGCTGATCCTGCGAAGGACACAATGCAGAATCATCCTTTATCTCTTCCTGTTGTCTGAAATGCAGCAGCCTTGAAATATCAGTTCAAAAAAGTAGATAGAAATTCGAGCAGTTGGGAGAACGTTCACCAGATGATTTTGCTGTCAGGATTTAACAAGCAGTTCCCACGTACAAAATTGGATTTGCCTGATAGCAGCTCCTCCCAATTGACACGTCCTAGCTCTGTCTGATGCTGACGTAATTTGCCTTCCGCCAATTCAGTAGATTCCCACAAGGTCCTGACATATCCGTGTTCATAGCTATCTTAAATCTGAAGGAGGTGTGACCACTGTTTCTAAAATTATGTCCCACTGAAAGGTCAGTCACCTGGCCAGGCTCATTAGCTAATACGAGGTCCAGTATGGTTCTTCCTCTCGTTGGACTATCCATATACTGCTGCAGTTAACAAATTCTGCCCTGTCTATTCCCCTTGCTCTCATGGACTTCCAGTCATTATTGGGGATATTAAAGTCACTCTCTATGACCACTCTTTTTTTTAATACACCTTTCCTTAATCGACATACATATCTGTTCCTCAATCCCTCCGTGGCTGTTGGAGAGATTATAGTAACGCAGTTCTAGCATCCATCTTATTTTTGAGCTTGATCCATATTGCTGCACTGGATGGTCCCTCCTGTATGCCCTGTTCACGTGCAGATGTAGCATTCTCCCTGATCAGTAAAATAACTCGTCCACATCTTTTAGCTTCTTCTCTGTCTCGCCTAAACCAATGAAACCATGGATACTTTGAATGGTCATTCCTTTCCCTCGCTCAAGCAAGTCTCTGTAATGCCGCAACATCATAGATCCATGTATGGATTCAGGCTCCCAGTTCATCGTCCTTACCTATATTCTTCCATTGAAATAAATACACTTTAGCCAAATCCCATCAGATCCTGACCTGATATTTGGTTTGAGTTTCCCTGATGTACATCCTCCTCGTCTATTCTCTGGTAACAGGAGATTACAAAGGACTGTCAGTAAAGCGGAAAATATTGTAAACAGACAATTTCAGTTTCCTCCCTTGTCCCTTTAATCTGTACATTGCATCCTACACTGTCCAATTCCAATAAACTGCTGGGTAATTATTTTGCTTCAAACAACCGTCTCCAGCCTCTCATTGCACATTCTTCAACTCGCTCTGGACCCATTGGATTGACAGTTTTCTGATCCCTCTCTCAACCAAATCTCTAATATTTGTATCATAGTTATATATACTCATCTGTCTTGCCTGTCACACGGCTCACATTAAAATCAGCATACATCAGACTGCCATCCCCATTGTTTTCACTCCCCTCTGCCAGTTTGTTGCTGGTCTTAGTTGTACTGGAATTAGTCTCCAACTGCTCTTCAGTCACTGTGCTTGTGGACGTACTGCTCTGGCTCCACCCTCCCTCCCCCACCGCCACACTAGTTTAAACCCTCCTGAGTGACAATAGCAAACCTGCCTGCCAGGAGATTGCTGCCAGTTCACGTCCATCCCGTCCTTCTTGTGTATTTCATACTGACCCAGGATTCCCAAAAACCCACGTATCTGAGATTGCTGCCAGTTCAGCTGCATCCCGTCCTTCTTGCGTTTATCCTACCGACCCAGGAATCCCAATGATCCACATATTGGAAGTGCTGCCTACCCTACCAGCTCTTTGGTCATGTTTTTTTAACTATACTGCCTTCCTATTCCTAACCTCACTGGCACGTGGCATAATATAGTCTCCCCAACATTCAAATACGCTTTCGGCACAACTCCAGCAAGACCTTTACTTTAAAATTGGCAGACTTGACAATAAAAACTTAAGTGTGATCTCATTAACTAGGAAAGTGGAGCCCAACGAATCAGTCGTAATGACCATAGGATCTGATATCTGTCACCTCCACCAAACCTATGTGACAAGATATACTTATGGAGCATCTATTTGTACATGGACGAGGATAAACAGAAATTAGTCCAAAAGACCTGCAATTATCACAACAGATGGGTGCCAGTCAGCCTGTTTACTCTGCGTTGCTGTTCAATTGGATTTTAGCTATTCTGTTCCTTTTAATGGCTGGGTCTTTACCCGGATCCCTAGCGCGTCAGAAAGTGCCCAGTGGCTTTGTGCGCTCACTGCGTAGGGAGCATCCAGTGCCTGGCAATGGGGTGTGGGGAATCCAGGGGTGGCTCGATGAAAGGCTGCATGCAGTGACGGATGGACTCAGGGATTGAGAGAGACAGAGTAGGTAATCAGGGACATGCACTCACATAAGTGGCTGGGCAAGATTCCCAAGCACTCAGGAAGCCTGAGGACCAGAGCTACTTTTACAATAAACCCGTCATATTTGCAGCAATTCTCCATCAAACACAAGCAAATATACTGTAGATGGCAGAAACCTGAAACAAACACAGAAACATTCTGTGGAGAGAGAAAAGAGGAAATTCTCCCAATGCAGAGATTCCAAAATCTCCAGAAAGACAGGGTCCAGAGATTGGAATTGAACCCGAGTCCCTGGCACTGTGAGGCAGCAGTATTGTGTCACCACGCTATCTAATGATGGACAATAGGATTAGGACAGTTACATTAGTATATTTTCGACAGTTAGTTAACAGGAATGCTCTTACGCAGCCTGTCTAAGATTGGGAAGCCTTTATACAGCAGCAGAGGACAATTCAAGAAGCAATAAAGCGATGAACACGAAGCATGTAAGCTAGCTTGCCTTAGTAAAGGAGATTGCAGGAGTTTTGTTAAGATACATAAAAGGGGAGAGTGAACATTGGACAACCAGAAATTGAGGCTGGCTGCAGAGAAATGGAAAACAAAGAATTGGAGAATGACCTGAATAGGTACTTTCTGTCAATCCTCGCAATGGTAGATACTATGAACGTTCGAGAACTTCAAGCGAGTCAAGGGTGAGGAATGGATGTAGTGATCAGCGCTGAGAAGAAGGTACTAGGGAAGCTGCATTGTTTGAAAATGGATAAATCACACAGACTGGAATGATAACAACCAATGTTCTGAAGGGATTAGCGGAGGAGATTGTGAAACCATTGGTCGCGACTGTTCAGGAATAACTATCATCAAACAAAATCGCAGAGAACTGGAAAATAGACGATTTAAAATCTCTGTGTAAGAAGGAAGAAAGGCAAAATACAGGAAATCATAGGGCAGTATAGCCTGGCATCGGCCATTATTAGGGATTTAGAGTGCACTGCTAGCAATGAGATTGCAGAGTACCTGGAGGTGCATGGTAAAATTAGGGCTGAGTCAGCATGGCTTCATCAAGGAATGGTCCCGCTGACAAGTCTGTCAGAATTCTTTCAGAAGATAATGAGCAGATTTGACAAAGGGAAGATGTGATATGATTTGCTAATAGGGAGTGTGTTAAATTTGAATCTGTGTTAAATTGAATCATATTAATTTATTGGTTGTAACTTGTATAAGCAGATGTACAAAAACAACTAAAAATTGTAAAGGAACAATTCAATAGTAGTTAAATAAAGTAAGAATGGAGGGTCGGGTGATGTGTCGTTTCTACATGATGTGTGAGTGGTCGAGCCCACTGTGGTTCCCAGTGACCATGTCTGGAATAAATGTTGCATGCTAGAAGAACTCTGGCTCAGAGTCGATGAACTGGAGTTTGAGCTTCAAACATTGCGAGGCATCAGGGAGAGGGAGAGTTCCCTGGATGCTGTAATTCAAGAGACAGTTACACTCCTTAGATCAACTGACTCAAAGTCAGCCAGTGGTTGAAAGCGGAGGGTTTGGCTATGAGTGAGGCAGGTAGAGGGATCCAGGAGGTAGAGTTGCAGGAGTCTCAGCACCTGTCCATGTCTAACAGGTTCAAGAATCTTGTTCCCTGTGTGGATGAGAATGGAGACTGCAGGGAGGGTGAGTTGATTAGCCTCAGCACCGAGTTGAGGGAAACTTTCAAGCGGGACAAGAGAAGAGAAATATTATCGTAATTGGAGATAGTATAGTTAGACACTGTTCTCTGTGACCGGGATGGAGAGTCCTGAAAGCGGCGTCATCTACTGGTTTTTGGGTAAGGAATGTCTCATCTGGGCTGCAGAGGCACTTGGAGTGGGAGGGTAAAGATCCATTGGTCGTGGTCTGTGTAGGTACCAACGACAGAGATAAAACTAGGGCAGAGGTTCTACTAAGGGATACGAAGATCTCGGAGCTAAATTAGAAAACAGAATCAAAAAGGTAATAATCTCTGGATTATGGCCTGAGCCATGAGCTAATTAGCACAGGGTCAGCAGGAAAATGCGTGGCTCAAAGTTTGGTGTGGGAGAAACGGGTTTGTATCATGGGACATTGACACCAGTACTGGCGAAGGAGGGCACTGTGCTGATCGGACGGTCTTCATCTGAACCGTATTGGGACCAGAGTCCTGGCAAATCACATAACTCGGGCGGCAGACTGGACTTTAAGCTAAGTGAGGGTGGGGTGGTGTCAGTTATAGAGAAAATTAGAAAACCCGAATTAAAGGAGGGGTTAAGACTGCAGAACTCAAGAAGAAGGCGTTTGGTATGCTTTCCTTTATTGGTCAGAGTACCGAGTACAGGAGTTAGGGGGTCATGTTGCAGCTGTACACGACATTGGTTAGGCCACTGTCAGAATATTGCATGCAATTCTGGTCTCCTTCCTATTGGAAAGATGTTGGGAAACTTGAAAGGGTTCAGAAAAGATTTACAAGGATGTTGCCAGGGTTGGAGAATTTGAGCTCCAGGAGAGGCTGAACAGGCTGGTGCTGTTTTCCCTGGAGCGTCAGAGGCTGATGGGTGACCTTATAGATGTTTATTAAATTATGAGAGGCATGGATAGGGTAAACAGGCAAAGTCTTTTCCCTTGGGTCGGGGAGTCCTGAACTAGAGAGCACAGGTTTTGGGTGTGAGGGCAAAGATGTAAAAGAGACCTAAGGGACAACTTTTTCACGCAGAAGGTGGTAGTATATGGAGTGAGCTGCCAGAGGAAGTGGTGGAGGCTGGTACAATTGCAATATTTAAGAGGCATTTGAATGGGTATATGAATAAGAAGGGTTTGGAGTGGTATGTGCTGGGTGCTGGCAGGTGGGACTAGATTGGGTTGGGATATCTGGTCGGCATGGACAGGTTTGACCGAAGGATCTGTTTCCATGCTATACATCTCTATGATTCTATGACTCCAAGTTATTCAAATCTCCAGCACAGATGCAGCACCATACACAGGGAGTATGGAAAGTGTGAGCCATCAAACTTCAAACACACAGGACAAACAAATGACAATGAGAAGAGGAATGGCTAATACAGGGTTGAACCGTTATATCGGAATGCATGCAGTATAATGAATAAAATAAAAATGCTTGTGACTCATACACAAATTGGCAGGTCGCCATCACGGAGACGTCGCTGCAAGAGGATCAGAATTGGCAGCTGAATATTCAAGGATATGCATCTTATCAAAAGATAGGCAGTTGGATAGAAGGGATGGGGCTGTCTTATTGGAAAGAAATGAAATTAAATCAATAATACGAAATGAAGTAAGGTCAAGTGGTGTGGAATCTGTATCGGGAGACTTGAGGAATTAAAAAGGTTAAGAAAATGTAGTTGGAGCTCTGTTCAGGCCTCCAAACAGTAGTCAGGAGCTGAGGTGCAAGATATACCAGGAGCTAGAAAGAAGTGTAGGAAAGACAAAGTTACAGTGATCATGTGGGATTACAATACGGAGGTGGGCTGGGAATTCAGGTAGGTAGTGGTTTGCAGGAAAATAAATTTGTGGAATGTCGATAAGTTGGTTTTTTGGAGCAGCTTGTGCAGGCATTTTAGATAAGGGAGCTTAAGGAGAAGGAAATCATAGGAGGCAATGATCATAATATGATTGAATTTACTCGACAATTTCAGATGGCAAAGTTAGAATCAGAGGTAACGGTATTAGAGCTGAATAAAGGCAATTACAGAGGCATGAGATAGGAGCTGGGTAGAATTGACTGGTAGAAGGGCCCAGCAGCAAAGACAGTGGAGCAGCAATGGCAGGAGATTTTTGGAGTAATTCAGGATGCAACAGAGATTTACCCCTCGTAAAAAGAGGCATGATACATGGAGAATGAGGTAACCATGACTGACGAAGGAAGTCAGGTATAGCATTAAAGCAAAAGAGAAAGGACATAATGTGACAAAGTGCAGTGGGAAACCAGAGGGTTGAGAAACTTACAAAGACAAAACAGAGGGCAAACAAAATAGAATAAGGAGGGAGGTTATTAAATATCGGGGTAAGCCAGCCAGTAATATAAAGCAAGAAATGAAAGAGTTTCTTTCGATATATAAAGTACAAAAGAGAGTCAAAATATGGCATTGGATTGCTGGAAAATGACACTGGAGAGATAGTAGTGGGGACAAAGAAAATGCCCGAGGAATTGGATAAGTATCATGGTGGAAGACACGAATAATATCTCAAACATTCAGGAGAGTGAGTGGCTAGAGCTGAGTATGGTGACCACCACAATGGAGAACATGATAGGAAAAAGCTGAATGGCTTAAAGTTGGTTAAATAACCTGAACCAGAGGGATTAAATGCCTGCGTTATAAGGGAGATAGCTGAAGAGTTAGTTGAGGTGATGGTGGTGATTTTTCAGGAATCACTCGAGAAAGGAACGATCCCAGAGCATTGGAAACCCCCTAATGTGACATCTGTTTTTACCCAGGGAGTAAGGAAGAAAAGACAAAAACAAATGCTTAAACTTTGTCGTGGGTAAGATCCTGGGATCCCTTGTGAAGGATTAGGTTTCTGAATACTTGGAAGTATTTGGCAAAATAGGGCAAAGTTAGCATGGTTCCATCAAGGGAAGGTCATGCCTGACAAATTTGTTGGAAATCTTTGAAGAAAAAGTGAGCAGGCTCGATCAAGTACAGCCAATGGATGTTATCCACCAGGACGTCAAGAAGGCCTTTGGCAAGATGTCACACAGGAGATTATTGATTATGATAAGGGTCCGTAGTGTTAGAGGCAAGGTAGAGGCGTGAATAGAAGCTTGCCTGTCTGACAGAAAGCAGAGAGTGGGGATAAAATGGTCCTTCTCAGGATGGCAGTAGGTGACAAGTGGTGGTCAGCAGGGCACAGTATTGGTACCATAACTTTTTACCTTATACGTTAACAATCTAAATGATGGAACTGACGGCACTCTGGCTAAGTTTGCAGACGAAACTAAGATACGTAGAGGGTCAGGTCGGAGAGAGGGGGCAGAGAGGCTGAAGAAAGAATTGGCCAGGTAAAGAGGTTGGCAGATGCATTCCAATGTCTGAAAATGTCAGGTCATGCTCTTTGGCATGAAGAATAGAGGCATGGTCTATTTCCTAAATGGGGAGAAAATTCAGAAATCTGAAGTGCAAAGGGACTTGGGAGTTCTAGTGCAGGGTTCTCTTAAGATAAGTTTGCAGGCTGAGGTAGTAGTTAGGAGGGCAACTGCAGTCATTATTGATGGCACTTATTACGAGAGAAATTGAATAAAAGAACAGGCTGTGTACAGCTTTGGTCAGACTACATTTGCAGTGTTGCGCATACTGTTGAGTTCCATATCTCAGGAAGGATGTACTGTCCCTGGAGCATGTTCAGAAGATTTTCACGGGAATAATCATAGGAGTGAAAAAGTTTATTGTATGAGGAATGTTTGAGTCTTGGGTCTATACTTGATAAAGTTTATAAGGAAGAGAGGAAATGTAATTGAAACATACAGAATACTGAATGACCTGAACCGAGTGGATGTTCATAAGATGTTTCCATTTGGTAGGAGAGACTAAGACGAAAGGACACAGCCTTGGCTTAAAGAGAACATCTTTTAGAACGTTGATAAAGAGAGTTCTTTAACCAGCGAATGGTGAACCTTTGCAATTTATTGCCAGAGAAGGCTGTGGGGCCAGGTCATTGAATATATTTGAGACAGAGTTTTTTTGATTATCCAGGGGATGAAGGATTACGGGCAGAAGGTCGTAGAATGGGTTTGAGAAACTTATCAGCGATGAATGAATGGTTGAGTAGAGTCAATAGGCAAACTTGCCTAATTTCTGCTCCTATGTCTTATAGTCGTGTGGTCTATACCTTAAGGATGCACCTTACATCTCTGATGATATGGATTCATGCTCTTCATGAAGGTCGGAAGCTGGTGGAAATAGTTGACTGTTATAGAATGAAGGTATTGTGGCTGCTGCCGGGGCGGTGGATAATATGACATTCAGTGCAAGATCACACACCAAATGCAGTGTATTAATGTGGGGAGAGTTTATTCAAAAGCTGGACCTCTCTATCTCTCTCAATCGCCGTAGGGAGTGGGGGTTTTTGTGGGTAGGCGTAACGTCCACAGAGGCACTTAAACTATCCAGCATCATGCATCCTGAGTGAAATACAGTCATGGAACCTATCACATTCTCATTGTATGTTTAGAATATAAGTGAATGTCCATCCTCCTCGAGGTTCAAAGCAATCATCTCTTATTATCTCACAGCGCTACAGATCAACCTTTATTCACTCCTCATGGTGCCACATCCCAGGGATTAATCCGGTGGAACTCCTGTTCATTGTCTCTGTGGTAAGGAGATCACTCCGTATAAAGAAGATAAAATCTGTCCACAATACCCCAAACACTGCCTCAACAACGCTTTCGGAGTTGATCACAATAATTCTTTCCCTCGCTTAGCTGGCTCCATTTCCTTCATGTGACACAGGAAACCATTCATTTACAATGCACTGCCACTGATGTGGAATTTAAAACATCCTTACATCTGTAGGTTAGCAACAATAAAGCCAGCACCAGAGGTGCCTATCGAGATAGACATCCCTCTTGGGGAGAGACTCAGTCACAAAGAATACATCTAAAATAGTGAATGGCCACCTACCTGAAAGGAATTCAGCTGCAGGAATATGGGATACACGCAGAGGGAGGGAATTATCTTTCCTTTTGATCTGCCCTCACGGGATGTGTGCAGCCCTGGTCAGGCCAGCATGTTATGCCGACCTTGAACTTAGTGGCTGGTTCAGCTGTTCTACAGGACAGTAAAGAGTAAATCACAGTGCTGTAGGTTTGCAGTCACACGGAGAGTTGACCAGGGAAGAATGACTCATTGCCTTCTTTAATGGGCATGAGGCAAGCCGATATCAACAGATTATTATTTTGTGGCTTTTGATTATGATTACACTGTCTTCCCATCTTTCCCATCTTTCCATATCTGTGCAGAGAACGTAAACAACTCAAGTGTAATTATTTTGCAATGGATAAGTGATAAAAAGGTACTTGAAACAGCTGTATGTGGAGATGAACAAAGGCACAAACGATGGTTTATCCAGGAGTTGTACTGAGGCTGAGGCGGAGACTGGGATGTCACGATGGTGGTACTGGACAGGATTGTTGACTGGAGAGGATATGGAAATGTAAACTTGTACAGGAGTAAAATAAATCAAGGAGAACAGTCTTTTTAATCCTCGCATATTGGTGCGTAATTTGTAAATAATAATTTGCTAGTTATAATTTGTAAGGAATGGATTCTTTGATTGGAACTGAAAACACTGACTTGCACCTTTCCAAAGTTTACATATTATGACCATCAATTCAGTTCAGACCGTTTCACTAACCAATCTACCAACTGCAGATGCATCTGTCCATGACAGCATCAGTAAAACTGACCACCGCATTGTCGTTGAGGAGACAAAGTCTCACGGTCACATTGAGAATAAACTATATTGTGTTGTGTGGCACTATCACCATGCTAAATGGCACAGACTTCAAACAGATCTCGCAACTCAAGACTGAGCATCCATAAGACGCTGTGATCCATCAATATCAGAACAATACTCCAGCACAATCTGTAATGTCATGTCACAGCATATAAACTTCTCGATCATTACCATCAAGCCAGAGGATTACCCTCGTGCAATAGAGAGTGAAACAATGGGAAAAAAAAAACTGCTCAAGTATTTTCTGTACATAAAATGCAGAACAAATTCAACCCAGCCAAATACCACCTCATCATTCTACTCCCCATCATCAATAAAGTGATGGAAGGGTTCATCAATAGTGCTATCAAGCAGCACCAGCTCAGCAATAATCTGCTCAATGACGCCCAGTTTGGGTTATACCAGGACCACTCAGCTCCTGACCTCATCACAGCTTTTGTTCAAACATAGACAAATGAACTGAATTCCAGCACTTGAAAATCAAGGCTGCATTCTATCAACTGTGGCATCAAGGAACCCAAGCAAAAAGATATTGTGAGTAATTACTTCATTATTGGAGTTATACCTGACAGATAGGAAAACGGTCATTGTTGTTGGAGGTCAGTCATCTCACTTTCAGAATATCTCTGCAGTAGTCCCTCAGGATAATGTGGACGTAGGTTTGCTCCATGAGCTGGAATGGTCATTTCCAGACGTTTCGTCACCATACTAGGTAACATCTTCAGTTGCCCTCTGGATGAAACCTAGATCCAAACAGCTTCTGTTGCTTCATCAATGGCCTTCTCTCCATCATAAGGTCAGAATGGGGATATTCGACGATGACTGCACAATATTCAGCACCATTCGCAAGTGCTCAGGTACGGAAACAGTCCGTGCCAAAATGCAACAAGGTCTGGACAATATCCAGGCTTGGGCTAATAAGTGACAAGTAACACTCGCACCACACAAATTCCAGACAATGACAATCACCAATAAGAAATAATATAACCACTTGGTATTCAGCAGCATATTTGTCACTAAATTCTCCTCCCCACCACCCTATCAATACACTTGGGGGTACCATTGACCAGAAACTGAACTGGACTCGCCACAGAAATATAAGAGCAGATCAAAGGCTAGGAATACTGCGCGAGTAACTCACCTCCTGTCTTCCCAAAGCATGTTCACCATCTACAAGGCACAAGTCAGGAGTGAGATGGAATACTCCCCAATTGCTTGAATGAGTGCAGCCACAACGACACTAAAGATGCTTGACACCATCCAGGACAAAACAGCCCAATTGATTGGCACCACGTCCACAAGCATTCACTCCATTGACCACCAACGTTCAGTAGCAGCAGTGTGTACTATCTACGAGACAGCACCTTCCAATCCTACGAACACTTCCGTCTTGAATGACAAGGGCAGCAGGCTTTTGCGAACACCACCACCTTCAAACTCCCCTCCAAACCAGTCAATATCCTGAGTTGGAAATATATCACCATTCTTTCACTGTTGCTGGGTCAAAACCTTAGAATTCCCTCCCTCGTAGCATTGTGGATCAACGCATAGCAGGTGGACAGCAGCGGTATAAGAAGGCAGCTCAGCACCACCTTCTCAAGGGGGCAACTAGGGACGGACAAGAAATAGTGGGCCCATTCAGCGATTCCCATAACCAGAAAATAAGTTTAAAAAGTTCCAAGTTGAACACCTCGATGTGACAGGTTGTCTAATTTGAAATGAACAGGAAAGCAGTGCTTCTGATACTGGACATTTTAGACCTTTCTGTTATTAGATGTGTGTTCAGTGTTCCATGACATATTGTTGCTGAGTGCTGTGATAAATGGGCGGCACGGTGGGCGGCACAGTGGTTAGCACTGCTGCCTCACAGCGCCAGAGACCCGCGTTCAATTCCTGCCTCAGGCGACTGACTGTCTGGAGTTTGCACATTCTCCCCGCGTCTGCGTGGGTTTTCTCCGCGTGCTCCGGTTTCCTCCCACAGTCCAAAAATGTGCAGGTCAGGTGAATTGGCCATGCTAAATTGCCCGTAGTGTTAGGTGCAGGGGTAATTGTAGGGGAATGGGTCTGGGTGGGTTGCGCTTCGGCGGGTCTGTGTGGACTTGTTGGGCTGAAGGGCCTGTATCCACACTGTAAGTAATCTAATCTAATCTAATCTAAATTGCACCTGTTTTGTTAAATTCAACAACACAAGTGTAACAGGATCGATCCTTCAAAAATACCAAACTGAAAATGACAATCATTGTAGAGACAACATACTCCCCCCAGATGAGACTCACAGATAGCAGCTTATATTGAACATATCACTGCGCTACTGACTGGCACTGAATTCTCCCACCGTCCGTATTACAGGGGTTACCATTGACCAGAAGGTGAAGTCAAATCAACGTACAGATACAAGGGTTACAAAAGCAGGTCTGAGACTTTCAACTCTGCACTGAATAATAGACTGTATGGCCATAAGGGCATGAGATATAGCAATAGATTTAGGCTATTCAGCCTATCTCTTCAGTCTGAAACTGCGCCATTTTGTCTTAGTCTCTAAGACAAGTGGGAATATCTTCTATACACTAACTATCAATTTTTGCAGTAGTCGGTCAGCTTCAATCAGATGCGCCCCCCCCCCCCCCCCCCCCCCATTTCTTCTAAATTCCATTGAGTACAGACACAGAGTCCTCGATTGTCGCTCATATGACAAGCCATCATTCCCAGGATAAATCATGTCCAACACCCGTAGATCCTTCCCCAGAACAGCTCACAATAATCCAAATGCCATCTGACCATAGTCCATTACATTCTGATCAGTATGTCTACGCTTTTGTATTCTCACTCTCTTGATATGAATGCTAACATTGCATTTGCTTTCCTTACTGCCAACTGAACCTGTCCAATAACCGTAGGAGAGGGCGATGACTCCAAACTGCTTTTGTGCTTCAGATTTCATGAAGCCTTTTAGAACATAGTGCCTGCCTGTATTCCGCCTACTGAAGTGCATAATCTCACATGTTTCCATATTGTGTTCCATCAGCCATGTGTTTTCCCAGTGTCCTAAACTATCCAAGTCTTTCTGCAGCCTCCCCACTTCCTCAATATCACCTGCCCATCCAATCATCATTGTATCATCTGCAAACCTAGCAAAACTGCCATCAGGTCAGATGGTTCACGTAAATGGCACCTCCTGACTACCTGAGGACTGTCCACCATTGAAAAGGCACAACGCTCAAGATGCTTGACTCCATTTAGGTTTAAGCAGTGGCTTTACTGGAATTACACCTGCAAAGTCTTCACTCCTTGCACCACTGCCACTGGCACCCTGCCCACCATTTTATTATGAATTTACCCCATTATGGTGATGCAGAACTTGATGACCCATGATCCCAGTCTATTAATGGCAAACTGTCTCAATGCTGACTGTGTGGTGCTCACACCAACCAATGTCCTTGTGTGTTGAAGACGACAGAAGGAGGTGGGGGGTGGGGATGTCGATCATAAATGACTGTGTGACTGTCACTAAGGGCTGACACCTGCCGTGAAAGTCCCAGATGTACCTGTGTCTGTTATCACCGCTGCAGGGATGGTCAGTCTTTCAGTGAGTCAAATCAAAGAAAGTGATGGGCCTGGAGAGTGGTTCCTGGCTGAGCACTCAGATCCTGTTTGTACCAACTAGCAGATGTATTCACATACAACTTCAGACTCTCCCTCCAGGAGCCGAAGTCCCAATCTGATTCAAGAAGGCCATCATCATCCGCGTAAGTGAGAAAGCACATGGAACGTGTCCTTATAGACGATGAAGTGCTATGAGAGGCTGGTTATCGCCTACACCAACTCCAGTCTCCCAGCCTGACCTGCTGCCCTATAATGTGCCGACTCGTGTAACGGTTTCACAACAGATGCCATACCCGAGCCTGCACCCATCCCTGGAACATCTGGACAAACAGGACACCTGCACCCGACTCTGCTCATTGATTAAAACTCCACCTTCAAAATCATTATCCCTTACAGACTAATCACAAAACTCTGCGACCTTGATCTCGGTTCGATCCTCTGCAACTGGCTCCTCAGGCTTTTGAACCACAATCGTGAAGATAGGTAAAAACACCTCCTCCACAATAACAATCACCACTAAAGCTGCTCAACACCCAACAATACTCACTGCACACCCATGGCTGTACCCTCAGCCCACTACTGTCCTCCCTGTACATCCTAGGCTGTGCCCTCAGCACCTTACTGTACGCCCTGTACACCCACGGCTGTGTCCTCAGCACCCCCCCCCCCCCCCCCCACTGTCCTCCATGCACACCCACGTCTGTGCCCTCAGCCCCTTACTGTATTCTATGTACACCCACGTCTGTGCCCTCAGCCCCTTACGGTACTCCAGCTACACCCACGGCTGTGACCTCAGCCCCTTAGTGTGTTCCCTGTACATCCCACGGCTGTGCCTTCAGCCAACCACTGTGCTCCCTGTACACCCACGGTTGTTTCTGCAGCCCCCTACTGTTCTCCCTGTACTTACACGGCTGCGTCATCAGCCCCTTAATGTCCTCCCTGTGCAACCACAGCTGTGTCCTCAGCCCCCTACGTACTCCCTGTACAGCCACGGCTGAGTTTCCAAATTCCAAACAACGCCAGCTACAAGTTCGCTGATGACATCACTATAGTAGTACAGATATTAAACAATAACGCATCAGAACCTAGAAAGACGATAGAGAGCTTGGTGGCATGATCTGTTGATAATGACCTCTCTCTCTAATCCGGCAAACATAAAGGACTGATCACTGACTTTAAGAAGAAAGGAGGGGAACATACCCCATCTACATCAACCGTTTGAGTGAGTGCAGAGCATCAAGTGCATCGGAGTGATGATAACTCACAACCTGTCCTGAACTTCTCACATAGGTCCGACAGTCGGGAAGGTTCAACAATGCCTCTCCTTCCTGAGGTGATACAGGAAATTCAGCATGCGCTACATCTACAGATGCACCTTTGAGAGCGTATTGTCCCGGTGCATAACAGCCTGGTACGGCAACTGCTCTACTAAGGACCGTGAGAAACTATAGAAGATTGGGTGCACAGCTCTGACCAACACGGACTCTTACATCCCAACCATCGATTCCATTTACATGGCTCGTTGTCGCAGAAAGGCTGCCAACATCTAGCCCAGGTTACTGAGGGAAGGGAGACAGGAAATAGCTGGGGCATTAACAGATATGTTTGGAGCATCCTTGAACACGGCTGATGTCCCAGAAGACTGGACAATTGTTAATCCCCTTGTTTAAGGAAGGTAGTAGGGATACTCCAGTCAATTATAGACCGGTGAGACTGATGTCAGGGGTAGGTAACCTGCTAGAGAAGATACTGAGGGATAGGATCTACTCTCATTTGGATGAAAATAGTCTTATCAGTGATAGACAACATAGTTTTGTGCAGGGAAGGTCATGTCTTAGCAACTCAATAGAATTCTTTGAGGAGGTACAAAGTTGATTGATGAGGGAGAAACTGCAGATGTAATGTACATGGACTTCAGGAAGGCGTTTGGTATGTTTCCCCACGGTCGGGATATGGAGAAATTGAAGTCACATGGTGCGCTAGCTACGTGAATAAAGAACTGGCTGGGCAACATAAGATAGAAAATAGTAGTGGGAGGGAGTTTCTCAAAATGGTGAACTGTGACCAGTGATTCCATTTAAGATGTTTCTGGAAAGATACATGAATGAGAAGGGAGCAATTGGATACAGATCCTTAGAAAATAGGCGACAGGTTTAGATAGAAGATTTGGATCGGCGCAGGCTTGGACCATTGAATGGCCTGTTTCTGTGCTAGAATGTTTTGTTCTAACTTTATCAAAGACCAATCACACCCCAGTAATGGTCTCCTACAACCTCTCCATCAGGCTAAAAGATATGGAAGCTTGAAAACACAGAGCAGCTGGTTCATTAAAAGTTTCTTCCTGACTGTTATTAGGCTGATGAATGTACTCTCTAATCTCAGATAATGCCGATTTTGTTCATGTTGATCTCGCATCGCGCACGCCCTGTACGACGTAAACTCCATGCCTCTCAGATATGTTTTATAGCAATCGTTCTGCACATCCTTGCTTACTATGATCTGCCTGTAAACCTTGGTACAGGTCATAGTAAATCCTCGTCTTCCTCCCCCCCGCTCACTCCGAGCTCTCTCTGGTTCCCACCCCCAGCAACTTCCATTCCCATCCTCAGCTCACTGTGTGTTTTGTATCGAACTATTTCTCTCACACTGTCTGCTTCCTTGTATTTTCCTTTACTCTGTCTTCTGTTTCTTTCCCTGAACTTATTATCTCCCCTTCTCCCTGTCCATGTGACTGTTTGTTTCTTGTTTTGTTTCCTTTCTCTGTTTTACTGACTGTCCTTCTGTTTCCCTCGCTGTTTTCTCTCTCTCCTTATACGTATCTGTCTATTTCTCCCTCGTTGTGATGGTGATGGCGTCTCTATTCTCTTGAAGCGTGTGATGGCTCTTTGGTTCGATGTTGGCAATAAAATAAACTCAATTTTGGTATCTTGGACATAATTTAAATTTATTGTTTAAATTCCAATTGTTGTCAAAACAGCAAGCAGAACTTGAATATCCATTTAACAACCAATTCTTGCATCTAAATATTTTGGAACTGCCTCCACTCAGTGCTCTGCATACTGGCAACTGAAAGCATTCTATTCACGTGCATAATAGTGTGCCGGTAACAGCTCTTCCCATGACCATAAGAAACTACAGACAGCGGTGTGCAGAGCCCAGACTATCATGGAAGACAAGCTTCCATCCATTTAGACTTCTCATTGCCAGCCTTTCGCTGGCATCAAATATCTCTCCAAAACCGGTAATGGTCTCCTACAACCTCTTCCAAAAGGGAGGAGATACAGAGGCTTGAAAACATGGACCAGTATGCTCAGGAACACCTTCTTCCCCACCGTAATTACACTGACGAATTGAAGTCTCTAACTTTTCAAATAATATTAATCTTTCGAAAGTCGCTCTTGCTTTGCACACCTCCTGTGCCGCTGTCACCTTGTATGCCTCACTCTGTCTAAGTGGCATTGAGGCTCAAGGTCTTCTCAAGGGCAATCAAATAAGTGGAGTAATGCTGGCCCAGCCAGCGATACCTATATCCCATTAATAAATTTAAGAAGATGACGACACTCAGGGAAGACAGACAGTTGGGATCAAATCGCTTTAAACATGATCTTAGATATATATATAGTTTCCCTGAGTATCTGAAAGTAGAGTTTTCCTACAAAACCTTTCATAAGCTGATATGGCGTAAAGTGAAGTAGCATTAATTTATGTGGGAAAAAAAAAATCATCTTTCTTGGTAAAAGTGAAAATCCTCTTCGGATTTCTTTTAGTTAGCGAAAACAGGACGTAATGGAGGTTTTTCGGAAAGGGAAGTGGCAAAAAGCGATTTTTTTGAAAAGCGGGGTATACATGTACTGGCATGGGCAAGACATTCAGGAAGATGGGAAAAGCCAAAAATAAATGAGGTGAATCTCACATTTTATTTCCATCCCAGCTGATCATCATTCCTGTTGTTTGCTCTTTTTCTTCTATCTCTCTCTTTCTCTATCGATTTAGCTCACTCCTTCTCCCTTTCAAAGCAGACTTCCCTGTCACCAGCATTATTCACACAATTTTCCAACTGTTTTCAGTTCAGGAAAGCTCCGAGCACTTTCTGTTCTTTGCTTTGCATTTTTTATGCAATTTCAGATCTCCAGCATCATCTTTTATTTGGTTTAAACTTCAAATTTGTTATTCCATGGGAAGTCGGCATCTCTGCCAGGGCAGCATTTGTTACTCATCACTAATTGCCCTGATTGTGAGGCCATTCCACAAGCCAATATAAAATCAAGCGCATTGATATGGGTCTGAAGTCACACTTAACCAAAACCGGGTAGTAACGTTAGATTTCTTTAAGGTCATCAGTGAAACAGCAAGATTTTCAGACAAAATCTGGGTTTTATGGTTGTTTTTCGTGAAATGCACTTTATTCGAATTCTTATCATTTTTATTGAAGTTCTGCCAGCGGCTGTGGTAGGACTTGAAACAAGTCGCTTGAAACGATGTCTTTCGTTTAATAAGCTTTGCTCCTGAATTATATTCAGCGACATTCCTACTCTGATACATTGTCCTAATCATGAAGTAAAGTCCGAGACAAGAACAATTTTGAGATTAGATTTTAGATTAGATTACATTACAGTGTGGAAACAGGCCCTTCGGCCCAACAAGTCCACACCGACCCGCCGAAGCGAAACCCACCCATACCCCTACATTTACCCCTTACCTAACACTACGGGCAATTTAGCATGGCCAATTCACCTGACCCTGCACATCTTTTGGACTGTGGGAGGAAACCGGAGCACCCGGAGGAAACCCACGCAGACACGGGGAGAACGTGCAAACTCCACACAGTCAGTCGCCTGAGGCAGGTATTGAACCCGGGTCTCAGGCGCTGCGAGGCAGCAGTGCTAACCACTGTGCCACCGTGCCGCCCACAAAGTTGCAAGATTGAAATACTTGCAACTGGAAAAGTGGCCAGAAGAGAGCTTGAAATATAAAGTCTGAATTTTACTAACGTGCAGACACTGGTTTGTTCAGACACAGCACTGACGCAGAGATGGAGATTGGGGATATTATGATCTGGTAGTAGACAGGGTTGGTGACAGAGAGAGCACGAGACATAAATCAGTTCAGGGCCAGAAGGGATCTTGAGGTTGTCCACAGTTTTGTTCTCAGATGTTTGTAAGGGAGTGGTCTGCAATTCAGATGAATGGAGACTGCAATTTGAATTGAAGATAATAGTTTCTTTCTCTGACAAATATAGATAAGAGAAATTGCAATGAAGTTCAAAATTGTTTATGGGATTAATGAATAGACAGAGGTAGAGAACACCAACAATAGCGAGAATAGGTTAGTAACACACCCTCCACCCCACCCAGAATAATAATCAGTACTGCTGACATCCGATATGGTAGAAATTCCCAATAGAGGGAAATGTTGAAAAGGCCCAAGGAAAGCCTCCTCTCCACTGGTGTAATTATCCAGTCCATTATTCTCAGATTCAGATCTGTCCTCTCCACGTCTGTGCAGCTGCTGATCTTTGTTATTGTTGGAGCTGATACATCTGCTCCTACACTGGGATAGCGCACTGAGTAAAGCCCTTCACTAATAGGAGAGGGGAACGCTCCAGTGACACAGTTCGAATGCATGGAGACTGATATCAATCACGGTCACTGAGCAAACAGTTCTAGCTTTCAATAACTGTCAGTTCACAATATAACTCGACTGGACTGGGTGCTGACATCACTGGCTATTGGTCACATCTCCCATCACTAATTGCTCTAGTAAAGTCAATTGTGAGGGAGAATGATGGATGCTTTCTTATCCCAGGCTAGATGACTCTGCTCTGTTGTATGTTTGCAATGCTGTAACCATCTTACCCCGAATTTCCACCCCTCCACAAAAAAAAACACAATCAGGACTTGTTACTGTGTTGATCTCTTCTCCACGGGAACAAACGCCAGCCAACACACTGTCACTGGGCACAGTTGCTCTGCACATGCACAGGAAGTGTGGACTTATCTGAATGTTCCTCTCCCTGCTCTCATAAAGAAACGTTGGACCTTCCATTCATAATATGCTTCAGTAATTAATTTATACAAATTGACAAACATCTTAATACAGTGTTATTTGCTATAAAGCAATAATTTTTACACTTGTTCCCCTCAGTCCAAAACCAAAAGTGAGCTTATTCTTTAAGACTTGTGAATTAATGAGTCACGTTTGGCTGGGAGATAGGGCGGAATGGGGGCAGTGGCTGTGGAGACTGCATGGGGAGTACAATGATATTCCCCAGTCATCATCACTCTTAACGTCAGATAGAATTAAATATAGTTCACAACAAGGATATTTTATAATTTATATTTTATGTACACACCATTTAATCATTGGGAATACAGATTGAGTAGGGTCACCGCACCTGAAACATAAACGTTGATTTCTCTTCACAGATACTGCCAGACCTGCTGAGCTTTCCCTCCAAAGTCTGTTTTTGTTTTAGATTGATCATATTGTTCATATCTTGCAGGATGCTTACAATTAAAAACAGATAATCATAACAAAATGTGCAGGGCTATGGGGACAATACAGGAGAATAATAGTAGAGATATCGCTCATTCCAAACTGGAAGACACAATGGGCTGAGTTTTCACCAACTTTGCTGTAATAATTCTATGTTATGCATTGAAAGCTTTCGGAGAGTGGGGAGACAAGCTTGTTCAATGAAGGACACAGAGTGTTCCATCATCAAAAATCTATCCCGATTATTTCATGGAGTTCAGCTGCCTCTAAAATGCATTTTAAAAAAATAGATTTCCAGAGATTTACAAGATGTTCAGAATTTTGTTTCACTTTCTATCTTAAAGAAGAAACAGATTTCGGCAGTAATTCAGGTGTCACAGACACACCAACTGTAATAGAAACAAGAAAGGACCACATTGTCCAAATTCTTCTGTTTTTCAGGGCTCCAAATATCGATGATGTATTGTATTGTGAGAACTTGTGATGAAAATGTTGAAACAAAACAAAAGTTGCTGTAAATTCTCAGCAGGTCTGGCAGCATCTGTGCACAGAAATCAGAGTTAACGTTGCATGTCCAGTGCCCCTTCCTCAGAACTGATGGTAATACAGAAAATGTTGGTTTATATGCAGAAGGGACTGGATGGTGAGATTGGATGAGAAACCATCACTGTTCAAGAAAATCGGGATCTGGATTCCATTCAAAATTAAGAAAAGATTTCTTATACTCTCTCTTCTATCGCTTGATTCTTGTTCAGGTTGTACATGTACTATATATTTCTATATCTCCATCAAGTGCAGACGACATGGTTTTTTTTTTCTCCCCTACTGTGGTGATTCAACATTTTTGATTATTTTCCAGTATGTATTTGCTTCCAATTAGGTGGATATGAGAATATGGTTTGATCTTCTGCACTTTGCCCATAACATCGAATTTAATTGAATATTTATCCCCATCACACTCGCTGATTTAAACAAACAATGAATGAGTCCACGTCCATCCTGCAGATGAAAAATTTCTTCAGCTCTGGCTATTGCAGGGAATGTTACAAAGAACAGTGCCACGCAAAATGCTAATGTTCCACCGCAAGGCGCCAAACCCTAGCTTATCCTAAATTATTACAAGGTTTATAAATAAAACATGTGGAGAGGCAGAGTGTAAAAGGTGAATTCAACAAAGGTGTCGAAAATGCTATTTGTGGCTCCCTCATAAAATGTGTTAATTACATCACTTATAAATTCACCAAAATAGGGAAAGCAAGAAACTGGAATTGTCAAATCATCCTCTGAATAATATCTGGAGAACAGGAAGGAAATCACGGGTTGTTTGTGATATTCAGAAATGACGATTGTGAGAATATGGAGGTGGGGATCAGTGGAATAATGATCCATGTTGTGGATGACACAAAGATGAGCTGGGTGGATCACAGTCCACCACAGAAAGTGTTAGGCTACAGGAGGATATAACCAAATTATCCAAATAGCCAGAACAATGGCCTGATGAAATTTAACACCGATAAATTTGAAAGATGCAAGTCAGAAGTAACAAGACAAGTGAGTACTCAAAAGTGAGTATGAAAGAGGACGGCTAAATTTGTTTGTTTTTCTTTGCAGCAGAAAACGTTGAGGAGGGAATATGGTACAGGTGGACAAGAGCATAAGGGGTATGGAATGGATGGACATACAGCAGCTTTTTTCCTTAGCCAAAGGGTCAAAAATAAATGGACTCACTTTTAAAGCGAAAGCGAGGGGTTTGAGAGAGGATTTGTGGAATGTGTTTCGAACTGAGAGGGTAGTATGAATCTGGAATGCATTGTCTAGGAGGGTGGTTAATGCAGGTAACCTCTCAAACGTTTAAAAAGCCTTTGGATATGCACTTGCTGGTACAGATGTGATAGGCCTGTTTTTCATTGCATGATTCTTTGCAGTGGCAGCCATGAACACTCTGGTATATTCTGAAACAATAAGCAAATGGCAGTTGCTGCTTTGTTACTTTGACTATACTCAGTCAGTCGCTATATTACAAAGCAGCAGCATCTCATGCAGCTTCAGCACTTACTCAACCAAAGTCAGCCCAGCCATCTCTGGAAATATCCAGGGTAATTCGTATGCTCTGTGCAAGCATTGTCCAACAACAGTACTGATAATATTCTAACTGTTTGCGACCATTATTATAGTTACAGCCATAATTTGAACACAGCTTTTCCTCCATTATAATACAGACCTCTAGCAATAAGGATGTTATTTCTCTGAAACAAAATAAATTATTTCCCAGGTATTCCCTTTGACAAGCAGCAAGTTTTCCTGTGTTTTTTTCTGCCAGTTTTTTTCTCACAGAATTCCCCACCCCAACCTCTTTCCACTTTATCATTTTCTTGTGCACTGTCTCCCTGATCTCACACACCTCACTCCCTCACATCTCCCACACTCTCCATCCTTATTTATTAATCCCTGATAAACATGCGCCTAATCTCGATAATTTATTACAACTCCCAACTCACATTTTGGACTGATTTGATTACTTCTCTCGACATGGTCATTAGACTGGTCGTGTCTGATGTCCTATTCACCTCGATCTTCTACTCAGTTCCTGATCTGCTGCTTTGGTTCTCATTCTCCTGGTTTATTCAAATCCATCTGACTTGCACTAACAAACCTCCCAACAAGGATGTTAGTGCTCGTCCAGTTAAGATACAAACTGTCTTTTTTGTGCAGATGTTCACTTGCATTGCAAGAGGTCCCATTGATCCAAAATCTGAAACACCCACCCTTGAACTAGCTTGTTAACAATATGTCTAGCTATACTGTCTTCCTTATCCTTCCCTCTTTTCCACATGGCACGGGGAGTAATCCAGAGATTACAGAGGATTGTTTTCTTTCCCTCTCTCTCCCCCCTCTTTCTCTCTCATCCTCTCTCTCTCTCGCACCAACTCCCCCCCCCCCCCCCCACCCCACCAGCACACACACATTCAGAAGACAGAAAGACAGACACCAAATTACTTTGCAGGAGAAGACAAATAACCTTAAAATAATCGGAATGATAACTCGAATGAAGGATTTAGTTAAAGGCAGGATGAGAGAAATTGCGCTTCTTCTGGATGTCAGTTTGCTCGCTGAGCTGGAGAGTTCATTTTCAGATGGTTCATCATTATACTAGGGAACATTATCAGTGAGCATCTGGTGAAGTGCTGGTGTTATGTCATGGTTGCTATTTATGTGTTTAGGTTTCCTTGAGTCAGTGATATAATTTCCAGTATTGGTGGTTTTATGTCCGGTTCTTTTTCTCAGGGAGTGTTAGATGGAATCAAACTCGATGTGTTTGTTGATAGAGTTCAGGTTGGAATACTCTGCTTCTAGGAATTCTCGTGCGTGTTTCTGTTTGGCTTGTCCTAGATGGACCCAGTCGAAATGGTGTACTTCCTCATCTGTATGTAAGGATACTAGTGATAGTGGGTCATATCTTTTTTTCTAGATGGCTGTTGTTCATGTATCCAGTTGGCTAGTTTTCTGCCTGTTTTTCCGATGTAGTGCTTGTTACAGTTCTTGCAAGGCTCATTCTTCCTGGAGAAGAACAGACAAATATGTGAACTTATTGCGGTGCTCAAAAGTATGAAAAAACGTTATAGAGTAAAACAGGAATACTCTGTTTCCGTTAGTTGGAATGACAGCATCATTGATTTCTAATTTCAATAATTTTAGCAAAAGATCCAGGTTTGAGATAAGGAAAAACTTCTTTATTGAGAGAATTGTTACGATTTGGAATGGACTGCCTGGGAGAGTTGTGGATGAGGATTAAAAAGAGATCTGGATGTGTATTTGGCAATATGAATTTAACAGGCTGCAAAGATAAGGCTAGCAAATGGGAAGGCTTTGGAGACATTCCTGGAGTCGATGCACACACAGTGGCCAATGGCCTCCTCCTGCGCTTTAAAGTTTTGCACTCTATCATGTGTCTGATGCGAATAAAAGTCAGGATCCGATTATTTCTCATTGTAAATGTTCACGGAAATATCTGATTATTCAGTGCAGCATAAGCATTTAAAATGCAAGTATTGCAAGACCATCTTCATTATATTGTCTAATTATTGCTCAGAGCATGAATATTTTAAACGTTGTATTCCAATTACGAAAACAAATCTGTCATTGCTTTGGCACAAGTCTCTTTGAAAAGGTTTGACTTTTCACTCACACGATAAAATGTTTATCGTTTTTGTTCACTGTCTGCATTTCAAATTAAATAACTTTTCTTTCTAAAATTACGCATTTTCAAATTATTGTTCACTGACATTTGATAACACAAATCATTTATTTAGTTTAATATTCACAGTGCATGTTGAATTATAACCATTTCTAATTCGCTGGCAAACAACTGAAGCTTTGAGGAGAAAGTGAGGTCTGCAGATGCAGGAGATCAGAGCTGAAAATGTGTTGCTGGAAAAGCGCATCAGGTCAGGCAGCATCACACCCGAAACGTCGATTCTCAATAGCTGAAGCTTGTACATTTCAGTGAGAAATTAAACTGATTGATTGTGTATAAATGTATAAGAAAGCTAATTCTATTTGATTGTTCAATCGTTTGCTCACCCTGAACACTTAATCATTAGAAGCCAACCGCTTTCAAAATGTTGGAGTGACATTGTGTATGTAATTCTGATCGCCAAAAAAGTTAGATCCATGTTGGTTGTTCGATAGAAAATAAAATGTATATTCTTTATTTCTGTAGCAGAAAATCTTGACAGGAGTTTATATTTTAGATCCATGAATATAGAATCAACCTAATGCTTTTCAGAGATTATAGTACAGTCGAATAATCATAGTTGACGTCTTATTTTTGCCCAATTCACGCAACTTAGCAAACATCTGATTAATAGATGGGTCACCCAACAGATTTCATCTGAAGAAAACAGCAGCAAATGACAAGTCAAGAATCACGTTAATAACTGAACTTGGCGGAGCCTACCTGGTGTAGGACACCACACATAGTGTAATGGCATTCAGGTGAATGGAACAATGAACAACATAACTGGAAGTTTTGGGCTAACGCCTCTCCCCAGCTTCCTGATCTCACACACATCACCCCCTCACACATTCAACAATTGATAGGAATACAGAGGCTGGGTGAAATATAAAACACAGCACAGTGCAGCACATTGCAGACTCTTGACGTCCTTGACGTCCTGCCGATCTTTTATCCTATTCGAAGATCAGACTAACTGACATATCCACACATGCTGGTCCGGTGACACGAACAGTGCACGGTCAGCCATTCTTACTTCCTGTTCTTTTCTGATGTGCAGCTGCCTTGAAATGTCTGTTCAAATGAAACAGATTGAATGAAATTCAAGCAGTCGAGAGGACGTTCGTGACTGTGTATTTCAATCAGGATTTAATGAAGGATGAGATTCCAGAATAACATGAGCAATGAATGAAAAACAGGGTAACACAAGAAATAACAGTTGAGTACCACATGTGGTTCCAAGTAGGTCTCATGTTATTACCGATAGATTATCAATCCAGACAATCAGCTCTTGTTCTTTGGACCCAAGTTCGAATCCCTCCAGTGTAGATGGTGGAAACTCAATTCAATAATTTTAAAATATCCCTGGAATTAAGAATCTACCTATGAGAATAAAATCATTGCCGATTTTCAGAAAAGTCCATCTGGATTACTAATATCCTTCAATGAAGGAATCTTCTATCCTCACCTGGTCTGGCTGACATGCAACTCCAGAGCCAAGGCAATGTCATTGACTCGCAATCACCCCTTGAAATGGTCTCGTGAGTCATTCATTTGTACCAATCGTTACAAAGTTTCAAAGAAATGAAACCGGCTGGACCATCTGGCATCAAACTGTGCACTGGAAAAATCAACGTTAGAAACATCACTGTAGAACCTCCAAAGTCTTCCTTACTATCATCTAAGGGGTAGTGCCAAAATTGCGACAACTGCCTTACAGACTAGTCAAGCAACAGCCCGACATAGTCATACTCACGGAATCATACCTTACAAAATTAACCCAGCCATCACCATCACCATCCCTGGATACGTACTCCCCAAAAGGCAGGACCGATCCAGCAGAGGGGGCAGCTCAGTGAGATAGAGTCGGGAGATAGTTGCTCTGGTAGTCTCCAGAATTGACTCCAGACCTAATGAAGTCCCATGGCTTCATATTAAACATGGACAATGAATTTTCTTACTGATTACCACGTAACGTCGTTCCTCATCTGAATCAGTGCTCCTCCATGTTAAACAACACTTGGAGAAAGCAGTGACTGAGGCAAGGGCACAAAGCATATTCTGGGAGATTTCAAAGTCGATCACCAATAATAGTTTGGCAGCAGTACGACTGATCAGGCTGGTCGGGTCCGAAAGGACATAGATTCTAGATTGGGTCTGCAGCAGGTGGTGAGGCAAAGAACAAGAAGGAAAAAAAAATCATATATGACCTCATCCTTACCAATCTACCAGCTGCAGATATATCTGTCCCTGACAGTATCGGTAAAAGTCTCGCGGTCACATTCAGAATAAACTCTATTGTGTTGTGTGGCACTATCGCCATGCTAAATGGCACAGATTTCGAAGAGATCTAGCAACTCAAGACTGACCGTCCATAAGACACTGTGGATCATTAATAGCAGCAGAACTGTACTCAAACACAAATTGTAATGTCACGGCCCATCATATCCCCCCACTCAACCATTACCATCAAGGCAGAGGATCAACTCTGGTTCAATGGAGAGTGCAGGAGGGCATGCCAGGAGCAGAACCAGGAATATACAAAGATAAAATGTTAATCTGCTGAAGCTTCCAAATAGAAATACTTGCGTGCCAAATAACATAAACAGCAAGGGACAGACAGAACTGAGCTATTCCACAACAAATGCATCAGATTTAAGCTCTACAGTCTTCCTAACCTGATCATGGATGGTGGTGGACGATCAAACAACTCACTGGAGTAGGTGTCTCCACAAATATCCCCATCCTCAACGATGGAAAAGCCCAGAACATCAGTGCAAAAGATAAGGCTGAAGCTTTCGCAGAAATCTTCAGTCAGAGGTTTTGAGTGGATGATCCATTTCGGCATCCTCTCCTGGTCCCCATCATTACAGATAGCAGTCTTCAGCAAATTCGATTGACTGATATCAAGAAACGGTTGAAGGCACTGGATACTGCAAAGGCTATAACCCTGATAACATGCCGGCGATAGTCCTGAAGACTTGTACTCCAGAAGTTCCCGCTTCCCTAGACAAGCTGTTCCAGTACGGTTAAAAACCGACAATGGGTAAAAAAAAACTGCTCAAGTATGTTCTGTACATAAAACGCAGGACAAATTCGACCCATCCAAATACCGCCTCATCAGTGTCCTCTCCATTATCAGTAAAGTGATGGAAGGGCTCATCAACAGTGTTATCAAGCAGCACCTACTCAACTATAACCTGCTCAGTGACGCCCATTTTGTGTTCCACCAGGGACACTCAGCTCCTGACCTAATCACAGCCTTGGTTCAAACATCGAAAAAGGAACTGAATTCCAGCTCTTGACATCAAGGCTGCATTCTGACAAATGTGACATCAAGGACCTCAAACAAAAAGGGTATCACGGGCCAACACTCCATTATTTGAGTTATACCTGACAGATAGGAAGATGGTCATTGTTGTTGGAGGTCAGTCATCTCAGCTCCAGAACATATCTGCAGTAGTCCCTTAGGATAATGTTCTAGGTACAAATATCTTCAGCAGCTTCAACAATGACCTTCCTTCCATCATAAGGTCGGAAGTGGGGATTATCCAGGCTTGGGCTGACAAGTGGCAAGTAACATTCGTGCCACACAAATCCAGACAATGACCATCACGAATAAGAAACAATATAGCCACTTGTTATTCAGCAGCATTATCGTATCTAAATTTCCCCACTGTCAAAATCTTGGGGGTATCATTGACCATAAACTCAACTGGACTCACCACAGATAAGTGCAGATCAGAGGCTAGGAATACTGCGCGATTAACTCACCTCCTGACTTCCCAAAGCCTGTCCAACATTTACACGGCACAAGTCAGGAATGAGATGGAATAATCCTCACTTGCCTGAATGTGTGCAGCCCCAACAACACTAAAGAAGCTTGACACCATCCAGAATAAAGCAGCCCATTTGATTTGCACCACATCCACAAGCATTCACTCCCTTTCACCACGGTCGCTCAGGAACAGCAGTACGTACTATCTACTAGACACAATGCAGATATTCCACAAAGACCCTCAGAGAGCTCTTTCCAATTTCACGAACACTTCCATGTAGAATGACAAGGGCAGTCGACTTTTGAGAACACCACCAACTTAACATCCCCTGCAAACCAGTCAACATCCTGATTTGGAAATATATCGACGTTCCTTCCCTGTTGCTGGTTCAAAACACTAGAATTCCCTCCTTACTCACAACGCACAGCACGTAGATTGCACCAGTTCGGGAAAGTAGCTCACCACCACCTTCTCAAGGGCAACTCGGGACGGGCAAGAAATGCTGGGCCCATCCAGTGATGCCCACATCCAAAAACGATTTTTTTTAAAAAAGTTCCAGGTTGAGCATCTCGATGGGACAGATTATCTGATTTGAACACGAACAGGAAAGCAGTGCTTCTAATATTGAACATTTTAGACTTTTTCTGTTTTTAGAAGGGTGTTCCGTATTCGATGATATATTGTTGATGAATGCTGTGATAAATGTAACTTTTTAGTTAAAATCAACAATACTGGTGTAACAGGCTCAATCCTTCGAAATGACTAGATTGCAAATGACAATCATCGTAGAGACAATGTACTCCCGCCCGGTGAGACTCACAGATACTAGCTTACATTCAACAGATTAATGGACTACTGGCTACACTGAATCCTCCCACCGTCTATTTCACAGGGGTTACCATTGACCAGAACGTGAAATCAAATCATCTTACAAATACAAGAGCAGATCAGAGACTTACAATTATGCACTGTTCTGTTTTAGCACCGTCTCTCTGTCTTGTGGAAATGTGTTCTACACACGGACTGTATCAATCTTTGCAGTAATCGATCAGTTTCAATCAGATGCACCCCCCCCCGCCATTCTTCTAAGTTCCATCGAGTACACACAGCCGATCATATGACAAGCCGTCATCCCTCAGCAGCTCACAATACGCCAAATGCTGTCTGACCAAAGTCCATTACATTCTCAGCAGTATGTCTCCTCTCTCGTATTCTTGTTCTCTTGAAATGAATGCGAACATTGCATTTGCGTTCGTAACTGCCAACTGAACCTGCACATTAACAATAAGTGAGGACGAGTGCTTCAAAATCCTTTTGTGCTTCAGATTGAATGGATCCTATTAGAACATAGTGTCTGCCTCTATTCAGCCTATCAAAGTGCATAATCTCACATTATTCCATATTGTGTTCCATCAGCCACATGTTTTCCCACAGTCCGAAACTGTCCAAGTCTTTCAGCAGCCTCCCCATTTCCTCAATATCATCTGCGCACCTAACCATCACTGCATCATCTTCAAACTTAGCAAAACTGCCTTCAGGCCCTTTGTCCAGTTTGTCCATGTATAATGCATTTCCCGGCTCCCTAAAGACTGGCCACCATCTACAAGGCACAATACTCAAGGTGCTTGACTCCATTCATGTTGAAGCAATGGCTTGAGTGGAATTACACCTGCAAAGTCTTCACTCCCTGCACCACTGACTCTCAGTAGAAGCACACCCTGCCCCGTTTTGTTGTGAGTTTACTTCATTATGGTGCACAATCCCAGTCTATTGATGGCATTCTGTCTGGCCACTAACTGTGTGGTGTTTACACCAACCAATGTCACTGAGTGTTGATATCGATGGAGGGAGGTGGGGGAAGGAATGTCTATAATGAATAACTGTGTGACTGCCAGGCTGAAACCTGCCCCGACAGCCTCGGATGAATCTGTGCCCGCTGTCACCGCTGCAGACATGATCAGTCTTTCTGAGAGTCAAGGCAAGGGAAGTGACAGACCTGGACGATGTTCCCGGTTGTGTACTCAGATCCTGTGAGGACCAACTGATAGAGGTATTCACATACAACTTCAGCTTCTCCCTCTTACAAGCCGAAGTGCCAACCTGCATCGAGAAGATCACTATCATCCTCGTAAGTGAGAAAGCACATGTAACGTGCCTTAATGACTACCGCCTAGTGGCTCTGACCTCAATAAACATGGAGTGATTTGAAAGGCTGGTTATGGCCCACATCACCTCCAGTATCCCAGCCTGACCTGATCCCTTATAATTTGCCGACTGATGTAACAGGCCCAGAACGGATGCAATACCCCGATCTCTGCACACATCCCTGGGACATCTGGACAACAAGGACACCTACACCAGACTCCTGCTCATTGACGACAGCTGCACCTTAAACATCATTGTCCCCTCCAGACTGATCTCAAAATTCTGTGACCTTAGTCGCAACTCTACCCTCTGCAACTGGATCCCCCGGTTTCTGACCAGCAGACCGCAATTAGTGAAGATAGGTATCTGCACCTGGACCACAATCACACTCAACTCGGGATACCCCAAGAATGCGTCCTCAGCCCCCTACTGTACTCCCTGTACACACACGGCTGTGTTTCCAAATTCCAAACAGCGCCAGCTGCAAGTTCGCTGATGACATGCCCAGGTAAATACAGATATCCCCTACTTTTCAAAAGTTCATTTTTCACCGCTTCCCTTTCCAAATGACTACATTAAGACCTGTTTTCGTTAATCAAAATAAATCCAAAGAGGATTTTCACTTTTACGAAGAAAGCCGATTTTTTCCCCATACAAATGAATGCCTCTTCACTTTACACCATATCAGCTTCTGAAAGGAACACTGTACTTTCAGATAGTGCGGGAAACCGGTATATGTCTAAGACAAAGTTCAAAGCGATTTTATCTCCCTGTCTCTCTTCCCTGAGTGTGGTCATCTTCTTATATTCCTTAATGGGATATGGGTATCACGGCTGGGCCAACATTACTTCACTTTTCTATTTGTTCTTGAGAAGACCATGAGCCATTGTAGTCCACGTGTTTTATTTGATTTGATTGATTTATTTTTAGTCAAATGTACAATGGAAAGCTTTGTTTTGTGAGTAGTGCAGGAACATGATAGTAGACAAAAAACACAGCTCATGGGGTACTTCAACAGAGTGAGGCATATTAGGTTACAGCTGCACAGGAGATGTGCAAAGCAAGATCGCTATTAGCAAGACTAGTATTATTTGAAGTTAAAGATGTCAATTCGTCAGTCTAATTACGGTAAGGAAGAAAATGTTCCTGAATATGCTGGTCGATGTTTTCAAACCTCTCTATCTTCTTCCTGTTTGAAGAGGTTGTAGGAGATCATTAGCGGTTTGTGAGTGATTTTCTTTTTGCTACCAGCGTTTCGGCGACAATGAGACATATAAATGGATGGAAGGTTGCCTTCCGTGATGCTCTGTGCTGTGCACACAACCGTCTGTAGTTTCTTATGGTCCTGGGCAGAGCAGTTACCATGTAACGCGAATAGAATGCTTTCAGTTGCCACTATACAGAATAACAGTAAGAGATACAGGTCATTCTAAGCTGGAAGAGACAATGGGTTGAGTTTCCTCAACCTTTGCTGTAATAATTCTGTGATATGCATTGAAAGCTTATGGAGGGGGGATACAAGCTTGTTCAATGTAGGACACAGAGTATTCCATCATCAAAAATCGATTCTTATTATGTCATGAAGTTCAGTTGCCTCTAAAAGGTGTTTAAAAACAAAGTGGTTTTCTGAGATTTGCAGGATATTCAGAAACATTTTTTTTTTCTCTTTGAATCTTATATAAGAAACAGATTTCGGCCTTAATACACGTGTCACAGACACACCAACTGTAATAGGACCACAGTGTCCAAATACAACCAAGGTCAACATATGGACCTGTCAAGAAACATGAGATATAATGATATGCAAACATGAGATTCAAACTGAAAATGGTGGAGAAGCAAAATAAAAAGATGAGGAAGTATCTGCAGAGAGCAACAGAGTTAACATATTGATTATGATGTGACACTTCTGAAAAGTCAAAGGTGAATTCTGTGTATCTCTACTCAGATTTTGCCAGATTTGATTGAGTTTTGCTCCAGCTCTTTCGATTTCTTTTTCTTTCTGAACTGTGACAAATTTTCTGATCTGAACGATAACAGCAAAGCCCCTGTCTCACTTGGATCTCGAATAATTTGTTTTGGACATTAAATGAAAAATTACAAAGTTCCTATGTTTGACAAGGCTCTAAATATTGATGACGTATTGGATTGTGAGAACTTGCCATGAAAATGTTGAAACAAAAACGGAAGTTGCTTCTAAAGCTCAGTAGGTCTGGGAGCATATGTGCTGAGAAATCACAGTTAACGTTTCTCAGAACTGATGGTAGCTCGGAAAATGTTGGTTGATATGCAGAAGAGGCTGAACAGCTGTTAATGGAGATTGTTAGTAGCTAACATTAGAGGGTATGTAATGGAAGGCGATGTGAGAACTAGGCCTGGTGTATCATTGTTCAGGGAAGAGGACATTGGGGAGTTCAGGGCCGAAAGCTATTTAACTTGATTTTGAGTCTGAAGGGCTGTAGTGTCCCCACACGGTAAATGAGGCGTTGTTCTTCCAGTTTGCATTGACTTTTCCTGGAACACTACAGCAAGCCTGACACAGAGATATTGGCTAGGGAACAGGATGCGGTATTAAGCTGACAGGCAACTGGAAGCTCAGGGTCATTTATATAGGTACACTTTGGACGTTCAGTGAAGCTGAAAATGTGTTGCTGGTAAAGCACAGCAGGTCAGGCAGCATCCAAGGAAGAGGATAATCGACGTTTCGGGCATACACCCTTCATCAGGAATGGCTCTTTCCTCATTCCTGATGAAGGGCTTATGCCCGAAACGTCGATTCTCCTGTTCCTTGGATGCTGCCTGACCTGCTGTGCTTTACCAGCAACACATTTTCAGCTCTGATCTCCAGCATCTGCAGACCTCACTTTCTCCACGTTCAGTGAAGCGGTCACCCAGTCCACCATTAGTTTCCCCAGTCTAGGGGAGACCACATTGTGAGCAGCGAATCTATTAGACTACATTGTGGGAAACGTCGGTAAGGTGCTGAGTCATTGGTGCGGTGTGGTTGAGCCCTTGGATATTGAGAAAGGAGGACAGAAGTGCGAAACTGTTACACCTTCGGCAGGGGCAAGAGAAGTGCCTCTGTGGTGTGGGGTGAGGGCGTAATTTTGGGAGTGAATAAAGAGTCAACCAGGGTGTCCTGGTCCTTCCAGAAGGTGGACAAGAGAGAGGAGGGAAATACATATCTGGTGATGGCATCTTGCTGGAGGTGGGGGAAATAGCGGCTGATGATCCTCTTCATGTGAACGCTGGTGGGATGGTAAGCCAGGACAAGAGGAATTCTCTCGCTATTGCAGGAGGGTAGAGAGAGGGTGAGGATAGAAGTGGAGGAGGTGGGTCAGACATGGTTGAGGGCCCTGTCAAGAGCATTGCAAGGGAAATCCTCAGTTGAGGAAGAAGGTGGATATTTTGGAGACCACATTTTTGAAATTGACATCATCAGATGCAATGCAATGGAGACGGAATAACTGGTGGAATGGAATGGACTCTTTGCAGCAAACAGCGTATGAGGGTGTATACTCCAGGTAGCTGTGGCCGTCGGTGGGTTAATACTGGATGTTAGTGACCTGTCGATCCCCAGAAATGGAAACAGATATACCGAGGAAAAGAAGGGATGGGTCAGAGAAAGACTAGGTGAAAGTGAGGGAGGGATGCAAATTGAAAGTGAAATCGATGGTTTTTTTTTACCAAGTTAGGACAAGAGAGGGAAGCAGAATCGATTCTATCATTTATGTGTTGGAGAAAGAGTTGTGGATAGAGCTGGAAAGGAACTGGAACAGGGAATGGTCTACGTACCCCATGAAGAAACAGGTTTGACTGGGGCCCACGTGTGTATCCATGCACCCCCCTCTGTGTGGCAGGAGCAGGCTGATGCAATGGGTCTGCCCGGGCAGTTCTGTTTGTGGATTTTCAGGAGGAGATTCAAATGAGCTCTGCTATCAGAGGACCATCAGCTTGGGGACTGTTATGTGGTGGCAGGTGGGGTGTAAATGACCAAATGAAATGTGGTCAGTTTATCATAGTCGATACAATGGCCTGATGTGCCATGGTAGGGTCATGGTCCAGCAGGTGACATGAGGAGGTATCTGAGAGCTGGCGCTCAGTCTGTGCAATGTAGAGGTTAGTCCACCAGACTACAGTAACACCACCCTTACCAGCACAGGCTGAATAACAAAGTCAGGGTTGGATCAAAGCACACGGCGTACAGCCTGTTCAGAGTGTAATTTGTGGATTGGGTGAGGGGATGCAGAGAAACTAAAACAACCAATGTCACATCGAGCATTCTCAATGAACAGATTGAGTTCAAGCAAACGCCAGAGCGAGAGGTCCAGGTGGAGGAAGAGTATCGGAGCTTGGCGAAGAGTATGTGGGATAGAGAGTGGAATATTTGCCCAAAGAAATGGGCACCAAGGAGAAGATTGTGGAAGAAGAGTTCAGCATCATGCCTTGCCAGAAATTCATTAAAGTGGGGACAGAGTGGGATAAAGTTGAGATCTTTCTTTAGTACAGAACATTCAACATCAGAGTGTGGAAGGTTTGGAGGGATGGTGCAGATACGATAGCAGGTGCATTTGGGGGAGGGGATGCAGTCAGAGTGCAGGGCACGGGTCGGGAGGCAGGTTTCGAGGCGTCATAGGCACCTCTGTATTATTGCATCTTGTGGGCCCCATATATCTGATGAGCATGGCGAATGAGCCGGAGAAAGAAAGAGAATTGGAGAGTGGTGCAGCCTTGAGCAAATGGGGTGTGATGCTTTTGGACTGATAAAATGTTGATATCACTGGCACTGACATCACACGATCAGTCTTCAAAAAGTAACTGGTTGAAAATAATCTGAATCGTAATATTATTGTCATGCCCTGATTTCATTGGGGTGACACTCAACCAGCAAGGCCTTACTTTTCTGAGATTTTAAACCAAACTGTAAAAACATAATATATGTTGATATTATTAACAGAACAAAGTCATCCATGGTATTGGAAGGTACAAGAAGGGCATAATGTATTTGTCATTCCCAAAAGCTCTGGGGAAGGTGCCATTGCTCAGTGAGGAAATTACCAGCACAGAATTTCCTCCGATTCCCGTTGACCACAGTTTACTCAGGGTCCCTGATGTCACATGAGTCAAATACTACTTTGATTCAAGGGAAGTGACTCTGATCTCACCTCAAATGGCATTGGAAAATCCTTAAAATAATAAAAAGCAAAAGGATAAAACATGGCTTGTTTGAACAGTGTGTTCACTATCCTCACAAATTTAAAGGAAAGCTGATACATGGACTTCTGATTCTGAGGAGAGATTCATCCAATTTGTGATGTGGCTGTTTGGTTAAGCGCTGTGATACAGAGACAGAAAAACACTCCACTCTGTACCATGGGGAACAAAACCATCCTGTTCACGGTGCATCAGGCCGTGACAGAAACACACTCTTTTCTGTTCAGATTGGATATTGATCATCCCAATACCATCATTTACTAATGATCAATAGCAGCACAGAAGCCAGCAGCTCCCATCATCCCAGTTGGAAAGCAAATAGTGAACGCGATGGTCAGATGAAGTCGGAGTAATTGGGAAATTTGTGTAACTTACAGTAGGAGTGGCAGAAGAAGGGTATAAGGGAGATCATCAGTGGAAGAGTATGTAGCAGCAGAAGGGGTAGTGCAAGGAAAGTAGGAGTGTAAGGAAAGAGTAGGACGGAGGACGAAGAATGGCAGATGAAGTTTTAGTGACAGGGAAAAAATTGTTTTTGAGGAAGCGGGGTTGTGTGCAAAAGTATCACTATTCAGAAAAATCAAGATCTGGTTTCCGTTCAAAATTAAGAAAAGAATTCATGTACTTTCTTTTCTATCACTTGATTCTTGTTCAGATTGTACATGTACACTATATTTCTGTATCTACATCAAGTGCAGACGACATGTTTTTTTTTTCTCATCTAGTGTGGTGTTTTTGAATTTTTTTACAGTATGTATTTGCTTCCAATTCAAGGTAGACATGACAATATGATTTGATCTTGCGCAGTTTGTCCATAACATATAATTTAATTGCATATTTATCTCCTCACACTGGCTGATTTAAAGAAACGATGAATTAGTCTGTGTCCATCCTGCAGATGAAAAGTTTCTTCTTTTCTGGCTATTGCAGTGAATGTAACAAAGAACAGTCCCTCCAAAATGCTAATGTTCCAGTGCAAGGTGCCAAAAACTAGTTCATCCTAAATTATTTACATGCTTTATGACTAAAACATGCAGAGGGGCAAAGTGTAAAAGGTGAATTCAACTCTGTGTCAAAAATGTTATTTGTGGCTTCCTCAGAAAGGATGTTAGCCACATCACTCTGCAAATTGACCAAAATAAGAAAAGCCAGAGACTGGAATTCTCAAATCTTCCTCTGGATAAGATGTGGAGAACAGGAAGGAAATCACGGTTGATTTGTGATATTCATAAATGATGATGGTGAGAATGTGGAAGATGTGGGTGGCCGGTGGCAGTGGAATGTTAAAAAATGTTGTGGATGACACAAAGCTGAGCTGGGTGGATCACAGTCAGGAGGAAAGGGTTAAGCTACAGGAGGATAGAAACAGATTATTCAGATAACCAGATAAATGGCCGATGAAATTTAACACTGATAAATGTGGGATGGTGCATGTCAGAAGTAATAAGACAAGTGAGTACTCAATCTATGAATGGGGAGGGCTAAATTTACTCGTTTTTCCTTTGCAGCAGGGAAGGTTGAGGAGGGAAAATGGCACAGGTGTACAAGTGCATAAGGAATATGAAGAGGCTGAACAGACAGAAGCTGTATCCCTTAGTCAAAGGGGCAATAACAAAGGGACGCATTTTTGAAGTGAAAGGCAGGGAATTGAGAGAGGATTTGTGGAATGTGTTTCGCACTGAGACGGTGGTATGAATCTGAAATGCATTGTCTAGTTGGTTCGTTGAGGGAGGTAACCTCACAAACGTTTAAAAAGCCTTTGGATGTGCACTTGCTGGTGCAGATGTGATAGGCCTTTTCTTTGTTGCATGATTCTATGCGGTGGCAGCCATGAAAACTCTGATATATTCTGAGGTAGTAAGCAATGGCAGTTGCTGGTTTGTTCCTTTGACTGGACTCAGTAAGTGGTGAGATTACAAACCAACATCATCTCATGCAAGTTCTCACAATGCACTTACTTAACCTAGGGCCTCTCTGGGAACATCCAGGATAATTCACATGCTCTCAAGCATTGTCCAACAAGAGAACGAGCACTTTGCCCACCATTATTATAGGTACAGTAATATCATGGACATAGCTTCTCCTTTAATATAATGCATACTTTTAGCTATAAGGGTTCTAATTGTCTGAAGCATAATAAATTCCTTCCCAGGTATTCACTTTGACAAAAAGCAAGCTTTCCTGTTTTTTGGAGCCAATTATTTATAACAGAATTCCCCACCCCACTACACCCCGACCTCTTTCCCCTTTAATATTTTCTTGTGCACAGTCTTCCTGATCTCACACATCTCAATCCCTCACAGCCCCC